>NC_092342.1:103182500-103782500 GCF_046630445.1 Rutidosis leptorrhynchoides
TATATATACTTTTATATAATTATATATATATATATATATATATATATATATATATATATATATATATATATATATATTATATTCTTGTGCATAGTTGACTTGTAATTTTAGGTCCGTTGCGTTGCGCGTTGATAGTTGGCTCAGGTCCCGGTTCTGGATTTTCGAACGTCCTTTCGTACGCGGAGATATCTTGTACTTTGCATTCCGCGACTCGTACTCTTGTCATTTTTAGATGTTTCTTATCAATAAATGGAATCACTTAAATTATATCTTGTTCATTTGAGCTTTTTGGTCATTTGCGTCTTCAAATCGTCGTTTTCTTCTTTTGTCTTCGCACTTATTTATTTAAACGAATATTACATAAAAATAGAACAATTGCAACTAAAAGCTTTACATATTGGAAGGATATTGTGCCTAAATATATGTTCATTTAGAGCACTATCAATAGTATATAATCGTGACGAGATACTCTGGAAATGAGAGAGAAAAGGGTGTTTCAAACAGGTTCGTCGGTAAGTGCTTAAGGTTCTTCGCCAAGAGGTGAATGTGGTGGATGGAAGGAATCACCTTCTTCTTGTCTCAAATGGTTAAGTAGATTATGAAACCATCCCCAATTCATCCAGAATAGATGATGGCTAATTGGTTGATCCATTCCGATTACGCTGCTTTTGGAGATCAGGTCGAATTCCATATCGGAATAGCTGTCGGAATCCGAGGAATTTGAACTAGATGTGAGATCCATCTTGTATAATCAGGGAAAGAATTTTTGCTATGAAATAGATTATAGGACTTAGATTTGGTATTCTTCAATACATAATTTACATATGTATATATAATATCAAAATCCCATAAATTACGGAGGAATCTTTGGAAGATGTCAGGCAAAGTTCACAGTAACAGATATGCTAAGATAGGAATTCGTCTATACACTAATTATGCAATAAATGCAGGAAAACGCGTCTAGACTTAAGAATGATAAACATGTAATTTCCGACAAGAAATGATAAGCAAAATTTATAATATGCAGATACGGTCGAAGTTCAGACTCACTAATGCATCCTAACAACTACTGGTTAGACACATTAATGCAAATTCTGGTTCACTAAGACCAACGTTCTGATGCCTTTCATGACCCGTCCTAATCCATCTGGACGAATACATTACATTTGGTTACATCGCGAGGTACTTGACCTCTATATGATACATTTTATAAACATTGCATTCGTTTTCAAAAGACAAACTTTCATTACATCGACAGTTGACGGCATTCATACCATTTCATAATATATCCAACTATAATTGACTTAGTAATAATCTTGATGAACTCAATGACTCAAATGCAATGTCTTTTGAAATATATCATGAATGACTCCAAGTAATATCTCTAAAATGAGCAAATGCACAGCGGAAGATTTCTTTCATACCTGAGAATAAACATGCTTTAAAGTGTTAACCAAAAAGTTGGTGAGTTCATTAGTTTATCATAATCATTCATTTTCATCAATTTAATAGACCACAAGAATTTCATTTCCAGTTCTCATAAATATACGTCCCATGCATAGAGACAAAAATCATTCATATGAATTGAACACCTGGTAACCGACATTAACAAGATGCATATAAGAATATCCCCTATCATTCCGGGAAATCCTTCGGACATGATAAAAACGAATTCGAAGTACTAAAGCATCCGGTACTTTGGATGGGGTTCGTTAGACCCAATAGATCTATCTTTAGGATTCGCGTCAATTAGTAGATCAGTTTACTAATTCTTAGGTTACCAAGTAAAAAGGGGCATATTCGGCTTCGATCATTCAACCATATAATGTAGTTTCGATTACTTGTGTCTATTTCGTAAAACATTTATAAAAACAGCGCATGTATTCTCAGTCCCAAAAATATATTGTAAAAGCATTTAAAAAGGGAGCAAATGAAACTCACTATACTGTATTTTGTAGTAAAAATATATATGACGGCATTGAACAACTGAACAAAGTAGGGTTGGCCTCGGATTCACGAACCTATATCATTTATATATATATTAACACAAATGTTTGTAATCGAACAAATCTATATATTACTATTAATTGTTATTTTTTTGTAATTTATATGTTTCATTAATAACTTAATTAGCTATATTTATTATATATATATATCAATACAATTATGTTATATGTAAAAATATATATTTATATAAATATCATTTGTTTGATAAAATAATACTTTTAATAACACTAAAATAATGACAATAATAATAATAATATTAAAAATGATAAGATTTGTAATATTGATAATACTAATAATATAATGATATTGAAAATAATAATATTTCATTTTAAGTCATCAATTAATTATAAGTTTAATCATCTTTATAAGTATTTTTGTATTTATAATCTACATGTGTATAATCATAACCTTAACTATTAATTATTTTGACTTATTCATAATAATAATAATAATAATAATAATAATAATAATAATAATAATAATAATAATAATAATAATAATAATAATAAATATAATAATAATATTGATAATAATAATAATAATAATAACAATCATATTTGTATTTATTATCATAATAATAATAATAATAAATGAATTTTTTTTATCACAATACTTATATTAGTAACAATGATAATAATAATTATAATACTATTAATAATACAATCACAAGAATGATAATAATAATAATGATAATATCCATAATACTTATCACTAATAATAATACTAATACCAATACTTATACTTAATAATAATAATAAAAATAGAAATATTAATTAAAGAGTATACCCATAAAAGAAAACTTCTCTAAAAAGAATTGCACTCAACCGGACTCGAACCCGAGACCTCTTGCTCACACCTTCAACACCCAACCATGCTTCTGCCCCAGTTTTTCTTGATTTATAACCACTTTATAAAAATATAACCCGTAAATATTCGTGTTCATCTACTTCATCTTCCTCAACTCACTAATCAATCAAAAACGAATCCAATACAGAAAAGAAAAAAAAAACGAATATATGGTTTCCTTTACGACTTGTAACAACCATGATACTAGAAAGAGGTGTCTTTGATAAAAAAAAATAAACAAAAAAAAACGTTCCCAAGTACTTCTGCTGTTCGCAAAAAAAGAAAAAAAAAAGAGATTCAAAAATCGATTTTTAGGCTTTTTGGATAACGATTTCTACATAAAATGTTTTCAAAATCACTCCTAGAAACTATTGAAATTATCAATTTACATTGAAACCTAAAAACAAGTTCAAATTTCCCTATGAACAAATTCGTTGACTTTTGTAAAATTCACTTTGACTCTTGAATTCGTTTTCGATAATAAGAATTGAAAGCTGAGATTTTAAAGAAAGTTTACATAAATGATTACTAACACAACTACATTAATGGATTTTGAAAACAAATTCAATTTTTAATTTTTGCCAAAAAGGTGTAGATACAGAGGTCGTGAAGAAGAAGTAAAAAAAAAAATATAACACTGTTTTTCGATTGATTACAGAAGACAAGTTATAGCAATAATGTAGTCGACAATTCCAATTAGAAGAAAACAAAATTTAAAAAGCAGGTATCAAAAGATCACAGATTCAGATACGTACATATGAATTTTTATATAATTTATATAATTAATATTAATAATTAATAACTGTAACACCCCGTTTTCCCGTACGTATCGAAAGGTACCTACTTAATCATTTGTACGTCGATAACTAGTTAGCTTATGCGTAAATGTACGAATATATGTGTGTATATATATATCTATGTATACTTGATAATGTGTGCATATATATATATAAGTTTAAACATGGGTTTTGTTAGCATTAAGTCTTGTGAGACTATTGTGGAAAGCTAGGTGAATATAGGAATCGGGTTTGGATTGTACAAATTAAATAACATCGGAAATTGTTTAAGGTGGTCAAGCTGTTCAGATGCTGCCTTAAGCCGCGCCTCGGCAAATGGGTCCGTGCCACGGCATATCAAGCGAACCAGGATCAGGAAGTGGGTTAAGGAGGGCCTATTTTCCCTTTATGTGTCGCGCCGCGACGATTAAGTCCGCGCCGTGACAGTTCTGCTGAACTGGTGTCAGACTTAGCTCAATTTAAGGGATTTTAAGGGGCAAAATGGTAAATTGACATGTGGATCTGATGGGAGCATTAACTCTCCACCACATATCCATTTAATTCATTTCTTTTTCTCTTTTCTCTCCATTTTCTCTCCCAAAACTTAAAACCCATTTGGATTAAAAGTGAGATTTGAGAGTGAAGGATTGAGGGTTGATCTTTGGAGCAAGAATCAAAGTTGTTCCTTGTGTCTCTAGCTACGCGTTGATAGTCTCGGTAAGTTCTAACTCTAAGTTTTGAGTTTTAATTGGATAATGGCTAGGGTTTTGGTTACTAGAGATTTGTAAGACCCATTTGGTGGTAAAATGGGTGAGTTTGGGTTATGTTGTTGTAATGAAACCCTAATAGCCACAATCTAGGGTTTTGGCCTTGTGATTTGAGGTTGTAAGTGTCAATTGATGTTGTTAGTCACTAATGCACTTTAAGATTTATGAAAGAAGTGTTAATGAGTAAGTTTGACTTGATTGTGAGTCTAAGTAAAATAAAATGGGTCAAAATGTACTAGTTAACCTAATTAGATGAAATGGGTATGGATTACCCTAAGTTTTGTGTCAATTGAAGTTAATAGACTTTAATTCACTAGTCTTAGTGATTAAAGTCGAGTCTTGGCCATTTATGGGCGGTTGCGAGTAGTTGAGTAATTTAATGCAAAATGGGTCATTAAATGCTCAAGTGGGAGTATTGTGGTTAATCCCACTAGTTGTGAAATTGAATGTGCACTTAATCATTTAGGTACATTGCGTTGAAGCTCGGAAGTGCTAAATCATCATCCTTGTGACAAGGTGAGTGGAATAATTATACGTTCATGTATATGGCATGTTTATTTGTGAATGTTATGCTATGAACCATGTGCCGGTAGTGCCATAACATGTATGTGACAGATATAGGATGTGAACCTCGTGCCGGTAGCATCGAGTGTGAACCACGTGCCGGTAGCACTATAAAATGAGGCGTGAACCACGTGCCGGTAGTGTCAAAGTGTGAACCATGTGCCGGTAGCACTATAAAAGAGTGAGACTCAAATGCATATGGTGTGAACCACGTGCCGGTAGCACTGTAGCGTTATGGTTAACCATATTGTGTTGTGATCGTTTAGCATTATATATATATATATATGGTGTTGAGTATATGCTAATGAGATTTGGTGTCAATGTACGACTTGTTGGTATTTCGGGTATGATTGACTTGCTATGTGAGTTACATGTCCGTGCGAGGTATTTGGTATTTGTGATTGCAAATAGATGGGTTATATATATGTATGTATAACTATTGCATTCACTAAGCATTGCTTACCCTCTCGTTGTTTACCATTTTTATAGGTTCCGGCTTGGACAAGGGTAAGGGCATACGGTTGGATTAGTTGTCTCCCGTTTGTGTTGACAGGGGGTGCTTTTTGGATAGCTTTTGAAGTGGCCTAACGTTTTGGGTAGTTTAGCCCCAAACCATGCTCGAATGTCGTTTGGATTATAAACTATCATTGTAGTAGGTCAAACTTGTATTAAACTTAATTACTGGCCTTTGTGCCTTTGGTAAACATTTAAACTGTTGTACGTTTAAATGGAACTTGTGGAATGGTTTACATATTTAATTGGCGCATAAATGTGTATTATATAAAAAAAAAGTTATCGTATGGAATACGGGTTGGGTTGTTTCAAGTGGTATCAGAGCATGGTCTAAGGGATTTAGGCGACTTGAGATAGGTGCCTAGACTTGGGCTTTATTGTGTGAGCGCTTTATGCGGGACTTGTAGGACTTTGGGTCTAATCGGGAGTTGTTAGTGCTTTGGTTTATGTGAACTAACCTTGTGCTAATTGATTTGTGTTGTGTTTAGCAAGCATCGAGTGAGATGGACGTTGTACTAGCAAGTTAATGCGACGTGCTCGCGTAACAATGATTAGCTACCGTTGTTACGGGTGCAAATCGTGTTAAATAAGTAATGTACGACGATTGTCGAGCAAGATGGAGTAGTGTGGTGTACATGTATATACTTACATGTTATGTCTTTTCATTCTTTGTTTAATCTTTTCCGTTTTATAGAATGAAGACGAGAAACGGACACGATAATGATAACGGTGGTATGAGTGAGGATGTTGAACTCACGGCCAAGGTTAAGGCCATCTTTAAAAAGTTAAAGAAGGATTTTCTTGACGATGTCCGAAAGGTCTTCCAAGAGTCGGTCGATGGACAAGTGACCGAAATGATCAATGATCGAATGAAAGCCGCAATAGAGGAGGCTTTAGAGGCTAGAAACATTTATCCTCGAGGCGAAGGGGGTGGTGGGGGTGGAAGGCGGGACTTCCACTACAAAAATTTCAAGGATACTCAACCTCCGATGTTTATTGGGGTGAGGGATCGATTGAAAAGCACTTGTTGGATTTCCGATATCGAGGGAGCTTTCTGTACCGCGGAATGTCCTCCCGAGAAGAAGACGAGGTATGGGTCTAGCATGTTACATGAAGAAGGCAAGTTGTGGTGGGACGATAAAATCAATTTGTATGGTGAAGAGCAATGTATGAGCTTGACATGGGAGGAGTTTAAGAAGGAATTTTTTCAAGAATACCGAACTTCTTCCGACCTTGATAGAATCCGGGATGAGTTGCATCATTTGCAATAAGGTTCAATGGACTTGGTTACTCTCAAGTCTACCTTTTTGGCGAAGACTCGTTTTTGCCCGGAATATATTGGTGACGATCACAAGCTAATGAAAGATTTCTACTGTACCTTGAACAATGAGTTAAAGGGTAAGATTAGTCGGGGAATGGCTAAGACTTTTGAAGAGCTATTCGAGTTGGCTCGGGGTTTTGAACCGGAGGTTTCGAGGAAGAGTGATTTCACTTTTTCAAAGAGAAAGTTTGAAGGTTCGAGCCATTCGAACTTTTCAAATAAAAAGAACAAGAAAGGCTCCGAAAGCTTAAATAATGTGAAGAAGGGTGCTTCCTGGGGTTTCGGGCCCACGTGTTTTAATTGTAAACAAAGGGGACACATGGCCTGTGATTGTACCAATGGCCCGAACAAATTTACTTGCTATAATTGTGGTAAAGAAGGACACCGAAAGTCAGAGTGTCCCGATTTGAACAATGATAATTTTAAAAGGCTAGAGAAGGCGGCGGGTACGGTTCGAGGTCGAAACTATTTGATGACTAACGACGAAGCCAAGCAATTCAATGAAGTTGTCTCAGGTACCTTCTTGGTTAATTCTAATCCGGCAAGGATTCTTTTTGATAGCGGTGCAAATTTGTCGTTTGTGTCTCCAACATTTGTGCCTAAACTTGATAGACCGTTAGCTAAGTTAAGTCGTCCGGTAGAAGTTGAAATAGCGGACGGCAAGACGGTGCTAGTGGTTGATGTGTGTAAGAATTGTGATGTCGTTTTTGGTGCCGAAAACTTTAAAATTGATCTCATCCCTATGACTTTGGGCGATTTTGATATCGTTGTTGGTATGGATTGGCTCGATCGAAATAGAGCCGATATTGCATGCCATGAAAAGTTTATTCATGTGAAGACCCCTAGTGAGGGAGAGTTAATTATTCACGGTGATAAACGAAGAAGACTTGTGCCGACATGTTCTTTTGCACGGGCACGTCGTTTTCTTGTTAGTGGTGGCATGGCTTTTCTTGCCCATGTTGTTGATACTCGTGATGAGCCACCACCTATTCGTGAAATTCCGGTGGTTAGTGAATTCGAAGACATTTTTCCGGATGAGTTACCGGGTGTTCCGGCGGAAAGACAAGTTGAATTTCGCATTGAGTTGGTTCCGGGAGCTACTCCCATTGTTAAAACTCCTTATCGTTTAGCACCAACGGAAATGCAAGAGTTGTTAAATCAAACCCAAGAGTTGCTTGAGAAGGGTTTTATTCGACCGAGTGCTTCTCCATGGGGCGCTCCAGTTTTATTCGTGAAAAAGAAGGATGGTAGTATGCGGATGTGCATCGACTACAGGGATTTGAATAAAGTGACAATCAAGAATCGTTATCCACTGCCTAGGATTGACGATTTGTTTGATCAACTCCAAGGTGCGACGTATTTCTCTAAGATCGACCTACGGTTCGGCTATCACCAAATGGGGTCCGTGAGGAAGATATTGAGAAAACGGCTTTTCGAACACGTTATGGGCATTTTGAGATCGTAGTTATGCCTTTTGGTCTTACGAATGCACCGGCGGCATTCATGGATCTTATGAACCGAGTGTGCCAACCTATGTTGGACAAGTCGGTGATCGTGTTCATTGACGACATACTAGTCTACTCAAAAAGTATGAACGAACATGAACGCCTTTTGCGTGAGGTTTTGAAGACATTACGAAGGGAGAAGTTGTATGCTAAGTTCTCCAAATGTGAATTTTGGCTAAAGGAAGTTCAATTCCTTGGCCACATTGTGAATAAAGATGGCATTCAAGTGGATCCGGGGAAGATAGAGACGGTGAAGAGTTGGAGACAACCGACTACGCCTACGGAGGTCCGAAGTTTTCTCGGATTGGCCGGTTATTATCGTCGGTTTATCCAAGACTTTTCTAAGATCACTTCTTCATTGATGAAATTGACGAGGAAGAACGCTAGGTTTGTTTGGGAGAACGAGCAAGAAGTTGCTTTTCAATTGTTAAAGGAGAAGTTATGTCAAGCTCCGGTGTTAGTGTTGCCGGAAGGAGTGGAAGACATGACGGTTTATTGTGATGCTTCGTTAAATGGACTCGGGTGTGTTCTAATGCAAAGAGGTAAAGTCATCGCTTATGCCTCTCGATAATTAAAGGAACACGAGACGAGATATCCGACTCATGATCTGGAGTTGGCGGCGGTTGTGCATGCGTTGAAAATTTGGCGCCATTACTTGTATGGTGTCAAGTGTACGATTTATTCGGATGATAAGAGTTTGAAACACCTCTTTAATCAACGAGATTTGAATTATCGTCAACGTAGGTGGATGGATGTGGTGAAAGATTATGATTGTGAAATACTTTATCATCCGGGCAAGGCGAATGTGGTCGCGGATGCTTTAAGTCGAAAGAGTCATCACCCGGCGTTACGATTGGGATTGTTACGTATGATTATTACTAATGATTTTCTTGAAAAACTCGGTGTAATTCAAATAGAGGCTTACGGTCACAACAAGCATGCGAAGCTAATTGTGAGACAATCGGAGTTCATTACTATGGGCTCGCGTGGTTTGCTGTCTTTTCAAGGAAGAGTGTGGGTGCCTAAGATGGGTGATTACAGACAAGTGCTACTCGATGAAGCACATAAGTCAAAGTATTCCATTCATCCGGGCGCGACGAAAATGTATCTTGATTTAAGGAAAGATTATTGGTGGCCGGGCATGAAACGTGATGTCGTGAAGTATGTTGAGCAATGCGTCACGTGTTTGCAAGTTAAAGCCGAGCACCAAAAGCCGTATGGTAAGTTACAATCGTTAGAAATCCCGAAATGGAAATGGGAGCACATTACCATGGATTTCATCACAAAGTTACCTAAAACGGCAAGAAACCAATTTGATTCGATTTGGGTTATAGTAGATCGATTGACGAAAAGCGCTTTGTTTCTTCCCATTAAGGAAGCGATATCGTCGGAGACCTTGGCTAAGTTGTTTAACAAGGAAGTCATCTCTCGACACGGCGTTCCTATATCGATTGTTTCGGATCGAGATACTCGTTTTACATCTCGATTTTGGGAAAAGTTTCATGAGGATATGGGTACACAATTGAAATTGAGCACGGCGTATGATCCTCAAACGGACGGTCAAACCGAACGTACGAATCAAACTTTGGAAGATATGTTACGCGCGTGCATTATCGATTTTGGTGGTAGTTGGGACGAGCACTTACCTTTGGTGGAATTCTCGTACAATAATAGTTATCATACTATTATTGGGATGCCACCTTATGAGATGCTTTATGGGCGTAGGTGTTGAACCCCGATTTGTTGGGGTGAAGCGGGACAAAAGGAAATCGGGAGTATCGATTTGGTTTTAGAGACGAATAGCAAGATTGATGTGATTCGAGAGCATTTGAAAAAGGCTCAAGATAGGCAAAAATCTTATGCCGATAAACGTAGACGAACGATCGAATTTCAAGAAGGTGACATGGTGATGCTCAAAGTTTCGCCATGGAAGGGTATTATTCGGTTTCGGAAACGAGGAAAGTTAGCTCCTCGGTTTATTGGGCCGTTTAAGGTTTTAGCTCATGTTGGTGAGGTCGCGTATCGTTTGGAATTACCCGAAGAGCTTGCGGGGATCCATAATACATTTCATGTTTCCCACCTCCGTAAGTGTCTTGCGGATGATTCATCTTGGGTGCCATTAGACGAGATTGAGCTAAATAATAAGTTAGAGTATATCGAGGAACCGATTGCCATACTCAATGAGAAGGTCAAAAGGTTAAGACATAAAGAGGTTAGGACTTTTAAAGTTCAATGGCGTCGTAGTAAGGGTTCCGAGTTTACTTGGGAGCCCGAAGAGTTTGTGTTGGTTTATCTTCCTTCTTGTCATGCGGCTTGGATCACGAGGACGCGCTCCGATCCAAGTGGGGGAGAGTTGTAACACCCCGTTTTCCCGTACTTATCGAAAGGTACCTACTTAATTATTTGTACGTCTATAACTCGTTAGCTTATGCTTAAATGTACGAATATATGTGTGTATATATATATATATATATATATATATATATATATATCTATGTATACTTGATAATGTGTGCATATATATATAAGTTTATACATGGGTTTTGTTAGCATTAAGTCTTGTGAGACTATTGTGGAAGGCTAGGTGAATATAGGAAGCGGGTTTGGATTGTACAAATTAAATAACATCGAAAATTATTTAAGGTGGTCAAGCTGTTCAGATGCAGCCTTAAGCCGCGCCGCGGCAAATGGGGCCGCGCCGCGGCATATCAAGCGAACCAGGATCAGGAAGTGGTTAAGGAGGGCCTATTTTCCATTTATGTGTCGCGCCGCGACGATTAAGTCCGCGCCGCGACAGTTCTACTGAACTGGTGTCGGACTTAGCTCAATTTAAGGGATTTTAAGGGCAAAATGGTAAATTGACATGTGGATCTGATGGGAGCATTAACTCTCCATCACATATCCATTTAATTCATTTATTTTTCTCTTTTCTCTCCATTTTCTCTCCCAAAACTTAAAACCCATTTGGATTAAAAGTGAGATTTGAGAGTGAAGGATTGAGGGTTGATCTTTGGAGCAAGAATTAAAGTTCTTCCTTGTGTCTCTAGCTACGCGTTGATAGTCTCGGTAAGTTCTAACTCTAAGTTTTGAGTTTTAATTGGATAATGGCTAGGGTTTTGGTTACTAGAGATTTGTATGACCCATTTGATGGTAAAATGGGTGAGTTTGGGTTATGTTGTTGTAATGAAACCCTAATAGCCACAATCTAGGGTTTTGGCCTTATGATTTGAGGTTGTAAGTGACAATTGATGTTGTTAGTCACTAATGCACTTTAAGATTTATGAAAGAAGTGTAAATGAGTAAGTTTGACTTGATTGTGAGTCTAAGTAAAATAAAATGGGTCAAAATGTACTAGTTGACCTAATTAGATGAAATGGGTATGGATTACCCTAAGTTTTGTGTTAATTGAAGTTAATAGACTTTAATTCACTAGTCTTAGTGATTAAAGTCGAGTCTTGGCCATTTATGGGCGGTTGCGAGTAGTTGAGTAATTTAATGTAAATTAGGTCATTAAATGCTCAAGTGGGAGTATTGTGGTTAATCCCACTAGTTGTGAAATTGAATGTGCACTTAATGATTTAGGTACATTGCGTTGAAGCTCAGAAGTGCTAAATCATCATCCTTGTGACAAGGTGAGTGGAATAATTATACGTTCATATATATGGCGTGTTTATTTGTGAATGTTATGGTATGAACCATGTGCCGGTAGTGCCATAACATGTATGTGACGGATATAGGATGTGAACCACGTGCCGGTAGTATCGAGTGTGAACCACGTACCGGTAGCACTATAAAATGAGGCGTGAACCACGTGCCGATAGCATCAAAGTGTGAACCATGTGCCGGTAGCACTATAAAAGAGTGAGACTCAAATGCGTATCGTGTGAACTACGTGCCGGTAGCACCGTAGCGTTACGGTTAACCATATTGTGTTATGATCGTTTAGCATTATATATATATATATATATATATATATATATATATATATATATATATATATATATATATATATATATATATATATATATATATATATGGTGTTGAGTATATGCTAATGAGATTTGGTGTCAATGTACGACTTGTTTGTATTTCGGGTATGATTGACTTGCTATGTGAGTTACATGTCCTTGCGAGGTATTTGGTATTTGTGATTGCAAATAGATGGGTTATATATATGTATGTATAACTATTGCATTCACTAAGCATTGCTTACCCTCTCGTTGTTTACCATTTTTATAGGTTCCGGCTTGGACAAGGGTAAGGGCATACGGTTGGATTAGTTGTCTCCCGTTTGTGTTGACAGGGGGTGCTTTTTGGATAGCTTTTGAAGTGGCCTAACATTTTGGGTAGTTTAGCCCCAAACCATGCTCGAATGTCATTTGGATTATAAACTATCATTGTAGTAGGTCAAACTTGTATTAAACTTAATTACTGGCCTTTGTGCCTTTGGTAAACATTTAAACTGTTGTACGTTTAAATGGAACTTGTGAAATGGTTTACATATTTAATTGGCGCATAAATGTGTATTATATAAAAAAAAATTTATCATATGGAATACGGGTTGGGTTGTTTCAATAACTATATTAATAATATTAATTATTATATTAATAGTAAAAAATAAAAATAAATAATAATGATATAAAAACGATAGTAATTATATTTATTAATGATTATAATAATAGATGGTATTATTTTCCAATAACTATAATAAAATGATAATATTACTAATATTAATAATAATAATAATAATAATATTATTAACAATATTAATAAAAGTATAATAATGATAACAATAATAAGTTTAGTAATAACACTATAACAAAATCATTGTATTAATTTTTATATTTATGCATTTTACTTAATAATAATAACATTGATATTTATATTAAATATATATTCTAATAATAGTAATGAGAGTAATGATATTATTAGTAAAGATAACAAATTAGATGCATTAAATTTCATGTCTATATGTTATATATAATAATATAACTAATACTGATTTTAATGAAAGTAATGATAATATTACTATGACAACTATATTTTAATTTATAATTTAATATACTACAATTATTAATTATATTCTATTTGTAATATATATTATATAGTAATATATATATATATATATATATATATATATATATATATATATATATATATATATTATTTATGAGTTCATAGTTTTATCATAAATAATGATTTTCAATAGTTGTAATAGACCACAAGATTTCAGTTTCATAAATAACCATACACTCGCAAGTGTATAAAAAGCATTCTATAAGTTGTAGGCACCCAGTAACAAGCCTTAATGTTCATGTTTTACCCTCTGAAAGTACACCGAATCAGGTGTGTTATATAAACCTCGAAGTACTAAAGCATCCCATAGTCAGGATGGAGTTTGCTGGCCCAATAGATCTATCTTTAGGATTCGCGCCTACCAGTCATACACCAGTAGTTATAGTTACCAAGCTAAGGGGATATTTCTGGTTTAAACCCACGTAGAATTAGTTTTAGTACTTGTGCCTATTTCGTAAAACAGTTATAAAATATGCATGTATTCTCAGCCCAAAAATATATAATGCAAAAGCATTTAAAAAGGGAGCTATGAAAACTCACGTATCAATATTGTGGTTCAATATTGCAGGAAAATTATGTAGATGCAACGGAAATGATAAATGCAAGGTTGGCCTTTGATTCACGAACAATACCCCCGAACATTGCCCATAACCTCCTTAGCTATAACTCATTTGAAAACCCATTTGAAATCACTTGAACATAACCCCGTCATAGTATTGTATGTGTATACTAATAATAATAATAATAATACTACTAATGATAGTAATAAGATTAATAAAAATAATAATATTAATCTTAATAATAATAATAATAATAATAATAATAATAATAATAATAATAATAATAATAATAATAATAATAATAATAATAATAATAATAAAATTGTGATGATGAATATGATCCGGAGTAAATATCTATTTCTATGTGAAAATGAATTGAACGAGAAACTGAAGTTGTGTGAAATTATTGGTGTCGATCATTCATATATATAGATTAATAAGATAATAATATAATAATTTTGAAATAAAATATAATAATATAATAATAATCAATAATTCAATATAATAATAATAATAAAAAATTTTGAAAACGTGTGAATTTAAAAAGTAGACGCCTTTGTCTCATTCTACCGACAGTTTTCACGGACCGGTATTTCTTACTCTGTTGCTAATAATTGACGGGTAAAAATATGGATAAAAATTCCGCTTTTTATATTTGCATATGTATATTTCTGTTTTGGTCTTAAGCTTTATAAAATTAGTTGTAAAAAGGTTCGTTTATAAAGTTTATAAGCGTAATATGTGTTTTTCTAGTTTTTGACTGAACAAAGATATATAATATAATATAAATTTTCATATAATAAATATAATAATATAATAATATTAAAATATAATATAATAATAAATTTAGAATCAAATTTGAATCGTAAATTTTTAAAAAGTCATATTTATTAAATAATTCAGGGGTATATTATGTAACTTATAATTAATAATTTCTATCATGTCGCTTTCATGTGAATAGTAAATAAATTAATTTCGTTTTATTTACTATTCAATGAATAGTAAATGAATTAATTTCGTTTCATTTATTATTCAATGAATAGTAAATGAATTAATTTAAATTTAACTATTTAAGCTACACGTTGTTGTACGTTGTGCTTTACAAATTGTATATTTTTAATTTAACTTCGTTTCTTAAAAACAACTACAAAAATTATATCATAAAAATAAAACGACTTAATACGTAAAAATTTTAATTTGAAATAGCATCGTTTAATAGTAATTTTTTTTTATAATTTCATATATAAATATTATAAAATTTAGTTTTCTACAACTAATTATATTCGAAATCATTTTATTAAGAGGTTATAATAATAGAAATTATTATATCATAAAACGTTTTCATTTAAGAAAGTAAAATCATATATAAATCATGACGGGTTCGAGTTTTAAATTATAGGTTGTTCGTGAATCGTAGGGTAAAGTCCAATGGTTAATTAAATGTATGAAAAAATATGTTAATGCAACACATTAATTTGCTTATCTTGTCGGAGTTATCAGAGTTTAAATTTGACCGAAATTTCCTGGTCATGACATCCATCGACTGTTCCCTACAACCATATCTAGGGTCTTCTGATCTACGACCATCATCAAAGGTGGACTTAACCACTTAGCCACCCCGCCGACATCATCATGTCGGCCTGGGTTATTCACGGTATCCAGACCGAAGAGTTAAGTTCTAAGATCCTTAAACCTCTTTATACGTATTGAGCGTGCATATTTACCTTCTGGAAAATATACGTATGATCAAGTGTCACAGTTGTAGGGTGGGCAACAAAATTCATCGTTCACACCGTTGCAGCCTTGGCAACCGTCTCGTCCAGTGTCACAGTTTCTAACCCCTGCGGACACCGCCAACTGCAGAACAACAAAGCACTGCGCATATGGTAGGGCTCTCAGCAGCATATGAACATGTCTCGTAGCCATATGCACCGTAGGTTTCTGCTCCTTTTCATCCGCTACCTGTATACTCTGCGCCTTCAGGGCTCCCATATTTTCCAATACAACAGCCTTGGTCATACACGCAAATACCAGGGCAATCTTCTTGGCAAAATATTCAAAGGCAGGCGAATCTTGCGGGACAATTTATGCAGGCTGCGCCTCCTGACATGGTTCACTTATTTTCACAACCTGACTTTGTTCAGGATATGATGAAGCGTTTCTTCGCAGGGCTCAAAGGCGACCCTGTTAAACCACATTTTGAGCTACCAACTACTTTTGATAAGTTTCCTCCGCACATAACTGCATATCTGTTTCCATTAGCACCAAAGATACCTCACGCGCTGGGTACCTATAATGGCTTGACTGATCCAGATGATTTCTTGCAGTGGTTTGAAGGCACAATGCGCACCCAAGGATGGGTGGATCCAATTGCATGTCAGATATTTCCCATGACACTGCAGGGTATTGCATGCGAATGATTCAATAAGCTCCCAGCCGGCAGCATATCCGGGTTCATGGATTTACGAACAAAGTTTTTGCTGCAGTATCAAAATCAGAGGCCGCGCAAGCGCACTCATATTGAATGTCATGATATCGTACAGAAACCCAAGAAATCTTTGGGTGAATTTCTTAGGAGATATACTAATGAGTACTTGCGCATACCAGACCTTAAATCGAAGCAGCAGATTTTTGGGCTCATACATGGTATAAGTTCAGAATGTCATCCAACGTTGGTCAAGCGTCTGCGCCATACGGTGCCAACAACTTATGCTGAAGCACTTAATGAATGCCACGATTATATGCGGAGTGGTGAAGATAATGATATTCCCACCGCTAGCTCACCCAATGAGAGGAAAGATGATGATGATCGTTCGCGTGATCAAAGCCGTGGTAATAGTTCTCACGGAAGATATTCTAGTGGTGGTCCTATAAGAAGTGATAAAGGGCGAGCAAGTGGAGGTTTTCGAAACAATAATCAGCGCGACATTAATATTCAGAACTATGCGCTGCTCAAAAGCCTGTATAAAACACCAAAAGAGATTTTGGCCACCGAACCAGTGTGCGCAACCTTTGCAGTTCCAACTCCGCTGACAGAATTTGGTAAGCGGGATAAAACAAAGTACTGCAAGTTCCATGATGATCATGGCCATGACACCAATCGGTGTAAAAACTTAATGGAACGGGTGTTGGAAGCGCTGCGCGCAGGAAAGTTAGATCACCTAAAACCACCAAAGAAAGATAAGGGAAAGGCCGTGGAAGAAGGTTCAAAAGGCAAAACTTTTGCATGGCAAAAAACTGATAAAACTAAAAACGCCGATTTAACCATCAATATGGTTGACGCAGAAAAAGTTGGTCAGCAAAGAAAGTATAATGACTACAAGGATTGGGAACTTATCCCAATTTCATTCCCTCCTGTCATGTCAGTCGACACAGTTAATGAGCCTGTTATCATCAAGTGTCGCATTCCTGAATGCGGAATACAGATTAAACGCATGCATGTTGATACCGGAAGTGGTGTCGATATTATGTACGAGCACTGCTAACGTTTTCTTCCCGTAGAAGTTAAAGCGCAGTTGCGCCAACCCGATATTACGCTATCAGGATTCTCTGGGGAAAGCTCATGGCCGCTAGGCCGGATAGAACTTGTAGTAGAGCTTGTGGATGACAAGAATCCGAGTTGGTTAGAAGCGAGTTAATCGACTTCTATGTGGTTCGTTCGACTTCGCGTTACAATGCGCTTCTGGGGAGAAATTTCATATGGCGTTTTAACATTATACCCTCAGTGGTGCACGGTTTGATTAAGTTTCCTACCATGGGCGGAATTGCCACCATTGCGTCGCATCAAATGTAACAACCCTGATTTTTCCGTTACTTTCGTTAACCTTCCGTTAGTTTATTTAACGGCGATTATTTAACTTTTATGCATTTACGTGTATTAAATGCGTACTTGATCTTCGGAGGGTTTTAATAATTGATATGGGTTGATATTAATTCAAATAAATATTTCGGATAATGAAATACGATAAAAACGATACGATTTTGATAATAGCTTTTTGAGCAACAAAACGCTCGGGTTTATTTTAATAATTAATTTTATTAATTATTAACTTTTTAAAATATTTAATTTATTGGGTTTTTAATAAATTAGACAATTGGTTGCGTTTAACGATCGGGTTAGATTTCCGGGCCTTCGGTACGACTAAACGGCACCTAAAACGGACCACGATTACACGGGATTGCAAAACGAGAGCCCGGGAACCCCATGAGGGCCCCATTCAGCCGACCCCTCCCCATATCCCTCTTATATTTTAATTTTTGATAATTTTAGGGACTTATGTGCTAATTTGTAAAACTAGGGTTTAATATAAATTAATTTGTGAGGATTAAACACTGCCATAATCCCTACCCTATTATTCCAGTTGATTTTTTTTGGCTCCCTCCCTCCCTTTGGCCGTCGCCCAACTCACATACACGCACACACTCAAACTCAATTTTTGATTAAACCTCAAGAACAAAAGTTGCAATTCGCGTTATCCTCTACGTATTGGTGTGCTTTGATTGTTGATCTAAGGTATATTTACATGAACCCTAATTCTTAAAAATCTGATTTTTATAAAGTTTCATAGTTATGTTGTCAATTGCTCAAGTCTATACGCGTACGTGTTAATTGTAATCGTTATTATGATTGTTTGATGCGCTAGGGTTTAAAAACGAATTTGTATTTGTTTGATCAGAAAAATTAAGTTTTTCAAATGCTAATTATTATGTTATAATCAGATTCCTTGCAAAAAACTATTGAGTTTAGGATTTGGATTCGCTTGATTTCGTTTCCGTATGATTAAGTTATGTCGATTTGAATTATCGTTGTGTTTTTGTTGCTTGATCAGAAATATGGTGTTGATAGAAAACGAATTGGCATGTGAGAATTATACCACTGGAAATATAATTTAAAAACACTCAAGTTAGACTAGTATATCATGTCGTTTGCTTATGTATAGCCCGAGATATGCTAGAATTAGTGTAAAAGTAGTTTTATACAGCACTTGCATGAAAATAACCTTGTATGATAAAATGTATTAACTTTTGTGATTAAAGCTTTGAATATTTGAAAATTAGAAAAAAATTACTTCATCTTTCATGTGGATATCATAGGCTAATTGTATCTAGATCTTCGTATAATCATATGCGAATGTGACTAACTAAATGGGAATCGAATCTGTAAATTGCACACGTTTTTATACTCTGTGTATTTTGTAAATTGTTTAAGAATGTATGATTCTGGAAAATGAAACTTAACATGATATGTGACTTATTGTTAGTTTATGTCAATATCTAAAACCTTATGCATTGGGCACAATAGAGTCGTACTTTATGTGAATTCTGATTTGAGCTGAAAACTAAATGTTCAACTTGCACGAATAAACTGTACAAATTGGCTAAACAAAAGTTTCTAGATTTTTTATATGTGTTACTTTGATTTGTCCTTGAACTATGGACACTGGTATTGTATCAATTTCATGTTCCTAACTCCGGTTATAGCCAAAATGAAATCAGTGCGCGGTCAGAAACTGACTTGGCAAACCCCAAATGTATCCCTTCTGATTCCTGACTTTTAATTGTCGTATGAGTCCCTGGCTGGAATTTTTAGAATAAATTTTAAGTGTAATTATGATCTGGAGTTAGTCATATTTACTTGAATTTTGTACTATGAGATAATGTGCTAAGTATGTTACGTGTTCATAAATTTTGTGCATGACGATAAACTAAAATTGTGAAAATGATCATTCATGACCTAAAACGTATTGTTTGACTTAGGTTTGACTTATTGACCAATATTTGACATGAACCTACTAATGTTGACTTTATTTGACTACTTTGACCAAAATTGACTTTCGGTTTGACTTCGGTTGACTTTTTTTGACTTGCATGATATAGTTGACTTTTACTTTGAAACGCGTCAAGTCGAGCAATAAGACAACGTACACTATGAAACCACACTTATATAAGATACATATATTGACCAACCTACATACATATACTTAGGTTACATTACTCAGGTCTAAACCGTACAAGTCATTTGTCTTTCATTCCGAGCTTATTCAAAGGTGAGTCTACAATCCTGCTTTTTACATGTTTTCAGGGATGAGAATACACGCGGTTATATTTACATTTTCAATTACTTTTATATTGACATGAGTACTACACATATGCATAATGAGTTTGTTCAAAAAGCCTGTAGCTTGAATACTTTTAATACCATCGGTGCAAGCACAATTTAGATGGACGGAACCGTTAGGTTGACAACCTCACCCGCTATAAAAACAGTGGTGCATTTACTTTGAACATTAAATACATTTGAACAAGTGTATAACATTTTACGAGGTAAGGTCGGGTATAGTGGTTTCTATACTCGGGTCATTGCTAGTATTCAGGTGCTCGGTTTATGCAAGCGATAGAATCTTGTGGTCAAGGAAATCAAACTATTTTTCTGATAACTATTTTTCAGATACTGTTGCATTACTTTAAACCTGTAGATTCACCAACATTATTTGTTGACCTGTTTTTGCGTGTTGTTATTCTCAGGTCCTTAAGAGGTATGCTTCCGCCGTGTTTGCTGCATGACTGTGTAGCGACCCGACCAAATCGTCATTGACGGCGTCGTCTACTTAGGTCCCGTTACGTGGTCATAAGTCTTTAAAACAGCGTTTGACCAAAAGATATGTCGCCTTCATTTCAAAATAAAGATTGTTTCAAAGTTTACAAGAATTGTTCAACCGATAGTTAAGTTACAACGTTATAATACGAATGAAATCTAGGCGACACGGTTTAAAGTAAAGTCAAAAGACGCTCCATGAAATGCACGTATACTCGACATCCAATGCAAGTATCAAATAATGAGCGGAAGCATGTATCATGTATCGTTCAAGGACCTGAGAAAAACATAGAAATCTGTCAACGAAAAAGTTGGTGAAATCATAGGTTTAAGTAAGTAAGTACAAGTGAACCACAAGATTTGCATCAATGAAATAATAGTAATACATTCCAAAAGTTTGTTTCACGAGCACCCAATTATCAATGCTTAACATTTCCTTCCATTGAACCCCATCACTTAGTGCTAGAACATACACTGTTTCTCGAAAATATATTTCATTCGTAAACGGTAGCGAACCGTTTGAATGAGGGTTTGTCAAACCCATATGGATCCATACAACATAAGTTCTCGCTTACACCCGGCAAGTGTAACTAATGATAATCGAATTGAGGATTTTGTTCTAAACTCGTATGTAGAATGTTTGTTTTCCTGTACTTGTGTTCACTTAGTAGAAGAAATGTTTATGTTTTCTCATCCCAAATGTAAGTTCAAAAAGAGTAAAAGTGGGACTATGATCTCACCTTGTATGCACGAACCAAAAAGTACTTCGACAAGTAAACGTGCAGTAACAATGCTAGTCTTGACCTAAACAAATAGGTTGTATCAATAACGAAAGTCACGAGGGGTCAAAGTTGTTCAATTAGTCCTATGGCTCGATACGACTCGATTACGAAGCATGTGAAGCAAATAGTCAAGTTTCATGCAAGGTACACGTATAGAAACAAGTTAGAAAGATTACATAAGTAATTGGTCAAGTTTGATTAAAAGTCAAACTTGGTCGGGTCAAAGTCAACGAAAAAGTCAACACGTTCGGGTCGGGCCTCGAACGAATTTTCTGAAGTTTTTAATCATATATAAGCATGTTGGAACAAGTCTCATGTGAAACGGAGGTCTAGAACGTCCCAAACATTTTTCGTTAAATGACAACCAAAACAGCCCACTTTAGGCTTATGGGACGGCGTCCCAAAAGGCCTAGACGGCGTCCCACTTTGAAGGGCAAGACGGCATCTTGGACCCCTAGACGGCGTCTAGGTTTGAAAGTCAGGACGTCGTCCTGGGTATTGGGACGGCGTCTTGGCTTGTTTCCAGACCCTGGTTGCCGAAACTCCTAAGTGCACGAGTCCAAACATAAACCAACACAAATTACGACCCGCAAACATTCAAGACATGTATTTTATATCACCGGAAAGGTATTTTGACGAGGAACACAACTATGCACTTATCATCAATCAAACTTTCGCATACAACAACCAAAAACCGCATTTAGTGACCCTCATTCAATGCATATAAGTCATAAATGCTATTTAATGATTCGGTAACCAAAAGACATGAACAATATGCCGTTTCGAAGGTAATTAAGCATACAACACAACCTAACACTTATAATTAACACTTCATGTCATTTAATGCTTCAAAATCCATTCCTAGTTCATGAAACCCTAACCAAAAGTTACCAAATTTCATAATCAAGTTTAAGAGGTTTCTTTGATCAATCTTTACATCATAATGAAGCTAGTAACACTAGGAACAAGATTAAAACATGAAGTCTTAGCATCTAACAACACATGAACACTTAAAACTCGAGATTAAGCATGCTAACTTTCCATATGAACTAGTTACTCCAAAATATCAAAAACGAGCATACAAAACACATAAACAAACTAGACTTGAGCCATAGATACTAATTAACAAACTTATAACTTAAAAATCTCAAGAACACAAAGATTAGTGATTTAGAAAGTTACCCAAAATTGATGAAACCGGTATGAAATCGAAGAGGAGATCACGAGGAGTTCAAATATGTATTTTGTTTGGCAAGAAGATCACTAGCTCGGTTTTGGATGATGAATCTTTGTTCTTGAAGTTGAGAGGAAAAGTTGAAGTATTAAGAAATTGGAAGAGATGAATGAATGGATAGAATGAGAGTTTGACTCTTTGACCTAGTCACAAGTTTCAACATTTGGCAAGATTGGTCCCTCAACTTAAATCGGGTGCGGGAATTACCTAACAAGATAATTCAAACGCATATTAACGAGATGTGTTATAAACATCTAACGGAACTTAAATAGTTAAACGGAAAAGTTGACGGAAAAAGGCGGGATGTTACATTACCTACACCTTAAAAGAAATTTCGTCCCGAAATTTAAGCAGGCGTTGTAGTCGTTGTTTCTTCCTCGGAATCTGACGGTTCCGGAATCGGGAATAGATGCGGGTGCTTCTTTCGCATTTGGTCTTCTCTTTCCCAAGTAAACTCGGGTCCCCTTTTGGCGTTCCATCGGACCTTAACAATCGGGATCCGGCTTTGTTTTAATTCCTTTTCGACGTAGTCCACAATTTCAACCGGTTCCTCCACAAAATGGAGTTTGTCATTAATAGTAAGTTCCTCGAGAGGGACGACGATATCGGGCTCGGCAAGACACTTCTTCAAGTTAGATACATGGAAAGTAGGATGAACGGAGCTTAGTTGAGGCGGAAGGTTTAAACGATACGCGACGGTTCCAATACGCTCCAAGATTTCGAAAGGACCAATATACCGCGGATTTAGCTTCCCGCGTTTCCCAAAACGGATTACACCCTTCCAAGGTGCGACTTTTAACATTACTCGGTCACCGACTTGAAATTCAAGATCGTTGCGTCGTTTGTCGGTATAGCTCTTTTGACGACTTCGGGCCGTCCTAAGCCTATCTCGGATTTGAACGATTTTCTCGGTGGTTTCGTGAATGAGTTCGGGTCCGGTGATTTGCACGTCGCCTACCTCGGCCCAACAAAGAGGTGAACGACATTTGCGGCCATATAGCGCTTCAAAAGGTGCGGCTTTAATACTCGCGTGATAACTATTGTTGTAAGAGAACTCGGCGAGAGGTAAGTGCTTGTCCCAAGCTTTTCCGAAATCAACCACGCAAGCTCGTAACATGTCCTCTAAGGTTTGAATTGTACGTTCGCTTTGTCCATCGGTTTGAGGATGATATGCGGTGCTCATGTCTAAACGCGTTCCCAACGCTTCTTGCAATGTACGCCAAAATCTAGAAACGAAACGGCCATCTCGGTCGGAGATAATCGATAAAGGTACACCGTGTCGGGCTACGATCTCCTTAATGTAAAGTTGTGCAAGTTTCTCCATCTTGTCCGTTTCTTTCATGGCAAGGAAGTGTGCGGATTTGGTGAGACGGTCAACAATAACCCAAATGGTATCATAACCGCCCGTCGTTTTTGGTAGCTTGGTGATAAAATCCATCGTTATTCTTTCCCACTTCCATTGCGGGATCTCGGGTTGTCGAAGTAGTCCGGACGGTCTTTGGTGTTCGGCTTTGACTTTGGAACATGTCAAACACTTGGAAACATACGTAGCTACGTCCCTTTTGATGTTCGGCCACCAATATAGTTGTTTAAGATCGTGGTACATCTTATTGGCACCGGGGTGAATCGAGTATCGTGACTTATGGGCTTCATCTAAAATAAGGCTTCGTAGATCCCCATAACTAGGCACCCAAATTCTTCCGGCGAAATGTCGGAGTCCGGTTTCTTTAACTTCGAATCGAGAGGTGAGGACGTTCAAGTGTTCGAGAGAGATGTTTTCATCCTTGAGAGCCTCATCTTGGGCTACCCGAATTTGGCTATTAAGGTTGGTGTGAATGGTGATGTTTAAAGCTCGGACACGGAGAGGCACCGCTCTTTCTTTTCGGCTTAAGGCATCGGCTACTACATTTGCCTTCCCGGGATGGTAACGAAGCTCGCAATCGTAATCGTTTAAGGTTTCAATCCACCTTCGTTGTCTCATGTTTAGTTGCTTTTGATCGAAAATGTGTTGGAGACTTTTGTGGTCGGTAAAGATAGTACTCTTGGTTCCATAAAGATAGTGTCTCCACATTTTAAGTGCAAAGACAACGGCTCCGAGTTCGAGATCATGCGTCGTGTAGTTTCGTTCATGAATTTTGAGTTGTCGAGAAGCATAAGCAATGACTTTCGTTCGTTGCATCAATACACACCCAAAACCATGTTTTGAGGCATCGCAATATACAACAAAGTCATCATTGCCTTCGGGAAGTGACAAGATAGGAGCGGTGGTTAGCTTCGTTTTCAAGATTCGGAATGCGGATTCATGTTCGGTCGCCCAAATGAATTTCTTTCCCTTGTGAGTCAATGCGGTTAGAGGACGTGCAACCAAAGAGAAATTTTCGATAAATCTACGATAGTACCCGGCGAGACCCAAAAATTGACGAATGTGAGTAGGAGTAGTAGGAGTCTCCCATTTGCTAATGGCTTCGATTTTCGTTGGATCGACTTTAATACCTTGGTCACTTACAACATGACCAAGAAATTGAACTTCCTTTAACCAAAATTCACACTTGGAGAATTTGGCATAGAGTTGTTCTTGTCTTAAAAGTTCAAGCACAAGTCGGAGGTGTTGTTCGTGCTCTTCTTCATTTTTGGAATAGATCAATATATCATCGATGAACACAATAACGAATTTATCAAGATACGGTTTGCACACGCGGTTCATAAGATCCATGAACACCGCCGGTGCGTTAGTGAGACCAAATGGCATGACAAGGAATTCATAACTATCGTAACGAGTTCGGAAAGCGGTTTTGGAGACATCTTCCCCCTTAACCCTCAATTGATGATAACCCGAGCGGAGATCGATTTTCGAATATACACAAGACCCTTGTAGTTGATCAAAGAGGTCATCGATGCGAGGAAGAGGATATCGGTTCTTAACCGTCAATTTATTTAGTTCGCGATAATCAATGCACATTCGTAGGGATCCGTCTTTCTTTTTAACAAACAAAATCGGAGCGCCCCAAGGTGAATGGCTAGGTTGGATAAAACCTCGATCAAGTAGTTCTTGGATTTGACTTTGCAATTCTTGCATTTCGGATGGGGCGAGTCTATATGGTGCACGTGCTACGGGTGCGGCCCCCGGAATAAGATCGATTTGGAATTCAACCGGTCGATGAGGTGGAAGACCCGGCAATTCGTCGGGAAATACATCGGAAAAGTCACTAACAATTGGCACATCATCGATATGCTTCTCATCGGACTCGACTTTCTTAACGTGGGCAAGGATCGCAAAACAACCCTTACGGAGTAGTTTTCTAACTTTAAGGCACGAAACGAGATTGAGTCTGGTGCAACTCTTATCGCCATAAACAATCAAAGGTTCACCATTCTCGATAGGAATTCGGATTGCGTTAAGATCACAAAGGATGTGAGATTTCGTTTTGACTAACCAATTCATACCGATTATTACATCAAAGCTTCCTAGTTCCATGGGTATCAAGTCAATTTCAAATTCCTTACCCAAAATGTTTAACGCACACCCCCGGTAATATGTGTCGGCACTTAATAGTTTCCCGTTAGCCACTTCAATGGTATAAGTGGTATCTAATGGAAGAGGTGGAGTGCTAAAAGAATGAGTCAAAGTCTTGGATACAAAGCATTTATCGGCACCCGAATCGAATAAGCAAGAGACATAAGAATTGTTGAGAAGAAACGTACCCGTGACTAGTTCAGTGTCATCCCGGGCTTCCTCGGTGTTTATGTTGAAAGCTCGGCCGCGCGTATTGGTGTTATCTTTCCTTTTCGGGCATGCATTTCTATAATGACCCGTTTGACCACATTCGTAACAAGTGCCCGTCTTTGGTGCATTGGGCCACTTTCGAGTAATGGGAGTGGCACTTTTACAATCGTTGGCCTTATGACCAACTCCTTGGCACCGGTGGCAAATTAACTTGCCACATTCACCAAAGTGATGTTTGTTGCATTTGTTGCAAAGAGGTAGATTCCCGGCATAACCCTTCTTGCCGTCGGAAGTGAAAGATTTCTTGGCAAAGTTGTTGTTGCTTGATTGGGAGGGTTCCCACTTTCTTTTGTTGCCGCCCGATTTATCCTCGGCCTTAGGTGCCGGAACTACGATTTCGTCAACCGTTTCAATTAGTTGGCGAGCCATGTTCATAGCGGCTTGATGAGTAGTGGGTTTGGATGACATCACCCCTTGTTTGATGCTTTTTGGAAGACCGAGCATGTAGAGCTCAATCCTTTGAGATTCGGGGTTAACAAGATTAGGACACATCAAGGATAGTTCGGCGAAGCGTTGATTATAAGCTTTAAGATCGTTTCCGACCGCTTTCAAAGCTCTTAGTTCTTCCTCAAGCTTTCGAGTTTCTTCGCGCGGAAAATATTCAACAATCATCTTTTCCTTTAGATCGGCCCAAGAGAGGGCATGAGCTTCATCGGTACCCACCGATTGTACATAAGTATTCCACCATGTAAGAGCGACACCGGCGAAGGTGTGAGTGGAGTATTTGACCTTGTCTTGGTCCCGACAACCGCTTATGCTAAAGACGGCTTCCGTTTGCTCAAACCATCGGGTGAGCACGACCGGTCCCCCGGTTCCATCAAAAGTGTGAGGTTTGCACCCCATGAAAGCTTTATAGGAGCATCCCTCGTTTGAGTTTCCGGCTCCATTGTTGTTGTTGTTGTTGTTGTTGTTGTTGTTGTGGTTGTTATTATTATTGTTGTTGGATGAGTGACCGGCCATGGCCGTATCTACGGCGGTAGCTATCATCCGTTCGAGAGCTTGTTCGGGAGTTTCATTGCGGCGTACACGACGAGGAGCCATTGTTCCTTCAAGACACAAGAATATCATTGATTAGTATTCTCAATAATACTAACCGTGATATAGAATAAAGATAAAGAGAAGTTTTTCCTCGACTCGCCTTAAATTCTTTATGTCATAATGTCGGAACGTTCATATGAGTCACCGTAATATAATCCCGGAAATTATATTACCCTGATTCATATGTGCATTCGACATCATTTCATATAGTCAAGGTGGCGCGTCAATCAAATTAAACAACGTGAGATTAAGATGAACTAAGAGTAGATATGAGTAGAAGCGTTCGAGTATAAATGCACAAGTAGTCAAGTAATTCCTACTTCAAGTCTATATGCCGGTTGTAGTCTAGACTCACCAATGTACCCTATGACTCGGGGTTGACACCAATGAACTCTAAATCCCTACAACCAACGCTCTGATACCATCTGTAGCGACCCGACCAAATCGTCATTGACGGCGTCGTCTACTTAGGTCCCGTTACGTGGTCATAAGTCTTTAAAACAGCGTTTGACCAAAAGATATGTCGCCTTCATTTCAAAATAAAGATTGTTTCAAAGTTTACAAGAATTGTTCAACCGATAGTTAAGTTACAACGTTATAATACGAATGAAATCTAGGTGACACGGTTTAAAGTAAAGTCAAAAGACGCTCCATGAAATGCACGTATACTCGACATCCAATGCAAGTATCAAATAATGAGCGGAAGCATGTATCATGTATCGTTCAAGGACCTGAGAAAAACATAGAAATCTGTCAACGAAAACGTTGGTGAAATCATAGGTTTAAGTAAGTAAGTACAAGTGAACCACAAGATTTGCATCAATGAAATAATAGTAATACATTCCAAAAGTTTGTTTCACGAGCACCCAATTATCAATGCTTAACATTTCCTTCCATTGAACCCCATCACTTAGTGCTAGAACATACACTGTTTCTCGAAAATATATTTCATTCGTAAACGGTAGCGAACCGTTTGAATGAGGGTTTGTCAAACCCATATGGATCCATACAACATAAGTTCTCGCTTACACCCGGCAAGTGTAACTAATGATAATCGAATTGAGGATTTTGTTCTAAACTCGTATGTAGAATGTTTGTTTTCCTGTACTTGTGTTCACTTAGTAGAAGAAATGTTTATGTTTTCTCATCCCAAATGTAAGTTCAAAAAGAGTAAAAGTGGGACTATGATCTCACCTTGTATGCACGAACCAAAAAGTACTTCGACAAGTAAACGTGCAGTAACAATGCTAGTCTTGACCTAAACAAATAGGTTGTATCAATAACGAAAGTCACGAGGGGTCAAAGTTGTTCAATTAGTCCTATGGCTCGATACGACTCGATTACGAAGCATGTGAAGCAAATAGTCAAGTTTCATGCAAGGTACACGTATAGAAACAAGTTAGAAAGATTACATAAGTAATTGGTCAAGTTTGATTAAAAGTCAAACTTGGTCGGGTCAAAGTCAACGAAAAAGTCAACACGTTCGGGTCGGGCCTCGAACGAATTTTCTGAAGTTTTTAATCATATATAAGCATGTTGGAACAAGTCTCATGTGAAACGGAGGTCTAGAACGTCCCAAACATTTTTCGTTAAATGACAACCAAAACAGCCCACTTTAGGCTTATGGGACGGCGTCCCAAAAGGCCTAGACGGCGTCCCACTTTGAAGGGCAAGACGGCGTCTTGGACCTAGACGGCGTCTAGGTTTGAAAGTCAGGACGTCGTCCTGGGTATTGGGACGGCGTCTTGGCTTGTTTCCAGACCCTGGTTGCCGAAACTCCTAAGTGCACGAGTCCAAACATAAACCAACACAAATTACGACCCGCAAACATTCAAGACATGTATTTTATATCACCGGAAAGGTATTTTGACGAGGAACACAACTATGCACTTATCATCAATCAAACTTTCGCATACAACAACCAAAAACCGCATTTAGTGACCCTCATTCAATGCATATAAGTCATAAATGCTATTTAATGATTCGGTAACCAAAAGACATGAACAATATGCCGTTTCGAAGGTAATTAAGCATACAACACAACCTAACACTTATAATTAACACTTCATGTCATTTAATGCTTCAAAATCCATTCCTAGTTCATGAAACCCTAACCAAAAGTTACCAAATTTCATAATCAAGTTTAAGAGGTTTCTTTGATCAATCTTTACATCATAATGAAGCTAGTAACACTAGGAACAAGATTAAAACATGAAGTCTTAGCATCTAACAACACATGAACACTTAAAACTCGAGATTAAGCATGCTAACTTTCCATATGAACTAGTTACTCCAAAATATCAAAAACGAGCATACAAAACACATAAACAAACTAGACTTGAGCCATAGATACTAATTAACAAACTTATAACTTAAAAATCTCAAGAACACAAAGATTAGTGATTTAGAAAGTTACCCAAAATTGATGAAACCGGTATGAAATCGAAGAGGAGATCACGAGGAGTTCAAATATGTATTTTGTTTGGCAAGAAGATCACTAGCTCGGTTTTGGATGATGAATCTTTGTTCTTGAAGTTGAGAGGAAAAGTTGAAGTATTAAGAAATTGGAAGAGATGAATGAATGGATAGAATGAGAGTTTGACTCTTTGACCTAGTCACAAGTTTCAACATTTGGCAAGATTGGTCCCTCAACTTAAATCGGGTGCGGGAATTACCTAACAAGATAATTCAAACGCATATTAACGAGATGTGTTATAAACATCTAACGGAACTTAAATAGTTAAACGGAAAAGTTGACGGAAAAAGGCGGGATGTTACAGACTGGCCGTGGAGTCAGTATTTGATTTTAAAGAACATTATTTACTTTCGCATTTAAAACTTTTATACTGTTTAAATACTGTTGGCTTGTGGTTACGATCACAACAGTGTTTCTATTTTGGGATTATTGGCTTATGTTTTTGAAAGTTAATATTTTAAATAAAATTAAATGCGATTTCTTTAAACGTCTCATATAGAGGGCGTAACTGTTAACTGTGGGACCAGAATTAACACGCCGTCAGATGGTAATTTGGTGGGGTGTTATAGTTGGTATCAGAGCTGGTTTAACTGCGTCCAAAGCACGACCGGTTAACGTTCTGAGGATTCGGTTTCGATTAACGGCAACGATTTTGGGCAGGTTAATCGTAGAGGGGGTTCTCACAGTGTAACCTGTGACGAAGCATTGGCTCTTACCCCTTGCGGTCCCTTGCAGTTAAGGGTTGGCCGGCTTGGCAGAGATGCGGGCTGTAAAATCAGTGTCTGAGGTATGCCCAGTGGTCACCCTGTTCGCAGGAAAGGCACTGGGTGGGTTTCTACCCCAACTATAATGTTATTATAGTTGGTATCAGAGCTAACGGTTCGTAGGGAAACTAGGACTTGCATTAGTGTGTCTGATTTGGTCATTAGGATAGGACGCCTTAATGAGTCTAGACTATGACCGGGACTTAGTCATTACATGAGTACTTTGTGACTAACGTTATTTACTTGACTAATCTGTTTTGTTTGTGTTCTTATACTATGAGTTAGATGTCACAGGATTTCAGGAAGCAGTGACAGCGACTCCAGTGTGGCTGAGGTGAATGCTCCAGCCCCAGCACCAGCACCTGCTCCGCATCGGATACCTAACCATCCCGTGAACCTTTATGCATTGGATTTGGTTCATACTAACCGTAACAGGGATATTTTTGATCGTGTTAATGCTTTGAGCGATATTGCTAGGACATATCCGCACCCCGATGATCTTGAGAGAATGGTGGAAAGAGTCACGGGTATAAATACTTATACGTACGAGGCTGAAGCGAGGTTCGTTGAGATGGAGAGATTGATAGCAGCCTTAACTGCCAGGGTTGCTGCGTTAGAGGCGGAACGTAATAGGTCGAGGAATGATGGACCTGCCTTCCGTACCCGACAGAAGAGGAAGTGAAGGGTCGTTGACCATGAGCTTCTTTTCCTTTTTCATCCGCCATACTTTCTTTATATAAGACTTACCGGGTGTTATAAACCGGGCTATTAGCACATTATGTTTATTGTTTGGTTTACTACTTTAGAATTTGGTTTATCACTCTTGGATTTTATATTTATATTAATGGTGGATTATGCTATTAGTAACTATTATCTTTTATTGCATGCGGTAATATTCTATATTTAGTAACTTTGTATGATCATAATACTTGTGTTATGTTATACTACTACTATTGCCATTAATTTTACTACTTAGTGTTACTACTATCACTACATGACACTAGTACCACTACTACTACCACTAGTGTTACTACTAACACTACTAACACTACTATCACTACTTACACTACTTCTCACTACTAGCGAATCTTTTCGTACTATTATTTACTAGTCTTCAACACTCGTTGCTAGTATATTTTTAATAACTCTGTTTTTCATTGATCTTACCTCGATGTATCGTTTGTGTAGAAGGAGGCCATGTTTACTACTGAAATGCTCGAGGCTCAATTGGAAGAACTCGTTAACTAGCGTGTGGAAGCTCTTATAGCTGCAGGTTTTGATTGCACGATTGAGAAATACTGTCCCCGACGAGAGCGGATAAGATGGGAAAATGAACTTCTGAACCTAAGGGTCATTGGAAACGACATTGCTAGTTACACTAACCGATTCTGGGAGCTATCGTTACATGTCGGGATTGCCGATGGAAGTGTTTGGTTTTGTCCTTTCCCATCAACCAAAGTCAATACTCGGAGTCATCAACATGGCGATAAACAGGATGAAGCAAGTTAGCCGATCGGAAGGAAAAGAGGTGCCTGTTACAGGAAATGAAGTTAATGGAAAAAGAAAACGAAGTGAGAACATTGTTGGGAGTCTCGCACAGAACCGAGGTGAGAAGCAAGAGATGCCCCGTAACTTTGAGAAGGGATCTTGTAACAACCCAACCCATTATCCAACCAATACCGAGAGATAAAAAAACAAATTTCTTTGTTCAGCTAGTGGCGCGGCGCGCTATGACCCCGCGCGGCGCGCAGAAGGGCCTGGACAGGCTGCTGTCCCAAAAAGTCAAAAACATAAAAATGTTTAACCACTTTCCGACGTAATTAGACAAAACGCTTTTCACAACATGTTCACATATGAAAAACTAACACGTTCCATTCATAAAATAAGTTTTACGAGACCGGGCCCACATCGGCCGTTTTACGACTTTCGTACAAAATACAAGTTTTCAACCACATGATTTTTAATACAAAATAAAGCCGGGCATGACGATTGGGGATACGCTACCCAATCCTAATCGAATCCAAAAGCATGCCTCTAAAGCAACTACGCGAGCCACTAGTTCCCACGCTTACCCGAGCCACCTCATCCAAGCAAATCTATAAAAATGTAAACAACGAGAGGGTAAGCTAACGCTTAGTGAGTGAGAATATACTACCTACATATATATGCATAAAATGGACACGCCACACAAATAATCAAATACCGCATACCGGAGCATCCAAGCATAAAGGAAAGCTAAGCTAAGCATACCGTATAATCACTAAGCAACAAGCTAGTAACAACAACCATAAAGTAAGTCACCAATGACGATGTGAACAACGCCAATAAGCTACACCCGGAGGGTTAGCTACATCACAACAATACATTAACATATATATAACAGAGCGTAAAACCGCCCAAGGTTAACCAATCATACAAAGGAATGGTACTCGAATTTCCCATCGGTGTTCGTAACAACCGTTAGTATACAACACATATATCACTAACCCTTGGACAACACATATCCGTTCATAAAACCGTTAGCGTACAACGCATATATCACTAACTTAGACAACACATATCCATTCATAAAACAGTTAGAGTACAACACATATATCACTAACTTGGACAACACATATCCATTCATAAAACTGTTAGAGTACAACACATATATCACTAACTTGGACAACACATATCCATTCATAAAACCGTCAGTGTACAACACATATATCACTAACTTGGACAACACATATCCATTCATAAAATTAAACACATCACAATTCAATATCAACCCTTCGCCATTGGGGTTATCCAATTCACAACCACGTGTGATAATGTACACACAAAACGTGCACCTTGCCAAAGGTGGTCAACCAAAATGTACATCCGTGCTAATTGGGCCTATACACAAGTCCATCAAATTCACCTATATGTGAAGTGAGTTCTATAACCGAGAACCACTTCACCCGACCCGCACCCATCCTACACATACATATGCACATAGGATATTAACACTCACCTTGAAGTCTTGATGGATGCCAAAACAAAATCCGAAATCACTGATGGAATGTACCTATTCCATTTATCACATAATAAGTAACACAATTAGGGTTGACTTACAAACCAACCCAATTGACACTTAGTGCAATTTTGACCCAAATGCACTTCCAAGTACAAACCGCGCCCAAAATTAACCAATAATCACTAACACAAGTGAGAATGGTCCTAACACGCCAATTAAACCCAATCATAGGTGTTAAACACCTATCTTGCCCAAAATGACACTTAAACCCTAATTTAACCCATAAGAAGTCAATATCACGCCATTAGCAAGTTTTGACACCAAATCATATTTAACTCGGTTCTATGCTTCAACTTAATCCATTTTAAGTTTATAAACCTTATTAAATCGGCAATTGAGTCATAATCATCACCAAACCCTAATTTTGACTCTAGTCAAAATTAGTCAACCCAAATTCACCTAAAGTGGTTCCAACACTTCCATAATCACTAAACCTAGTGATTAAACTCAAGATTAAAGCCTAATCATGGCCAAATCGTCAACCAACCCAAAACCCGCCAAGTGACAAGAATAACTAGTCACCATAAACCCATTTCATCATCTAAGAGGGTTTCACAATAAATCAAACTCAAACCCTAACTTGAATATCAAATCTAACAAATGTAATTCGGAGTTTGAACTTACCAATACCACCAAAATGATGCCGTTGACGAGTAGAACAACTTTAAAACCCGAGCTTTGGTGAGAATCTAACGCCTTCTTCTCCAATTCAAGCTCTCTCACTCTAGAACCCTTCCACTCTCTCTAGATATGGATGAGAGTGTTTGTGTGGGTGAGAAATGAGCTCCAATGGAGTTCTAGATCAGTTTTGGTGACCCTAAACTGACCCTAAATGAAAAGACCAAAGTACCCCTCATTTAAACCTTTTAAAAAAGCTAAAAATTGTATCAGACGGGATCGGAGCGCTGCTCCATAAGGTGGAGCGCCGCTCCAACCTTTAGGTCAGTTTTCAGTTTCTTGTTTTGGCCATAACTTTTTTACCGTAGCTCTGTTTTCGATGAATCAAATATCGTTGGAAACGTAATAAGATTTTCTTTCCAATGGTAAGGCTTTGAAACATCAATACAAACTTTATTTGGGGTTGAAAAGATACGTACACACCTTGTCACTTCAGACAACGTCCAGTCTCCTTCGACGTTCGAGCAAGCAACACGTACGTGCTTCGTACACTTCATACACGCATCGTACACCATAAATACATTATGTACAATAAATATTTGGGTCTTACAACTCTTCCCCACTTAAACTCGATCACGTCCTCGTGATCTTCTCCACTTAACCAATCCGGAACTACTCAACGGCCCTCAATCCTAAGTTCCAATCCGAACTTTCCTAGACAATTCTTCCCAATGAATCACCTTTAACAACTAAAATCGTCTCCCGCGATTTATCAAAATCACAATCCTAGCACTAAAACCTGCTCAAGTCCCCATATCGGGAAAAACTCAACCCATCTTGTACCGAGATATCAATTCCTTAGCGTACCTTTACCAAGGACAACGCTAAAAAACGACCAAGTCTCAACCTAAAGTCAACAATCCGAACGTTGAAGATCGAACCACATGAATCCTTACGGATTACACTTACCACTAAACATCCTTTGTAATGCGCAATACAACCAATACGCCACTATCCTAACATCATAAGTAACGGCTAAAACCAAAAGCGCCCAAAACGACTGTGGCAACGCTAATCCTAAGGTGTACAAAATCGACTATTGTCACACCCGTAACAACATGTGACCAAAACACGGCTATCGCAATCACTAATCACACAACATGGTCCTCACGATCCCACCATCGGTGTATAAAACAACCGATAGATCACACCACACGGTCCTTACGACCCCACCATCGGTGTATAAAACAACCGATAGATCACTCAACACCGGATGAAGTCAGCAGACCCCGTCAACGGTCATGCTTCACCGATATATCACTACTCCCATGATGAAGTCAGCGGACCCCGAAGTTCATGCTCCACCAATCAACGATCCCATGATGAAGTCAGCGGACCCCGAAGGTCATGCTTCACCAATCAACGATCTCATGATGAAGTCAGCGGACCCCTAAAGTCATGCTTTACCAATCAACGATCTCATGATGAAGTCAGCGGACCCCGAAGGTCATGCTTCATCAATCATATACGCACTTTTAGCCTCAAACAACGAGTAGTGCAACATCGCGCTCTGCTACACTATAGTGAACCCTAACGGATACCACTAACCATCCACACAATCGAGCAAGAACCACCTATATCGAACATAGGCACAAAACAATAATTCTCTATAAGAGAATCCACCACGCACATCCCTTAACCGAGGGATTCCACCTTGCTCGCCATACCCGTCCATTATCTCTCAACGAGATTTACCACATTACCACCTTGGTGATAATTCAAATCCAAAATCATACGTACAATTTAACCGAAATTGTACTCTACCACAAATCTACCAAATCTAGGTCCCAACACAAATTTTGGATCTACCATAAGCATTGTCCGAAATCTCACACTAAAACCTCCTCGTGCGGGAGTGTAACTCCCCCACTTGGAATTACATTCCATAACCGCATCTCGTACACCCGTACAATGCTACCAAAGGTAGACTTTACCAATAATTGGGTTCACACGACCCATCACTACATCTCGCTCCAATCTTCGGCACACGAAGGATTTTACCCAATCCTTAACACTTCGAACGAAAAGTGTACCTGATGTGCGTAGAGGTGTATACAAAATAGTTTATATTTTTACAAGGAAATACTATTAAATACGATACAATTTTACACAAGATATTTATTTATTTATAGAATGGATATACCTAAACCTTGCTACAACACTTATAGGCAGTGTACCTAATCGTACAGTAGTGTAGTTTTTAGTAAGCCCGGTTCGTCCACAGGGAACTCGCCAAGTTTAACGCTATATTTTTTAAAACAACATTTGTAAATAAATATATAAGTAGTATTATTATAAAAGGGGGTTTTTACCGTTTAATGACCGGTTTGTCGATTTTAAAACTTTAGTCGCAGTTAAAACCTAATGTAAAAAAATTAAAAATAAATATAACTTAATTTAAAGCGTAAAGTAAATAACGATAATGAAATTGCGATAAATAAAAGTGCGAAAAAATAAAATTGCGATAATTAAAAGTGCAATTAAATAAAATGATAGTAAATAAAATGCGATAATTAAAAGTGCAATTAAATATGAAATAAAGGAATTATGCTTATTTAAACTTCCGTAATCATGATGTTTGACGGATTGATTTTAGTTTATTCCCATGGGTTAATTGTCCTTTGTCCTGGATTATTCAATATGTCCGTCTGGTTTTTGTCCATAACAGTCCATCAGTCATAAATATAAAGTGCGAGTGTCCTCGTCAAATTATCCTTATATCCGAAGTCAAATATTCCAACTAATTGGGAACTTAAACTATAATTACACCAAGTGTCCTTGTATATAATTCACCCCTGTTTTAATAAGTCCATTGACTATTAATCCATTCCCGTATCCGGTTAAATGAATGATTATTAGTACTTATAAATATCTCGCCCATCGTGTCCGATTGAGTGTATATGGTTATTTATAGGTACGTCCAATTGTAAATCTTTATATTAAATTAACAAACTATCATTTAATTAAACAAATATAAAGCCCATTAATATCCCATAGTCTAATTTTCACAAGTGTCGTTCTTTTGTCCAAATCCCAATTATGGTACAAAGCCCAATTACCCAATTTTAATATTTAGCCCAACATCACGATTACTTCGGTTTAAATAAGCATAATAATAACTTAGCTACGAGACATTAATTTAAAAAGGTTGAACATAACTTACAATGATTAAAAATAGCGTAGCGTTACACGGACAGAATTTCGACTTACACCCTTACAACATTCGCTAACATACCCTTATTATTAGAATTTAAATTAAAATTAAAATTAAAATTATAATATATATATATATATATATATATATATCTATATATATATATATATATATATATATATATATATATCTATATATATATATATACACGTTTGAGTAAGAAGAGAAAAAGATGTGTAAAAGTCGATCGAATGCGTTGCCTTTTATAGGCCCCATTTCTGTTTTGGTGTGCTCCGCGATCTCGAAGGAATTCTTCTTCACATCTTCGCCATCGCGGAGTGTTAGATTCCAGCTCACCAACTTTGGCTCCTAGCTTGCCGACAGTTTATAAATATATATATATAATATATATATATAATTTTAAGAATTATTTATATATTATATTATATTTATGTGCATAGTTGACTTGTAATTTTAACTCCGTTGCTTTGCGCGTTGAAAGTTGGTTCATGTCCCGGTTCCGGATTTTCGAACGCCTTTTCGTATAATTTAATATCTTGAACTTTGCGTTTTGTAACTTGTACTTTTGTAATTTCTAGACGTTTCTCATCAATAATTTGAACCACTTTGATTTTACTTTGTACTTTTGAGCTTTTTGGTCGTTTGCATCTTCAATTCGTCGAATCTGTCTTTTGTCTTCACCTTTTATTATTTAAACGAATATCACTTGTAAATAGAACAATTGCAACTAAAAGCTTGTCTTTCTTGAGGGATAATGCTATGAAATATATGTTCGTTTTAGCATTATCAAATATTCCCACACTTGAGCGTTGCTTGTCCTCAAGCAATATAGTCTTGAAATAAAAATACTAGAATCACTTCTTTATTCTTCACACTTTGTACATCAGTGATTTCTATACGGCGGTATAAACAATGATAGTAACGTTGTGGTTTACAGTCCCACATGACTATAAAAATTTAGATCCTTAAGGAAATTGGATCTTTATGAAAACATTTGATCTTTTGAAAATTAAATCTAGCTTTTACCCTAGATAAGTTTTCTGGAATAACCCTTCACCGGTGTTTGCAAAATGTTTTTGTGGGTTTGGTGGGTTTCAGATTTGAAAATTTTAGCTCAAAACTTGCGGTTTTGTGTTACCCACTTGCTAACCTTGTATTGGGAAAGCAACACGTCCAGTTTACTTGCTCCGTATATTACCTTTCGGTAAACTACCGTCCGGTTGTAAAGGAAAGCGTTGAACAAGCAACTGTTAAGGCAATGTCCCCTGACATGCTTTTAATTATGGTCTATAACGTGTCGGATGCAATTACTATCCTTTGTAGGAGCAATAGTAAAGCTCACCCTATAGTTTTTCAGTCTGGCACAAGGTCCTGTCTTCGACCATGCTATGCAACCACCGTTCTTACGGTTGACACCTGATTTGTTTCAGGTGACCTAATGAATTCCAGGTGAATTCCTAGGATTTTACGTTCAATGGTAATGAACGCATTGAAAATGGGTTTTCAGAAAACAAATCGGATTTAATTTGATCAAAATATTTTCTCGTTCAAGCTCGAGTTTAGATATCATTGAATTCCATGAGTTTGTAATTCTCAATCTTTAAAGTCAACCTCAAGGATTGAGTAATATCAGGCTTAAAAGCTGATTTTTGATCTTTAAGGAGATTATCCTTTCTGGGGATCTGACTCATTAGTCTTATCAAGCTAATTTGCACGGCGCCCTGCCCATTTTACGAGATAGATCCTCTCATGGTTAGGATAAGTCTGACCACATGACGACCCTGTTTGATGCTGAGGTCCGTGGATTTCCAGCTGATTTTCGAGAAAACTTTTCAAGGTTTTTCGTAGACTCTACAACTGTCTGGACGACAACTTCCTGACCTAAATCAAGAAGCACGTTTCTTTTTTGGAAGACTTTAATTCCTTTTAATGATGGTGATATTGCTCAATTAATGCATATTCTTAGTCGCAATATCAGTCCCAAATGTTATGATTTTATGTGTTTCCGAGTAGTTTTCAGGTTTGTAATTGGTTAAAATGTCCAGAGCGTCGAATGAAGTGTTATTATGGATTCTCAATGATATAAAGATCAAAATAAAGATAAAATGAAGATTTCTAATGAGCAACAAAAGACTACAACATCGCGCATCAAGACTACAAGTCAAAATGATCGAAATCACGAAATCAGCGCGCCTGCACGAAAAAATCATAACTAAATCATACAAACTCGAAAAAAGGCGAATCAGGTGTCCAGACGTCCGTAACTCAAAAATCTACAACTTTCATGAAGATACCTTACGCGAAACGCGTACCCATCTACACAAAACGCGTACGTTTTCATCCAGATTTAGATTCCAAATTTGCAAATGGGACGGTGGCTTTATGATTAAATATTATACTTTTGCAAGCCTTTGGAATATTACATCAACTTTAAGGACAGATCAAGAGAATACCTACTCACCTACTACTTCTCAAATTTTTATATATACAAGAAAAAAAAAGAGAGACATACACAGAGAAAGTAGAGCAGAGAGAGATATCAATTTTATTTTCACTAGTACCTAAGTACTCTGTATAATTTTATTTTTAGTTCGAATTAATTTCCAAGGTTCAATATTTAGGATAGTTACAATATTAAGGTTGTATTGTTCGTGATTAAGGGTATTATTGTTCGAGTGCAAGAGTGTTGTTATTGTAATTTTCTACCATTTGAAGTTAATGAAAGTGAAGATTTTCGTAAGTATATTCCGTTAAAATTATCGTTATCAATTTTTATCGTTATTATTATGTTTGTATGTTTTTATTTTTATATTTACCCTAGTATAATGAGTAGCTAAATTTCCCTAGTGTTTACTTAGATGTAGAGCCCCTAGTGAAATGGATTGTTATCATTTGTAAATATTAAAATGTAACTTAAGTATTTTTAACATTGAGCCTAATTAAAAGAACCATTATTTTGTATTTAGATATTTAACCCTTGTCACTGAATTTATTAGATTCAAATAACGAAAGTTATTTTAGTTATATAAATTAAGCTTCAACATTAATAGTGATTTAGATGAACTTATGAACAATTTATTAACACTAAATTATGAATAAAGTTCGGTGGTTTGGGTGATATCATTAGGTATATAATAGTGAAATTGTAAAAAGGGAAACCGTTATGATTTGGGTTTTGGCGAAAGTCAAAACTAGATTAGGTCTCAATTTAAATACTTGGGGAATAGTAACTAGCTAAATAAGATCCGATGAAAATTAGACTTAATTTAGTTAGTCGTAACTTTATATATTCGAAAGAAAAATATAAAGTTTTGTACTAAAACATTTTAATAGAGCTTAAACTTAAAACAATCCATGGATCTAGAGGTGAACATTTAAGTGAACACTCCCATTTATATATTGCAAATTATTATTATTATTATTTACGTATTATTATTCAGCAAAACTAAAAATTATACTTAAATCTCTTTCAGTTTAAACATTACTGTTTTGTCACATCATATAAACCATATGCGGATCGTGTATATAACCACACGAAACGTGTACTTCCTAAATATACGCGTACTGCGTATACATACACGCGAAACGCGTACGTATAAAAATAGCACTGTTACGAATTTAGTTAATTTCCAAGTTTTAATTAAACCTTTTATTATTATTTTAAAGTAATTAATGTACAATTAGATTAATTATTATAATTATCTTTAATCCACCTTTAATTTAATTAAAACTTATTATTTAATTAATTTAAGTTAATTTGTATTTTATTTTATTGTTTAAAATAAATTTTTAATCATTTAGTTTTATAAAAATTATTTTTGTACTTAGTATCATTTAGTAATAAAATTGTTCTATCACAAATAATATAGTTTCAATTAGTCCACTTTTAAGTTAATAATTATAAATCATGTAATCTAGTAATTTATTTATAAAGTAAGCACATTAAGTTGTTTTTAATTATTGTTATTTGTTTTATTATATAATTCCTAATCCAAAACCCCCTTTCAATAAGTTTAACTTCAAAGACTATTAAAAACCATTAAATACTCCATCTCCCTGTGGAACGAATCGGATTTACCTAACAAACTAAACTACGCGGATATGACTAGTTGCCTATATATGTGTGAAATCAACCTGAATTCATTAAAACACCACATATACAATAAATCAATTCGTGTAACAAAATAACTCAAATCCGTTCATAAATAAAGGTTACTTTTCAACGCATCAACTTTTTGGCGCCGCTGCAGGGGACGTTGGTAGTTAAATAAATAGATAATTTTTCTGATTCGTAGTAATAGTTGGATTTGTACGTGGACTGGGTTATTGGAGCCAAACAGTACCCAATTATATTGGGACCAAACGAATCCTGCCCCTCTGCTGCATCTTTTGGCTATTCGAAACGTGGGCAAAATCAGAAGGAAAATCTGTTTGTTTAAAGGTTTTTATCATTGTTTTTATGTTATTCGATCCTCTCGAGGAAATTCTTTTCCAAGAAAGTTCAATGTTTATGAATAAATCCTTTAGATCTTTGTACAATTTCCCAATTGTATGACCCGTTCAGCAAATCCTAAACTCGTTAAACTTAATCCGAAACCGCAAAGAATTAATAAAGGACAAAAACAACAAAAAGAAGTAGGAAGTACTAGTAATTTTAAAACACCAAAAAACACTAAAAAGAAACAAGTAGGTAACACTAGAAAAGCTTTTGGTGTTGTGATTGCATAATAGAAATTAATGCATGAATTTACGTTCTTCCAACACTGAATTAACTCCTTCATTTCCTGAACCCGAAAGAAAATTTCACGAACGCTTAAGAGCTCAAGAAGTAGAATCTCTTGCTGAATATTTAGAATCACTTTCATTGGATTTTAACTCTGAATCAGTTATTCAACCAATCATAGAGCTAGTTATTAAAGAAGAAGAAGAGATGGCTACTACAAATCAAACGATGGAAGTATTAATGAAGGCAACAAGAACAGGTCAAGGCCACGCAATTATTCAACCCACGATGACTGATGGCTCTGAAATAAAAGGTCAATTTCTACACATGGTGACTAATACATGCTAATTCGGTGGAGCTCCGAATGAGGATGCTAACCAGCATCTCCGTAAGTTTGTAAGCATTTGCAAGCTATTCAAAATCAAAGATGTCTCCGATGATATCGCATGTTTAAAAATCTTTCCATGGTCATTAAAGGATGATGCAAGAGATTGGTTAGACTCATTACCAGAAGGTTATATTGAAGATTGGAATGATATGATGGACAAGTTTTTGTTAGAATTCTTCCCTGCTTCAAAAGCAGCAAAATTGCAAAGTGATATAAATCATTTCAAGCAAAAGCCAAATGAGACTCTTTATGAAGCTTGGACCCGATTCAATAAAATGCTTAGGGTATGTCCTCAACACGGGTTGAATACATTCCAAAAGGTCCAAATATTATATAAAGGAGTCAATGTGGCTACTCGAAAAGATATTGATGTTGCAGCAGGAGGTTCAATCATGAAGAAAACACCCGAAGAAGCTCACACAATCATTGCCGATATAGCAGCCCATTCTCATAATTGGCATCAAGAGATAGAATTCTCTAGATCATCAAAAGTTGCTAGTATTGAAAGCAATGATGAAATTGCTTCTTTAAAAGTTCAAATGGCAAATCAAGCAAAGCAAATTGAGAAGGTAACCAAAGAAATGCATGCTATAAAAATAGGTTGTGAATTATGTCAAGGACCGCACCTTACTAAGGATTGCGATCGAAGTTCAATGGAGGAGCAAGCTAATTTCATTAGTTACTCATGGAATCAAGGTTCTAATGGTTATCAAAGAGAAGGAGCTTCGGGGTCCAACAATTATAATTATCAAGGAAGAAATTCGGGTTATCAAAACAACTCAAAAAAATTTTCATATCAAAATGGACCACCAGGGTTTAACAACAGAAATCAACCATCCTACAATCAAAATCAATTCCCACAACAGCAAAATCAAACTCATGTTAGCCCAGGATTAGAAGATTTACTTAGGGATTTTATGGTGAAACAAGGAGAAAGTGGAAATCTTGTACAACAACAAATTCGAAATCAACAAACTACGATATAGAACTTAGAAAGAGATGTTGGAAGGATCTCACAGTTACTGGGGGAGAGGCCACCGGGCACTCTTCCATCAAATACGCAAGTGAATCCTAGTCATGGCATGTACCAACCTAGACCACCAAGTGCAAGTAACCCTCCGGTTATACTAAAGAAGAAGAATCCTCAAGCTCCAGCATATTCATAAGTGAATGTTATTTATAGTTTCTGTGAGGATGAAGCAAGTTTCAAAACACCGAAGCATAGTCCTATTTTTACTCTTGGGTGTGAAGATGATGATGAAGAGTGTGATGAGTTTATATTTTCTGATTTATCCAATATGGCGGATTACACTCCTTATCAAGAGATTGATGGTACCCGAGTTGAAAGTGTAAAGAGTATAACATGTGAAGATGAAGGGATCCGAGTTGGTGACATAACTCCCGAGTATGGTGATTATTTGATGAGGCTGATGTCGGGAAATCATGTGGAAGTGCAGAAAATGGAAACCACCGAGCCTTCCGAGTTTAGAGTTGATGATAATTTGAAGATGATCACGGAAGAAACGAAAGATACGGTGAAGCAAGCACCTAAAGTGGAAGACTACAAACCATACATTCCATACCCGCAAGCACTTGCATCTGAAAAACCAAAGGAGAATCATTGTAAGCCTTTAAAAATGGATAATATTTGTGTAGATGTATCTTTGGTTGATGTTATTTCAGGTATGCCAAACTATGGGAAATTCTTGAATGATTTGATGGTAAAAGAAGGAGTGTGTGAGCAAGCATCATCCGCGTTCCTTGAAGCAGAATGTGCTGCTATTGTGAAAAAGAATGAATTGCCACCTAAGTTAGGTAATCCCGGACCGTTCATAGTACCTTGTAAGCTTAATGAATCTAAAACTCTTAGATCATTAGCTGACTCAGGTGCAAGTATAAATCTCATGCCTTATTCCATTTACTCGCATTTGAACTTAGGTGAACTTAAACCGACCAATTCAGGCCTTAGATTCATTGATCAGTCGGTTAATAAACCTATAGGGATTGCTGAAAACTTAGTAGTAAAAACAGGTGAACTTGAGTTTCTAGCTGACTTTGTAGTTGTAGACATGAAGGAAGATAAGTTTGTACCTATTATTTTAGGTAGACCATTTTTAGCAACTGCATGTGCTTTAACAGATTGGAAAACAGGAAAACTAGTTTTGAAGGATAGAGGCAAGAGTGCAACCTATCAAACTGAGTTTAGTATGAACCCACCACCCACACCGATAGTTTCAGTGAATATTGTTGATCATGCTAAACCCATTAGTCAACAAGCTAAGTGTGGGGAGGATGGTAAAGAAAAGATTAATAGTAAACCACCAAATGATTGTGTTATTGAGAAAACCATGAAGAAGTTATATGGTAGGATTAGAAATGCTATGTCGAAAAAAGATGAACATTTGAGAAAGAGATTGGTGTCAAACTTATCGAAATTTGAGAAAGATAAGTTAAAAAATTTGGTTAAAGAGTCAAGATTTTCGGACTCTTGGTTATTGTCAAAAATTAGTGGTGAGAATGGTTGCGGTAATGGTTCTATTGGAGTAAAGAAGGGTGATGTTTATCACCCCGACGTTAGTTAAAATTGGGGTGGAGTCGCGTGAACGACTCGCTAATAAACTTCACAAATTGTAAATAGTCCCATTCGTGTGTCTCGTTTTTTTTAGGATTGATTGTTTTTAAGTGATTTTTCGAGTTTTAGTACGAACCAAGTTGTTTAGGGACCTTCTGAAATGGTACGACTCTCCTACGAGGCAAGTCAACGTGGTTTCACAATCTAATTCTTTTTCTCGCCAATTGTGTGTTTGTGCATTTTTGTGTGTTTATGTTTTGGTGTGTTTAGTTTGTATTTGTTTGTTGTGTGTTTTTATTAAAAAGGTCTATCATTTAAAATTGATGAACCTTGAGTTCAACCTGTTTTGATTGAAAACGATAATTTTAAGTGTTACAACTGAATTGTCGTTCTTCAAATTGCACGAAATTTATTGTTGGATTCATAATACATCTTTTAAACAGTAAACCACAAAAACAAAAGAAAAATTATTTCTACTAAAAATATACTTTTTTATCAATAATCGTAAAAATATATAACTTGTAAACTTTGTCGTGGGTAATGATAGGTGTAACAACCGAGATTATCTCTACCTAGTTGATAGAAAATAAAGTTTTAAGTTTGAAAATTAGTGGGTCTAAAAGTATATATATATATATATATATATATATATATATATATATATATATATATATATATATATATATTAAAATAGAGTGTATTTTAAATTCATTTAATTTTTATTTTTCATGTACTTGTTTTAAAATTTTAAAATGTTAATTTTAATTTTATGTTATTAAAAATATAAAAAATATATATAGAGTGTTTTATTTTATTTTTGTTTTTGAAAAATATTAAAACTTTAACTTTTAATGAATTAAATTTTATAAATTGATTTTAAGCGGATAAAGACTAGGTATAACAAACCGAAATTTCCGTTACAACAAATATAAATTATCAAAGATATTTTAAAATCTAATTAAAAAAAAGTAAATTTTTTATTTTTTTTTTAATTTTAATGGTGTGTGTTAAACATTTTCTTTTACTTTTATTTATATATACAAAAATTTTAAGTGTGGGGTAAAATTTTGTTACTCTTAAAGTACAACCCCATCTTGTGTGTGATTAACATGATTGTTGACAGGTACTTATGATGATGATGCATTCGACATAACGAAACGCCAGATATTATATTGTGATAAAGGAATTGGATATATTCATACGATAAGCATTTTACAATGTCCAATTACTTAACAAAGGAAGTTTTAAAAACACTTTACACTTTTTGTCCTCTCAAATTTATACATTATTATCTGATTTTATGTAATGAGGGCATTACATAATCTTAAGTGTGGGGTGGGGATATATAAATTCTCGATAACTTATAACTTGGTGGTTTTTACTAAAAATTTTGAAAATTTTTAAACAAATATATCTAGTCAATTTTTAAGGTAAGTTACGAGCAATTAAAGTTTAGGTGTCAAAAACCGAAATTATTGTCTCCATACATTAAAAATACGTAAGTTTATTTGATTAAAACCTATAAAAAAAACAAGTATAACAGAATTTATGAACCCATATTTTAGGGACCATTTATCACATGTTTCTATGAAGTTTATTGCAGATATTATTGCTTTGGAATGTATAAACCTGAATATCCCATTAAGGAAGTAAAGTCTTCCTAAAATGACACACTTGCTAACTTATGTTAGAAGATGTAGTCCAGAACAGCTGTAGGTTGATGAAAAATCTTGAAAAGTCATCTCTATCATCGGCTGAAAATCCACTTCACCTCAACATCAAACAGGGTTTTTGGTGGTCAGACTTATCCTAAGTCCTAACTATGAGATGGATCTGTCTCGTACAATGGGGGGGGGGGCACATTGCAAATTAGCTTTTAAGACTAATGAATCTAATCTCCAGATGGATGATCTCCGTAAAGATCAACCGCATCTATGTTTGACCGCGGTCAACATACATATGCCATAACAAATTGAGGTGTGCAAACTCATGGTTCACCGATGATATTTGGACATGATATAAGTTTCTTCTAAAACTTATGCTATTTTATGAACTATATTGTGTAAAACCATTTTTTTTTGGACATTCGGTTTCAAGTTCCATGATACTTCAATCATGGGGGCAGATAGCTTGCTAATCGCCGACTGAGGCTTCGGTTTTTAGTTACCCTCAACCGGAATTTGAGGTTAAAACCGGAAAACGTGTCTAGTGTAAAAACTAGCATGCCATTTTATAAAATCTTAAAACGTTTTCACAAGGTTCAATTTTCCCTAAGGATCCAAATTTTTAAACCTTAATCACGAGTTTCAACTTTGTTTCTGTTGCCAGAATTTCATTGCGTGTGGTGTGTGTGATCCAATAAATATCGTGTGGTTTTTTCAAGTCGTTTCATAAATCGTGTGTTTTCGTTTCGTGTGGTGTGTGTGTGTGATGAATGATTGATATGGAAAATTGTGTAGTATTCCGAGTCTATTAGAAAGTTGTTATTGCTTGAGGAAAAGCAACATTCAAATGTGGGGTAATTTGATATTGCTCAATTAATGCATATTCTTAGTCGCAAATATCAGTCCCAAATGTTATGATTTTATGTGTTTCCGAGTAGTTTTCAGGTTTGTAATTGGTTAAAATGTCCAGAGCGTCGAATGAAGTGTTATTATGGATTCTCAATGATATAAAGATCAAAATAAAGATAAAATGAAGATTTCTAATGAGCAACAAAAGACTACAACATCGCGCATCAAGACTACAAGTCAAAATGATCGAAATCACGAAATCAGCGCGCCTGCACGAAAAAATCATAACTAAATCATACAAACTCGAAAAAAGGCGAATCAGGTGTCCAGACGTCCGTAACTCAAAAATCTACAACTTTCATGAAGATACCTTACGCGAAACGCGTACCCATCTACACAAAACGCGTACGTTTTCATCCAGATTTAGATTCCAAATTTGCAAATGGGACGGTGGCTTTATGATTAAATATTATACTTTTGCAAGCCTTTGGAATATTACATCAACTTTAAGGACAGATCAAGAGAATACCTACTCACCTACTACTTCTCAAATTTTTATATATACAAGAAAAAAAAAGAGAGACATACACAGAGAAAGTAGAGCAGAGAGAGATATCAATTTTATTTTCACTAGTACCTAAGTACTCTGTATAATTTTATTTTTAGTTCGAATTAATTTCCAAGGTTCAATATTTAGGATAGTTACAATATTAAGGTTGTATTGTTCGTGATTAAGGGTATTATTGTTCGAGTGTAAGGGTGTTGTTATTGTAATTTTCTACCATTTGAAGTTAATGAAAGTGAAGATTTTCGTAAGTATATTCCGTTAAAATTATCGTTATCAATTTTTATCGTTATTATTATGTTTGTATGTTTTTATTTTTATATTTACCCTAGTATAATGAGTAGCTAAATTTCCCTAGTGTTTACTTAGATGTAGAGCCCCTAGTGAAATGGATTGTTATCATTTGTAAATATTAAAATGTAACTCAAGTATTTTTAACATTGAGCCTAATTAAAAGAACCATTATTTTGTATTTAGATATTTAACCCTTGTCACTGAATTTATTAGATTCAAATAACGAAAGTTATTTTAGTTATATAAATTAAGCTTCAACATTAATAGTGATTTAGACGAACTTATGAACAATTTATTAACACTAAATTAGGAATAAAGTTCGGTGGTTTGGGTGATATCATTAGGTATATAATAGTGAAATTGTAAAAATGGAAACCGTTATGATTTGGGTTTTGGCGAAAGTCAAAACTAGATTAGGTCTCAATTTAAATACTTGGGGAATAGTAACTAGCTAAATAAGATCCGATGAAAATTAGACTTAATTTAGTTAGTCGTAACTTTATATATTCGAAAGAAAAATATAAAGTTTTGTACTAAAACATTTTAATAGAGCTTAAACTTAAAACAATCCATGGATCTAGAGGTGAACATTTAAGTGAACACTCCCATTTATATATTGCAAATTATTATTATTATTATTTACGTATTATTATTCAGCAAAACTAAAAATTATACTTAAATCTCTTTCAGTTTAAACATTACTGTTTTTTCACATCGTATAAACCATACGCGGATCGTGTATATAACCACACGAAATGCGTACTTCCTAAATATACGCGTACCGCGTATACATACACGCGAAACGCGTACGTATAAAAATAGCACTGTTACGAATTTAGTTATTTTCCAAGTTTTAATTAAACCTTTTATTATTATTTTAAAGTAATTAATGTACAATTAGTTTAATTATTATAATTATCTTTAATCCACCTTTAATTTAATTAAAACTTATTATTTAGTTAATTTAAGTTAATTTGTATTTTATTTTATTGTTTAAAATAAATTCTTAATCATTTAGTTTTATAAAAATTATTTTTGTACTTAGTATCATTTAGTAATAAAATTGTTCTATCACAAATAATATAGTTTCAATTAGTCCACTTTTAAGTTAATAATTATAAATCATGTAATCTAGTAATTTATTTATAAAGTAAGCACATTAAGTTGTTTTTAATTATTGTTATTTGTTATATTATATAATTCCTAATCCAAAACCCCCTTTCAATAAGTTTAACTTCAAAGACTATTAAAAACCATTAAATACTCCGTCTCCCTGTGGAACGAATCGGATTTACCTAACAAACTAAACTACATGGATAGGACTAGTTGCCTATATATGTGTGAAATCAACCTAAATTCATTAAAACACCACATATACAATAAATCAATTCGTGTAACAAAATAACTCAAATCCGTTCATAAATAAAGGTTACTTTTCAACGCATCAGATGGAATTGATTCATCGTGTAGATCTATCTTTTCTTTCAAAGGTATTACAATAAATCGGGTAAAATGGTTAATTTTGTCCAAAACAAAAGTATCTTTGTACAAAATATGTGATATATGTTTTAAAGAACTTGGTAAATTTTTCCCACACTTGGCTTTTATTTTCCTTTCTTTGCCTTTTTATTGTCCTCTATTCCATCTTAAATGAATTCTAACATTTTAGGTTGTTTCTCAATTTATGTCCTTTCCGAGGTAACAATAATTTCGGTATTAACACCTAGTTTTATCGTTCATAAATATGTATAAACATAATTTTGAGTTCATTTAATTTGAAAATTTTGAAATTTTTTACTAGAATTGGGTAGTCAGTATATAAGACTAGGGTTGTTCTTTATTATCAGAGAGCACTAGATTCTAATACAACTACTGCATTACTAGTATTTTTAATGATAACCAAGTGTTTAAGTCAAAAAAATTTAAAAATCTGAAAGAATTTAACCCTTTCCACACTTAAGATCTTACAATGCCCTCATTTGCAAGAAATCAGTAACAATTTAAATTATTGAGGGTGATTAGCGTAGAAAAATGATTAAATTTTACCAAAGTTTTCAAACATATTGGCGTTTGTTTGTTGAATGATAAATGGTGCACATCATTTGTTCAATCCTACAGTTGTTATTTCATATATATTTTGCATCTTGTTGTCAAAATTAGTTGCTTTTGCTGAACTTAATGCCAGTCTTTGAAAATTCGCTGTTTTACCCTGTTTTGTACATAAGATAAACTACAAGCATATATATCCATATTTTCGAAGTTGGGTATATCACCCCACATTCAAAAATTAATAAAATCTAATAATAAAAGTTAGAAAATTATAAAAACTATTACAATACCAACATAAGTATTAAATGTAGCAACATTACGAATAATAAAATAAATAAAACTAAGGAAACTAGGGTTGATGCTGAAACCAGTAGGGGTTCAATTCATAGCCGTAAATGCTGTAGAATGCTTGAGTTGGGTTATATGTAGGGTATGGTGGTCGGCTCTCTATAGTCCAGGGAGGAAATATGGGCATTGGAGTAGGAATGTAATTTCTACTTACATGTGCATAATGACTTATGATTTGGCTTTGATGATACTGCCAATCTTGAAATGCTCGTTGTCTAGCCATTTCATACTCATGTTGAGCCATAAACCTTTCCATTTCTGTCATCTGATTTCCCCCTCCCGCATTACCTTGTTGTTGTCCTCTTTCTACTTGTGGATGATTCCCTTGATATGGTTGTGCAACATTATTTCTTTTCAATAAAACCTTTGCACCAGCATATACCCGTATATCAATCTGATCACGAGGAAGGGGTACTTGTACTAACTCCCTTCCCCGAGTAATATCCACACCGAGGTACTCGGCAATTAAAGTCACAAAAATACCACCTCCTATAATACTATTGTTTCGCATTCCCTTTATCATTTCTGACAAATAATAACCCACACAATAAGGAATATTTACAAAGCTCTGTGGGTGTCTAATACACATCAGATAAAATAAATCTCTTTCAGTCACTTTATCTTTATTTCTACCCCTTTGTGTAATAGAGTTGGAAATGAATCTATGGATTACCCTAAGCTCAGCTCTATGTATATCAGTATAAGAATAATGACCTCCACGAAAATGATTATGGCTAGTCATTCTACTCCACAACTCATTCTTATCAAAATTGTAACGACCCGGATTTTTCTGATCGTTTTATACTTATGAGATTAATATTTACATAAAATAAACCTTACCAACATGATATGCAATCCAAACTGTTGAGACTTATGTTTTTGAAAAGAGTTTCACACAACGTTTGACCGTCCAATTTGACCGATGATATCACGAACTATATAACACACGATAATTATACGATTATGTATATGTACATATCTATACATATTTAACATGATTTAAGGATGGTTTAACATTTCATTGTGAACTAACAACAATGAGTTATAAGTATACTTTGAGACCACTAACTTAAGTTTTCAAAACGATAACTATATGTAACGTTCTTTGACATATGTACTTACAATCTATAATGTGTTGGTGATCTATGTCACCAATATGATTTAAGTGTAATGGGATTAATTTGTAACCAAAATAATCTTGATAAATATCGAACAAGTTTGGGGAAGTGTGGAGTGCACACTTGTTTGAACTTATCTTGATTATGACGGGGGTTCGGAGGCAGCGCCCCCGATAAGCAGGGTTCAAGGGGTGGCAACCCCTGGCGGAGTCCAAGGGGCAGAGCCCCTGGCTGGGGTCGAGCTGCCAGGTCAGCTTGGAATTTTTTTTTTTTGGGCTAACATTGCTTTATTAAAAATGTCTTAAAATTTTATTTTGGCCCGGTTTGACCCAAAAATAAAAGCCCAGTTTTGAGCCTCTTTTACAGTTATAAACCCGTCCATATTTGAATTCTCGTTCCGATTCCTCAAAATTTCTACAAGTATATCTAGGGTATATATAACCATATCATACCCAGCTTCTATACGTATTTACTATTGGTATATACCAACAATAAACTTCAATGATCAGCCACTAGACATGATGTTACATGTGAGAACCAGCCATTTAACCTCATGTGTGACTTTTGTGCAAGAAAACAAACTAAATCTCCTATATATTCATCCCATAATCATGCTATTTTGCACACACACACATACAATTTCAGTTTCAATTTTTCTTTCAAGTTAATTCACTCCCTAATCTCTCTTCATTTACCTACTCAAGAATGTATCAATATAGTCATCTGATTTCAAGGAGATTACTTCCAATCTTTCAATCCCACTCCACCACTCATTTGATTCCAAGATTTTTCTTACCTTTTCCAGTAGCTTTGTCCAAGTAACTTGAGGTAGTAACCTTATTCATAACCTTATTCGATTCATATTTATATAGCTATCTTATTTTGTGTTGTAAAATTTTAACAACAAGAACATAGTTTGAGTGATTTCAAACCTGTTCGCAAACTAAATAGATCCTTCTAATTTGATTTTTAAAAACACTTCAAGACCTGTAATATATCATATTATGACAAAATCGGATTAATCATATCTTGGCTAATTAACATAATATTTATTATATATTTACTTATGATTTGATTTTATATATTTCAGGACCACCCGTAAACAACACGAGAAGATTAATCATAAGACCTCATGATTGTACGCAACACGTCATTTGACAACACGGTACTTTATGTACGCAACACGTCACTTGACAACATGGTACCGTGGGTCGAGATTAATTCTGATCAATACGAATACGATGGGGTCTTTATTTATTTTATTTAAGCAACTAATTGTGGACCACTAACATCGGACTGCTAACTACGGACTAAGAAAATATTAAAAGTATTAAAAGTATATATATATATATATATATATATATATATATATATATATATATATATATATATATATATATATATATATATATATATATATATATATATATATATATATATATATATATATATATATATATATATATATATATATAACGATTACTTGAAAAGAAAATATGTTGATATATTATATATTTGGTTAGGTTCGTGATATCTATCGGAGACCAAGTCGAGTTAAATACCTTCAAGACAAAAGTGAGTATATAGTGCCACTTTTAAACTCTAAATATTTCGGGATGAGAATATATGCATTTTATGAGTTACGTTATGGACACAAGTGATTAAAAATATATATTCTACACTGAGTTGTACCACTGGCATACTTCCCTGTAACTTGGTAACTATTATTTACATGAGGTATTGTAATAAACGCGAATCCTGTTGATAGATCTATCGGGCCTGACAACCCCAACCGGACTGGACGACCAGTATTCAACGGTTGCACAGTACTTCGTTTGGGTGACTACACTTGGTACGGTGTAGTAAGATTTCATAATAAAGGGAATATGCGACGTTGATTAAATGTTAAGTATGGTTATCAAGTGCTCAACAACTTAGAATATTTTTATTAAAACGTTTATATATGAAATCTTGTGGCCTATATTTATAACGCTGCCGGCATTAAACCTATATCTCACCAACTTTATGTTGACGTTTTAAGCATGTTTATTCTCAGGTGATAACTAAAAGCTTCCGCTGCAACATGTTGAATTTAAGCAAGATCTTGAGTATGCATATTTGTGTCAAAAATAAAACTGCATATCGGAGGATTTGTAATGTAAAATATGTTGGAGGTCGTATTGTTATTATCACATGTAAAGTTTGTAAGTCTAAGATTATCGCTAAACGATAATCATTATTAAGTTGTTTAAACCTTGTATTTGTAATAAAAGCTATGGTTTGTATTGTAAAAATGAATACAGTTTTTGAAAAATGTCGCATATAGAGGTCAATACCTCGCGATTAAATCATATGTTATTGTATTCGTCCTTATGGTTAAGGTCGGGTTATGATAAAAATCATGATCAACCCTTCTACCATTACTTATTAACTGTCTACAATCATCAGTTAATAGTTCTTCAGGCGTATAAATACACAAAGCTTCAGCCATATCTAATAAATACATACGGCGCATCACACCCCCTAATAAAAATCTAATAAAACTTTTATCCGTTAACCTAGTTACTTCATCATTTAGTTCAATAGTACTTATTAACTCAACGCACCATTCCTTATATACAGGTCTACGTATAGTGAATAGATTAATCCAATCATTGAAAGTAGAATTACCATACCTTTGTGTAAGTAATTCTCTTATTGTCTCGGCCAATCCCACTGTCTCTAATGGTGCCCAATCTATCACCCTGGACACTTCAACTCTTTGGGACAAAGAATGCTCAAGTTCCTCTAGTATTTTGGATAGTCTATCCAAAATCTGTCAAATCGTAAGTTAGGGTGTAGATTTGCTTCAACTGCTCGTGACAATGAAATAAAAGGGTGCTGTTGATTTTGTTTGTATTGTTCACTGAGATCTTAATCCTCGTCACTTTCATTATAAGTATTCAAGTTTTGTGGCGCGGATGAAGATTCACCTCGTTCATTCCGCTAAACACATTAAACAAAAAGGAATTTACGCATCCAAAAATGCATTGGTATTAGCAAAATAACAATTAAAAATAACTATCATGACATGTTTAAGTAGAATCAAATTTATACACATTTTCATATTTTTATCAATTCTATACTTTTTCAAATAAACAAATATGAGTATGTATACAATGTTCATAAGTATGTAACTTCTAAAACATGTCAAAAAGAGTCATTATAACAATTTAAACGAGTTCCAATTGGCATTCATATCAAATTAAGCAAGTTCATTCAATTTTTACTAAAAAAGTCAACAAATTGTCTCAAAAATCATGTTTGTAATCAAAGTTTGGATCATTTAACACATCAAACATGTTACATTACTTAATTTAGCATCAATTCATAACAAAAATCGGGCATAACTCATTTATATCAAAAAGCCCCAATTTTACTCAAGAACACAAACCCTAGATTTCTAAAAATTTTGAAGTTTTTGGCTTCAAATCATGTTAAATAGCATCAATCTAGGTTATACATGCATAATATATCATCAATTTAACTCTAATTACACTAGAAATTAACAAAATCAAATTAGGTAAATTTAGTTCAAGAACACAAAAAAAAAATCGAATTTAAGAGTGTTTGGATGTAGGAATTACCATTCTTCTTGAAAGGGATCTAGGTAGGAATCTCCACATCAATATATAGCAACAAATTTGATGAAAAACGGTGTAAAATGGCGATTTGTGTGTGTTTTTTCGTGGGTTTTTCGCAGAAAAAAATGAATTGGGGATGGAGACTGGTTTGTTTCGACCAGTTTATCCTTTCTGTATTTTCGTCGCTCCGCGATCTTGAAGGTGGATACCTTCCTAGCTCCGCGATCTCGAAGCCCCCTTTTTTTTTTAAATCTTAACTTATAAAAATAAATAAGTAATTAATTTTAAAATTTTGTTTCTTTTTAGGAATGAGGGCGTTTCGGTACGTTGACCTAGTTCGTCCCTCGATAAAATTTTAAAATTTGTCTTTCTTTAAGCGTTGTTTTAAAAGCAAAGATTTTTGGGTTTTTTAAATGTTTTTGGCATACTTTAAGTCAATAAGATTAAAAATAATGATAATAAAATTTCTCGTCCCGCCCTTGGGTATAGTAATTTCGGTTCAACGACCTAGTTTTCAACTCACGACGAATTTTAAAAATAAATTTTTAACTTAACGAAATAAAGTAAATTTTGTTTTTAAATTCACACCAAACTTTAATTTAAAATGCATAAAATTAAAAATTCATATTATTAAAATTATAAATTCACACCAAATTTTTATTATATTTTTGTTTTTATGCATACAAACTTATATTAAAAATATTAATTTTTCAAATATTCACAAACTTAAATATATTTATTTTAAAAAAATTACAATATTAATTTAATATTTATATATTAATTTTAAAAACATGGTAAAAATTAAAAATTAAAAATCTTTTTGGTCTTTTATCTCACTTTAATCAATCAAATATTATCAAAAATATACACCCCTCTTTTCGGTAAAGCAATTTCAGTTCAACGACCTAGTTTTACTCCTGACGAATTTTTAAAATATTTTGGGTTGATTGATTAAAGATATTTATACCTTAAGAATAAACGGTAAATTTCGCAGTGATGTAATAAATTTTTGTATGATATCAATAATTTCGGTTACGCATACCTAATTTTATTGAATACCAATTTAATACTTTATAGCGAACGATTCAGCTTTTATTATCAAAAGGTTAAAAGCAATAAAAATAAAAATAAAACTGTACATACATACCTATGAGAAAGAATTCTCAGAGACCTGCTTTAGCCGACTCATAGGAGAGTCGTGTGATTTGATTTTCCATAGCTACGTAAGCATAACCTCGAATCTTCAATATCTTTTCTTCTAAACACATAAACGGTCCTTCTCTGCATAGAGTAACAAATTCGGTATTTGAATATGTTTGATTATTTGAACATTTACCTTTGTGTGACCATTTTCCGCATTTATAACATCTTTCAAGATGTCGTGCTCTTCTTTTTGTTGCGGATTTTGATTTTCCTTTACCAAAATGTATCTTATGATGATCTTTTCTGAGTTCTTTTCTTACTCCGTCCATTTTGTCTCTTATGAATGATACCAGTTCACTCGGAAGTGTGTCATTATTACATTTAGTAATCATAGCGTGTAGCATTAGACCATGGTTCAGATCAAAGGAATTCTTCATCTCGTAAAACCTAAAAAAAATAAAAATTCAAAATGGGGGGAGAAGACTAGTTCTTTAGGGTCTGCTAGGGAAAGACCATTCGGATTCCACTCTCAGAAACTACACAAAAACAGAATATCTAACTCTAACAGAAATACATATTACCCTAAAAAGATTCGAACCTTCCTACACTTAGTTAGCTGTGGTGTCGAAATTGTGATTAACTTCATCTTCAACTTCCATTGGATTATCTATGTAATGTTTAACTCTGTGACCATTAACCTTAAATTCAATTCCATTTGAATTTATTAATTCTACCGTTCCGTACGGGAAAACTCTTTTGACTATGAATGGTCCAGACCATCTTGATTTCAATTTTCCAGGAAATAGCTTGAATCGTGAATTGAAAAGAAGAACTCTGTCTCCTTCTTTAAATTCTTTTGAACTTCTGATTCTTTTATCATGCCATTTCTTCGTTCTTTCTTTATAGATTAACGAATTTTCATATGTTTCATGTCTTAATTCTTCTAATTCGTTTAGCTGACTTAACCGTAGACGTCCAGCTTCATGTAAATCAAGATTACATGTCTTCAAAGCCCAAAATGCTTTATGTTCAATTTCTACTGGAAGATGACATGCTTTTCCGTAAACGAGTTTAAAAGGTGTGGTTCCAATTGGAGTTTTGTAGGCTGTTCTAAAAGCCCAGAGTGTATCCTCCAATTTCATGGACCATTCCTTCGGATTTGATCCTATGATTTTCTCTAGAATACATTTTAAAGCTCGGTTGGTATTTTCAACTTGTCCACTTGTTTGTGGATGATAAGCAGTTGAGATTTTATGAGTTACTCTATATCTTTTGAGAACTTTCTCAAGTTGATTATTACAAAAATGAGTACCCCGATCACTTATTAAAGCTTTCGGTGTTCCAAACCTAGAAAAAAGACGTTTTAAAAAGTTGACTACAACTCGTGCATCGTTAGTCGGAAGAGCTTGTGCTTCCGCCCATTTAGATACATAATCAATGGCAACGAGAATGTAGAGATTATTATGAGATTTTGGAAATGGACCCATAAAGTCAATACCCTAAATGTCAAATACTTCACATACTTGAATGACATTTTGTGGCATTTCATCACGTTGACTTATTTTTCCGGACCTTTGACATGTATCACAGGATTTGCAAAGAAGGTGTGCGTCTTTGAAAATTGTAGGCCAATAGAATCCAGCATCGTAAACTTTTCTTGCTGTAAGTTGAGGCCCATAATGCCCTCCTGTTGGTCCTGTGTGACATTGGTTTAAGATTTGACTAGCTTCATCTCCGAATACACATCGGCGTATTATTCCATCGGGACAACTTTTAAACAAATGTGGATCTTCCCAGAAATAGTGTTTTATATCACTAAAGAATTTCTTTCGTTTTTGGTACGACAACTCTTTTTGAAGAAATCCACATACTAAATAGTTTGCATAGTTTGCAAACCATGGAATTTCATTATAATCTATCTTCAATAGATATTCATCAGGAAAGTTGTCTTGTATGGCCGATTCATTTAGAACTTCTAATTCTGGATTTTCAAGACGAGAAAGACGATCAGCGGTGAGATTTTCTGCTCCCTTTTTATCTCGGATTTCAATATCAAACTCTTGTAAGAGTAAGATCCAACGGATTAATCTTGGTTTAGCGTCTTGTTTCGAAAATAGGTATCTAATAGCAGAATGGTTAGTATAGACCACTGTTTTAGCTAGAACGAGATATGAACGAAATTTGTCAAAAACAAAGACAATAGCAAGGAGTTATTTTTCAGTAGTTGTGTAGTTCGTTTGTGCTCCTTGTAACATCTTACTAGCATAATATATAGGTTGAAATCGTTTTTCAATCCTTTGTCCTAAAACGGCTCCCATTGCAAAATCACTTGCATCGCACATGAGTTCAAACGGTAGATTCCAATTTGGAGTTATCATGATCGGCGTATTAGTGAGTTTCTCTTTAAGAATATTAAAAGATTTGATACATTCATCTGAAAAGATGAATGGAACATCCTTTTCTAGGAGTTTATTCATAGGAGTGGCAATTTTAGAAAAATCTTTTATGAAACGTCGGTAAAAACCGGCATGCCCTAGAAAACTCCTAACTCCTCTAACATTGGTGGGATGTGGAAGTTTATCAATTACATCTACTTTAGCTCTATCCACTTCAATTCCTTCTTTTAAAATTTTATGACCAAGAACGATGCCTTCTCTAACCATGAAATGGCATTTCTCCCAATTAAGAACTAGATTTGATTGTTCGCATCTAATAAGCATTCGTTCAAGATTGACTAGACATGATTCAAATGTATCACTGAAGACTGAAAAGTCATCCATGAAAACTTCCATGCATTCCTCTATCATGTCGTGAAAAATTGCCATCATGCACCTTTGAAAGGTTGCAGGGGCGTTGCAAAGTCCAAATGCCATGCGTTTGTAAGCAAAAGTACCATAAGGGCACGTGAATGTGGTTTTCTCTTGGTCCTCGGGTGCTATTGGAATTTGAAAATATCCGGAGAAACCGTCAAGAAAACAATAGTAACTGTTTCCGGCTAATCTTTCCAACATTTGATCAATAAAGGGTAAGGGAGAGTGGTCTTTTCTGGTGGCGTCATTTAATTTTCTATAATCAATACAAACACGCCATCCTGTTACAGTCCTAGTAGGAATAAGCTCATTTTTCTCATTTATGATGACAATCATGCCACCCTTCTTAGGTACGCATTGAACTGGGCTTACCCATGGACTATCAGAGATTGGATAAATTAAACCTGCATCTAGCAGTTTAATAATTTCTTTTTTAACAATATCTTGCATATTAGGATTTAGTCTTCATTGGCGTTGCACATACGTTTTATGACCTTCTTCCATAAGGATTTTATGTGTGCAATACGAAGGACTTATGCCTTTAATGTCATGAATCTTCCATGCAATAGCTGGTTTATGAGCTTTTAGCATAGAAATGAGTTGAGATTTTTCATTTTCAGTAAGAGAAGACGATATTATTACAGGTAATTTAAATTCACCATGTAAATAAGCATATTCCAAATGGGTTGGAAGTGGCTTTAACTCTAATGTCGGTGGTTCTTCTATCGATGATTTGTATCGATATCTGTTGTCTTCTTTTAGCATTTGAATTTCTTCCATTGTTGGTTCATATCCATTAGCCATAAGTGTAGCTAACATTTCAGTTTCATCAATTGGTTCAGTTCCTTCTCCTAAAGAACATTCTCCTGTTCCTTGTAATTCTGAAAATTCTTCTAACAATTCTGCATGTGAATCTATAGTTTGAATATAATAACATGTATCATCTGCAGATTGCGGTTGTTGCATGGCTCTATCAACTGAAAAGGTAACACTCTCGTCCTCTATACTTAAGGTCAGTTTTTTACCAAACACGTCTATTATTGCTTTAGCCGTGTTTATGAATGGTCTTCCTAATATGAGAGGAACTCGAGAATCTTCTTCCATATCTAAAATAACAAAATCTACTGGAAAGACTAAAGTACCAACTTTAACTAGCATGTTTTCCATTATCCCTCTAGGATATTTTACTGATCTATCTGCCAGTTGTATGCTTATTCGTGATGGTTTCAATTCTCCAAAGTCTAGTTTAGCATATAATGAATATGGCATTAAATTTATACTAGCACCTAAGTCTGCCAATGCTTCTATTGAACTAAGACTACCCAAAAAATATGGAATTGTGAAACTTTCTGGATCAGATAGTTTTTCTAGTATCTTATTTAACATTACTGCAGAACAATTAGCATTCATAGTAACAGCCAAGAGTTCTTCCATTTTCTTTCTATTTGTGATTAGATCTTTCAGAAATTTAGCATATCTTGGCATTTCTGATATTACATCAATGAAAGGAAGGTTGACATTTATCTGTTTAAACATATCCAAGAATTTGGATTGCTCGGCTTCAAGTCTCTCTTTTCTCATTTTACTCGGATAAGGAAGTGGTGGTTGGAATGGTTTAACATAAGGTTTTGCCTTAACTGTGTTATCTTCATTAACCTTTTTAACTACCGGTTCTGTTTCCTTATCTTGTTCAGGTTGTGGTTCTTGTGGAGTAGGAATAGTGTCATTAAAAATTACATGTATTTCAGGTGGTTTAAGTGTAATACCACTTCTTGTGGTAATGGCTTTAGCTGTTTCATTTCGGGGGTTAGCATTTGTATCACTAGGTAGACTTTCCGATTTTCTTTCACCTATCAACATTGCTAGGTTGCTTACTTTTTGTTCCAAATTTTGAATAGAAGCTTGTTGATTTCTAAATGCTTGAGCATTTTGTTCATTGGTTTGTTTCTGAGATGTGAAAAACTGCGTTTGAGATTCAACTAGCTTCGACATCATATCTTCTAAATTTGGCTTTTTTCATCGGTTTGTGGTGGTTTGTTTTGAAAAATAGGTCTTTGCTGATTGTAAGTATTATTAGATACTTGCTGGTTGCTAGGACCTTGTTGGTTGTTATATGGAACATTTCGGTTATAATTCTGATTTTGATTGTAGATTGGTCTTGGCGGTTGATAATTATTCTGATAATTATTTCAAGGCCTTTGGTTTATATACGAAATATTCTCTCTTTGTTCCATTGTTTGTTCAATACTGAGACAATCTTTTGTCAAATGTGGTCCTCCACACTGCTCACAACTAATTCGTATTGAGTGAATATCCTTAGTCATCTTTTCCATTCGTCTCTCGACATCATCTATCTTTGTGGAAATGGAATCAAAGTCATGGTTAGAATCGGCTCTTGCTGCTTTAGATGATCTAATGATATCTTTTTCTTGATGCCACTCATGTGAGTGGGAAGCAGTGTTATCAATAATTTTATAAGCGTCAGTTGCGGTTTTCTTCATAATGGAACCACCAGCTGCTATATCGATGTCTTTCCTTGTAGTGATGTCGCATCTTTGGTAGAATATTTGTACTATTTGACAAGTGTCTAAACCATGTTGCGGACATCCTCTCAATAACTTTCCAAATCTTGTCCACGCTTCATATAGAGTTTCATTTGGCTTTTGTGTGAACGTAACAATTTCTCCTTAAAGTCTTACGGCTTTAGATGCCGGAAAGAATTGTTTAAGAAAATTTTCAACTAAAACGTCCCATGTATCAATCGCCCCTTCAGGTAACGATTCTAACCAATCTTTGGCTTCTCCCTTTAAAGTCCAGGGAAATAACATGAGATATATCTGTTCATCATCCACTTCTCGAATTTTAAATAAAGTACAGATCCTATTAAAAGTTCGAAGATGTTCATTTGGATCTTCCTTCGGCGCACTACTAAATTGGCATTGATTAGTTACCATGTGTAGAATTTGTCCTTTGATTTCATAATCTGGCGCGTTAATGTCAGGTTGAGTAATTGCGTGACCTTGGCCAGTGCGTTTAGCTCGCATTCGGTCTTCCATACTTAGAGGTTCTAAATTTTCCATGATTGAATTTGTTAAATCTGAATCACTAGAGGATTCTGATTTAATGGGTTGTTCCTCGACAATCTCCATTTGAATGATTGGTGGTTCCGGAGGAAAGATTAGTGGTTCAGGATCTCTGAATTGTCCCTGAATATCCTCCGGATTCTCAATTGTGACGTCTGGTTCAAAAAATGGATTATCGAAAATTTGAATTGGAGTACTTGGTTGACTGGATGACGATTCTAAAGAAAAATTAACGGCGACAATATTGGCTAGATGTCTTGATCTAGTTACAGGTGGTGAACGTTTTGCTCGGTGCATTCACTGAATATCCTATTAGTTATAAAATATACAAATTATATAAGTTATCAAATTAATAGACTTTTCTGCTTTTGCCCATATTTCGAATAGCCAATAGATGTAGCAGGGAGCCAGAACCCTTTAAATCAGAAGCTCACAACTCAGCCACTAATAAATCCAACTATTACTACGAAGCAGAAAATTTGGATGTTTATCAATTTAACCGCTTAAAATAATTTTTCGTTGAAATTTAAAGAAATTTTAGAGAAGAAATAGAAAAAATTCTATGTCCTAAAAACTAGAGCGGCGAAAAATAAGAAAGAAAAAGAGTGCGTCGAAAAACATCGAAAAATAAAAGGTCGAAAAATAATAAAAAGAATGTAGCGCGTCGAAACTTAAAAGTTTAAAAACTAAAAATCAAAAGTTACGTCTAAAGGTATTAAAGCTTAAAAAAAATACTATATTCAAAATGGCAATAACTTAAAAAGGTACTAAAATATAAAAATGGCGTCGCAAAATTCTAAAACACCTAAATCTTAGTCTAAAGAAATAGTACTTAAGGGATTTTACGGCAAATCCTAAAAACTAGAAATAAAAATAACTACGGCAAAAACTATGACTTTAAACTAATTACGAGCGAAAAATAACAAAAATAAGCTTTAACGATTAAAAAGATACGAAATATAAAAATAAACTTAAAGTTGTAAAAAGTACAATTTTTATAAAAATATTATTTTTATATTATTTATTTTATAAAAGTATTAATTTTATAATTTATTAAAACTAATTAAAACAAAAAAATACAAATTAAATAAATAACTAAAACTAAATAATTAAATAAGTAACCCTAATTAGGGTTTTAATTAAATAATAATAATAATAATTACTCCGTAATTAATGCTGAATTGAGTCAAACCAGACGTGTCAGAATAGGCTACGCGATCTCGTAGCGTTTTGCCTTGTCTCCTCCGAGATCGCGAAGCTCAATAGTACCGGACTCAGTATTGGGCTAAAACAGTTCAGCCCAATTCGAAATTTATTTAAAAACAGTTTTGGGCTTCGTATTAATCTGGCCCGGTTCGATATTTATTATTATTATTTTTTTTGTTTTTATAAAGTATTTAAATAAACAAATAAAAACTTGTATTTTAAAAACTAAAATAATAATAAAGAAACTTTATAGTTTTATATATATATTTAACAACTCTTAAATATATATATATATATATATATATATATATATATATATATATATATATATATATATATATATATATATATATATATATATTTTGTTTTTCTTACTTTTTAAATTTTTGTATTTTTTAAAATTTAAAACGTATATTTTTACAACAAATTAACTAAAACTTACTAAATTTTTTTATATATATAGCGTTGCGCTTTTGGCGTTTAACTCTCCCCGACAGCGGTGCCAAAAATACTTGATGTGCGTAGAGGTGTATACAAAATAGTTTATATTTTCACAAGGAAATACTATTAAATACGATACAATTTTACACAAGATATTTATTTATTTATAGAATGGATATACCTAAACCTTGCTACAACACTTATAGGCAGTGTACCTAATCGTACAGTAGTGTAGTTTTTAGTAAGTCCGGTTCGACCACAGGGAACTCGCCAAGTTTAACGCTATATTTTTTAAAACTATATTTGTAAATAAATATATAAGTAGTATTATTATTATAAAAGGGGGTTTTTACCGTTTAATGACCGGTTTGTCGATTTTAAAACTTTAGTCGCAGTTAAAACCTAATGTAAAAAAATTAAAAATAAATATAACTTAATTTAAAGCGTAAAGTAAATAACGATAATGAAATTGCGATAAATAAAAGTGCGATAAAATAAAATTGCGATAATTAAAAGTGCAATTAAATAAAATGACAGTAAATAAAATGCGATAATTAAAAGTGCAATTAAATATGAAATAAAGGAATTATGCTTATTTAAACTTCCGTAATCATGATGTTTGACGGATTGATTTTAGTTTATTCCCATGGGTTAATTGTCCTTTGTCCTGGATTATTCAATATGTCCGTCTGGTTTTTGTCCATAACAGTCCATCAGTCATAAATATAAAGTGCGAGTGTCCTCGTCAAATTATCCTTATATCCGAAGTCAAATATTCCAACTAATTGGGGACTTAAACTATAATTACACCAAGTGTCCTTGTATATAATTCACCTCTGTTTTAATAAGTCCATTGACTATTAATCCATTCCCGTGTCCGGTTAAATGAACGATTATTAGTACTTATAAATATCCCGCCCATCGTGTCCGATCGAGTGTATATGGTTATTTATAGGTACGTCCAATTGTAAATCTTTATATTAAATTAACAAACTATCATTTAATTAATTAAACAAATATAAAGCCCATTAATAGCCCATAGTCTAATTTTCACAAGTGTCGTTCTTTTGTCCAAACCCCAATTATGGTACAAAGCCCAATTACCCAATTTTAATATTTAGCCCAACATCACGATTACTTCGGTTTAAATAAGCATAATAATAACTTAGCTACGAGACATTAATTTAAAAAGGTTGTGAAGGTATTTCGTATGCCCGAGAGACGTATTAAATTAATGTGGCTAATGTGTCATGACAAATAACACAAGTCGGGTCATACCCAAATAACAAGCTTACCAACACTTTACAAGTATTTAATCTTAACGGTTGGATCGTTAAATAAGTACGCGACACTTGAACTTTAGAAAATCGGGTTTCTAAAATATTATCACTTGAGATAAATTATTTGGATAATTTAACTTGAATTATTTATAGGTTTAAATAATTATGTTATGTTATATCTTATAAATAGGTTTATAAGATGTAAGTAACTTATATGCATGGTGTCATATATATATATATATATATATATATATATATATATATATATATATATATATATATATATATATATATATATATATATATATATATATGTATCAAGTTTTATATCTTTACAAGACTTAATATTACAAGGTTTTATAAAATATGAATCTTGATACACCATACATATATGGGACGGTTTTGGGGTCTCCTAGGAGACACCCCATGCTAGTCTTTTGTGACTTTTAATGTCACATTTCTCAAGTGCATGCCTTCCTCTAATAACCAAGCATTGACTCCCTCTTTTGCATAAGTTGTTGAATCATTTTTCTCTCATATATTTTGGGCTGCTGCTGCCGTGAATTGGGAGAGGAGAGGAAGAGAGTTTTTGCTTGGTAACTAGCTAGTTTAAGTGCATAAAATCCTAACCAATACAAAGGGTGGTGTTGGTAATTAAAGCTTGGGGTATACTACACTTGAGGCTTCAAGTTAGAAGCTATAAACTCATCAATTTCATCAAACATTCTGCTGATTTTAGGAGCTGCTGTTCGAAGTATCTCAAGGCAGAAAAGTGGGTTTCAAGCTTAGGTTTTAAGGTGATCAAGGTCAAGCAAGACTCAAGGGTGTTTTGGTGTTTTGTTTGGTCATCTTCTTCATCATCTTTCACGATTTATAGCAGCCCTTAAACTTGTTTTAAGGAGGTATAAAACTCTTCCTTTCTTGTTAATTAGTAAGCATTATTTCACAACTTGATCCAAGATGGGATTTACCTTTAATTGGTTTAAAGATAACAAGTTAAATTGGTAATTTCACGCTTCCATTTTATAATGATTCTTAAATGGTTTTAAGAGTTTCAAACTTGTTAAATCTCAACAATGGTATCTAGAGCCCAGGTTGTTGAAATATGCTTCGTAATGTTGTTTTAAACCCAGTATATTTGCAATCTATGAACATGCATGAATGTAGATTGAAAAAATCAATGGGTTTGGGTGGGTTTATGTGTTAGGCCGAATTGTTTGGGTTCCAAAAGTGGGTTTTGGGCTCTTTCATTTGGTCATATTTGGTTGCATGTTCATGTTCACAATCATAGCCTTGACCTTGTGTTGTATGCATGTTATGGTTGTATGTTTGGTTAATTTGTAATATTCATTTGGTATGTAATATTAATTCATTCAATTGGATGTAATATTTATTTTGGCTATGTAATTTGTTTTACATTTGGTATGTAAAATAGAATAGGTTGTATTTTCATTTTCTAGATAAAAATGTATTAGGATACATATTTTGTAAAATGAAGATACAAGATGATGAAGACTTGAAGAACACAAGGAACATATGGATGCAAGGTTAAGTGGGAGATTTGAAATCTCCTACTTTGTATTATTACCCCTTAACCCGGTGACATTTGTTTTCGGCTAAACAAATGTCCACCAAAATGGCTAGATTGTGAACAAACTTGTTTTGCATGTGTGGTTGTTTGTATGTTTATTGTGTTTGTATGCTACAAGTTAATCACACAAGTCAACAACTTGAAAATGGAAATTTAATTGGTTAAATTAAAACATTATTAACGACATACAAGACGTCAATTTAAATGGTTAAATTAAAAATGACTAAAAGGACATTAATAATCGGTTATTAAGAACGTGATAAGAATCATATATATAAAATGGTTTATATCAAGTAATTGGCTAAAATTACAAGATTTGAAAATGGATTTCAAATGAACCATACACTAAATGCATGTTGGTGTATGGCATAAAAGTTTTCTCAAACTAGAAATAATGAAAACTTAAAATCCCTTTAACTAACAAGGTAAACAAGTTAAACGCCATCCTTTTATGTGACACTTAGACATATTAGAGAACGCATGATGGGATAAAGGTCACCTAACCGTCATGAACAAACTAATATGATTATGGTAAAATTCGCATGCTTGTGGGATAAAGGTCACCTAACCACTTGTATGTTAATTTTACAAGTTTACACAAGTAGGACGACTTGATTTGGGAATCATGAACTTAGGGTCACCGAAGCATGAGGAACAAATAGGCGTTGATGGGATAAATATGCCATGCAAAAGGATTACATGATCCCATAATTTAGAAGTTGCAAAAGGATTGCAATTGTCATATAAATGACTACCTAGCTAAATCAAATAACGGGATAAAGGTCACCTAACCGAAATTTGATTTACCGTTGGATTCTAATATTTAATAAGACAATTAATACAAAAGGGTATTGTTTATTAAATTTAAAATCGATACTTAAATGAACTTTGTTAATTTTGTAGATGGCCACCAATAACAACAACATGCAAAATGCACCACTTAACATAAACAACCTATCGTTAAAGTCTCTCCTCGAGAAAGACAAACTCAACCATACGAACTTTATGGATTGGTTCCGTAATCTTAGAATTGTCCTCAAACTTGAGGATAAAGCGTATGTGTTGGAGGACCCTATTCCCGACCAACCGGACGAGGAAGATGTAGAGGGCATGGCTTATTATGATAAATATTGCACCGATTCGGTGCAAGTCGCTTGCCTAATGCTTGGGACTATGATACCCGAACTCCAAAAGGATTTCGAGCATCATAGTGCATATGACATGATTACGCAATTGAAGGAGATGTTCCTTCAACAAGCTCGTGTCGAGCGCTTCGAAACGGTTCGTGCGCTACATGCATGTCGTATGGATGACACCCAATCCGTCTCATCTTATGTCCTCAAAATGAAAAGCCTTATTGATCGCGTTAACCGTCTTAATCTCAACATATCCAATGAGCTAGCCACCGATCTTATACTAAACTCCTTGTCAAAGAGGTTTGACCAATTTGTAATTAGTTACAATATGAATGGGATGGATAAGACCATTGGTGAACTTCATGGCATGTTAAGGACGGCCGAAACTAGCATGGGTAAAAGGGCTTCACCCGTGCTAATGATCAATGATGGTGGGTCCAAAGGTAATAAAACCTCTAAGCCAAAGGCGGCTAAGAGGAAAGGACCCGCCCATCAAGGCAAGGGAAAGGGGAGGATGGTTACCCCAACCAAAAACAAGAACAAGAAGCAAAAGGTTGCCGGACAAGCAAACCCCAAGGAAGACCCGTGCTTCGGTTGCGGTGAAATGGGTCACTGGAAACGCAACTGCCCGGTCTACCTCAAGGAGTTGAAGGAAAAGAGGGATGCGGGGCAAACCTCAGGTAATATATATATGGTATATATAGAGCTTAGTATTACTTCTTCTAATACATGGGTATTAGACACTGGATGTGGAACTCACATTTGCAATTCTTTGCAGGGGTTCAAAAGAAGTAGCAAGCAAACGGGAACATCAAGTCTCTTTATGGGCAATGGAGCCAAAGTGCAAGTGAAGGCTCAAGGAGACTTTGTATTAAAGCTTCCAAGTGGTTTGGAACTTATTTTGAACAATGTTTTGTATGCACCGGATTTATGTCGAAACATTATTTCAGTTTCCCGTTTAAAACAATGTGGTTTTTATCTTAATTTTGTTAATGATGATATACACGTTTATTTAGATAATGTATTCTATTTTAAGGCTTCGCCTTCAAATGGAATTTATGAATTGGTTCATGATGACACATCATCTAATAGCTCAATATACCATACAAGCACCAAGAAACTCAAAAGGGATTTGAGTGATTCCTACTTATGGCATTGTCGCCTTGGTCACATAAACAAGAACCGAATGCATACACTTCAAAAGAATGGACTTTTGAAATCAAATGAGATGGACTCGTTTGATGTATGTGAATCTTGTTTACAAGGCAAAATGACTAAAGCACCTTTCAAAGGGACCTATGAAAGGGCTAAAGACTTATTGGGATTAATACATTCGGATGTATGTGGACCTTTTAAGCCCATGACTAGGAATGGTGAAAGATACTTTGTTACATTCATTGATGACTTCAGTCGTTTCGGATATGTCTACTTGTTAAGACATAAGGATGAAACTTTTGAAGCATTCAAAGAATATCAAAACGAAGTACAAAATCAACTCAACAAAACAATCAAGGTACTGCGTACCGATAGAGGAGGTGAATACCTAAGCGATGCTTTCCAAGATCATCTTAGGAGTTGTGGGATTATCTCACAACTTACTCCACCAGGAACACCCCAACTTAATGGAGTTTCCGAAAGGAGGAACCGAACCCTAATGGATATGGTTCGATCTATGATGGCAAGAAGCTCGTTACCTCTGTCGTTTTGGGGTTATTGTCTATGCTCCGCGGCTCGTGTTTTAAATATGGCCCCAACCAAGAAAGTGGAACGAACTCCTCACGAGATGTGGTATGGAAAACCTCCTTCTCTTTCATACTTGAAAGTATGGGGATGTGAAGCTTATCCAAAGCGCTATAATGCTAATAAGTTGCATGCTCGATCCACGAAGTGTATTTTCATAGGATATCCCAAGGATGATATGGGATACTATTTCTATGATCCGACCGAGCAACATGTATTTGTTTCTCGAAAGGCGGAATTCCTTGAAACTAAGTTCCTAATGGAAGGTAATAGTGAAAGGAAGATAGATCTTGAAGAGGTTCAAGATCAAGTAGATGATACACAATTGGTTGACACTAGCACTCAACATGAAAATGTTGAGAGTGATCAAATGGATGATCAAAATACACAAGACGTTCGCAGATCTGGTAGGATTAGTAATCCTCCTGAGAGATATGGGTTTCTCATGGATGGTTGCTATGTGGTTGATTTGGATGAACCAACAAACTACCAAGATGCTTTATCAAGGATTGATAAGGATAAATGGCAGGAAGCCATGAACGCTGAGATGCAATCCATGTATGACAACCAAGTTTGGGAACTTGTTGAACAACCTACTGGCTCAAGGCTAGTTGATTGTAAATGGCTTTTCAAGATGAAAACCGACATACATGGAAACTTGGATACATATAAAGCTAGACTTGTAGCAAAAGGTTTCACTCAAACTCAAGGGGTTGACTATGATGAAACTTTTTCGCCTGTGGCAATGCTAAAGTCTATTAGGATATTACTTGCCATTGCTGCTCATTATAATTATGAAATATGGCAAATGGATGTCAAGACCGCTTTCCTAAACGGACATCTTGAGGAAGATGTCTACATGGTTCAGCCTGAAGGTTTTGTTGATCCGAAATATCCTAAGAAGGTATGCAAGTTAAAGAAATCAATCTACGGATTGAAACAAGCATCTAGAATGTGGAATCATCGTTTTAATGAGGAGGCCAAGATATTTGATTTCATTAAAAATGGTGATGAAGCTTTTGTATACAAGAAGGCTAGTGGGAGCACCATTATGTTCCTTGTATTATATGTGGATGATATATTATTATTTGGAAATGATGTTCCGGCAATGCAAGGAGTTAAAACTTGGTTAAGTAAATGCTTCTCCATTAAGGATCTTGGAGAAGCACAATACGTTTTGGGGATTGGGATCTACAGGGATAGATCCAAGAAGCTGATAGGTTTGAATCAAAGTGCATACATTGAAAAGATCTTGAAAAGGTTCAAGATGGAGAACTCTAAGAAAGGTTTGGTACCTATTCAAAAGGGAACACTTCTCAGTTCATCTCAGTACCCCACCACAAAAGATGAACAGGAGAGAATGAAGAAAGTCCCATATGCGTCTGCTATTGGGTCAATCATGTATGCAATGATATGCACTAGACCGGATGTGTCATGCGCTCTTAGCCTGACAAGTAGATACCAGAATAACCCAGGAAACAGTCATTGGATTGCTGTTAAAAGTATATTGAAATACCTTAGGAGGACTAAGGATATGTTTCTAATATATGGGTCTGGTGAGGAGGAACTCGCTGTAAAAGGTTACGTGGATGCGAGTTTCCAAACTGATCGAGATGATTCTCGATCACAATCCGGTTATGTCTTCACATTAAATGCTGGTGCGGTCTCTTGGAAGAGTTCAAAACAGGATGTTGTTGCATTATCCACTACAGAGTCGGAGTACATTGCCGCCTCATTGGCAGCTCAGGAAGCTGCATGGATGAAGAAATTCATAGATGACTTAGGAGTGGTCCCATCCATTCAGGACCCTCTTGAGATCTTTTGTGACAACGAGGGTGCGATTGCTCAAATCAAAGAACCTCGTGCTCACCAAAAGACCCGTCACATTGAGCGGAGATTCAACTACATAAGGGATGAAGTTGAAAAGGGAAAGATATGTATTCGCAAAGTTCACACAGATCTTAACATAGCGGATCCTCTCACGAAGCTCTTACATGGAGCAAAACATACAGGACATGTTTGTGCATTAGGGCTTCGATATTCTAGTGATTGGTCATGATCTGTTTTAAGTATTGTAACAGAACGAAATTATTCAAACTCATTAATATAATTATGGTATTAATTTATTTAGAGTCATGTTCCAATTTTGCATATTTTATCCATGAATAAATAATTATTCTAAATTTCGTAGTTGATCACATTTGTGGGAACAAGTGTGAGGTCTAGACTATTATGAACTTGGATTGGTTAACATTTAAATGGTGAATGTGGGGCAAGGTTGCAACCAAGGTTCATAGATATTTGTGGGACACAAATATTGGAAGACCCGCTCTCAAGATTTACTGTATGGAGCCTTTGTGGTTGATCACATGTAATCTTGAGTAAAGGAGAATATCATTGTATCCTCTGACCTGAGATACATATTGGGTTCAGATATTCACCGAATATCGTGCCTTGATTCTTTCCTTCGCTATTCTGAAAAGGTAGCTCATAAGGGAGGCTTCAGGTATGGTACAAAGTGTAGTGTCTAGGACGTATGTAGCCAAGATGGAATTTGTCCCTCTTATTCATTGAGAGTCAGATGTCTAAGGCCTGATAAAGTTAAATCTATAAGAGAGTGATCACTCTATGTCTCTTGGATTTAACATGACATCTAGGACAAAAGGATATATTAAAAGATTCACCTAATCATATTCGAGATGGGAACTCGAAAGGGATGATGTTATTGAATGGCACCAAGTCATAACACATTGGGGGTGATGGACGGTCGTTAGGTGGTATCCGTCATCTGCATTAATTCCTTACGTTTCTCGTGCAAGTGGGAGATTGAAGGTATTTCGTATGCCCGAGAGACGTATTAAATTAATGTGGCTAATGTGTCATGATCCAAGTCAGGTCATACCCAAATAACAAGCTTACCAACACTTTACAAGTATTTAATCTTAACGGTTGGATCGTTAAATAAGTACGCGACACTTGAACTTTAGAAAATCAGGTTTCTAAAATATTATCACTTGAGATAAATTATTTGGATAATTTAACTTGAATTATTTATAGGTTTAAATAATTATGTTATGTTATATCTTATAAATAGGTTTATAAGATGTAAGTAACTTATATGCATGGTGTCATATATATATATATATATATATATATATATATATATATATATATATATATATATATATATATATATATATATATATATATATATATATATATATATATATATATATATATATGTATCAAGTTTTATATCTTTACAAGACATATATATATATATATATATATATATATATATATATATATATATATATATATATATATATATATATGTATCAAGTTTTATATCTTTACAAGACTTAATATTACAAGGTTTTATAAAATATGAATCTTGATACACCATACATATATGGGACGGTTTTGGGGTCTCCTAGGAGACACCCCATGCTAGTCTTTTGTGACTTTTAATGTCACTTTCTCAAGTGCATGCCTTCCTCTAATAACCAAGCATTGACTCCCTCTTTTGCATAAGTTGTTGAATCATTTTTCTCTCATATATTTTGGGCTGCTGCTGCCGTGAATTGGGAGAGGAGAGGAAGAGAGTTTTTGCTTGGTAACTAGCTAGTTTAAGTGCATAAAATCCTAACCAATACAAAGGGTGGTGTTGGTAATTAAAGCTTGGGGTATACTACACTTGAGGCTTCAAGTTAGAAGCTATAAACTCATCAATTTCATCAAACATTCTGCTGATTTTAGGAGCTGCTGTTCGAAGTATCTCAAGGCAGAAAAGTGGGTTTCAAGCTTAGGTTTTAAGGTGATCAAGGTCAAGCAAGACTCAAGGGTGTTTTGGTGTTTTGTTTGGTCATCTTCTTCATCATCTTTCGCGATTTATAGCAGCCCTTAAACTTGTTTTAAGGAGGTATAAAACTCTTCCTTTCTTGTTAATTAGTAAGCATTATTTCACAACTTGATCCAAGATGGGATTTAGCTTTAATTGGTTTAAAGATAACAAGTTAAATTGATAATTTCACGCTTCCGTTTTATAATGATTCTTAAATAGTTTTAAGAGTTTCAAACTTGTTAAATCTCAACAGGTTGAACATAACTTACAATGATTAAAAATAGCGTAGCGTTACACGGACAGAATTTTGACTTACACCCTTACAACATTCGCTAACATACCCTTATTATTAGAATTTAAATTAAAATTAAAATTAAAATTATAATATATATATATATATATATATATATATATATATATATATATATATATATATATATATATATATACACACGTTTGAGTGAGAAGAGAAAAATATGTGTAAAAATCGATCGAATGCGTTGCCTTTTATAGGCCCCATTTCTGTTTTGGTGTGCTTCGCGATCTCGAAGGAATTCTTCTTCACAGCTCCGCGATCGCGGAGTGTTAGATTCCAGCTCACCAACTTTGGCCCCTAGCTTGCCGACGGTTTATAAATATATATATATAATATATTTATATAATTTTAAGAATTATTTATATATTATATTATAGTTTTTGTGTATAGTTGACTTGTAATTTTAACTCCGTTGCTTTGCGCGTTGAAAGTTGGTTCATGTCCCGGTTCTGGATTTTTGAACGCCTTTTCGTATAATTTAATATCTTGAACTTTGCGTTTTGTAACTTGTACTTTTGTAATTTCTAGACGTTTCTCATCAATAATTTGAACCACTTTGATTGTACTTTGTACTTTTGAGCTTTTTGGTCGTTTGCGACTTTAATTCATCGAATCTGTCTTTTGTCTTCACCTTTTATTATTTAAACGAATATCATTTGTAAATAGAACAATTGCAACTAAAAGCTTGTCTTTCTTGAGGGATAATGCTATGAAATATATGTTTGTTTTTAGCATTATCAGTACCGCAAATTACACAGCTCTACTCTCGCAATCATCCAATTGCTATAGCTTGTCAAACTTCACCCAGTCACTCATGTAACTAAGGGTTTCACTTCGGTACCCTAAGTACAATGTAACCGCAACATAATCGGAGTCGAACGCCACGCTAGTAGGTATAAAAGAGGCACCTAATGTCGTGTCACGTAGACTCCTTTACTAACATACATCGAGATCCAAAACAATCTATTTCTCGGGTTTCATCCCACCCGTCGAACCTCATGGTTCATCAACTTCAACACGAGAGCGAACACGCTCTAACATCCGAACACCAAAACTCATTTCCATGACTTGGTAGAAACATTTCCCAAATACTAAGGAATGCTTGGTTATGCCAAGTCTTACGCCCTTCGCCCGACAATCCAACGTCACCATGGGGTACTTCCATTAGGAACGTCACCCATGTCAATAACATGCACAACACAATTGAGACCTTAAGGGTCTCACTCGAACGAGCTTAATGACCCGATACCAACCAAAATGCTTAAGCACCCAAGGATTCACACCATAGGGTCAAGGCACAAAACACCACTTATACACTATACTGAGAGCAAACCGGAACCATAAACGTAAACCGCCCGCTTGCTACGAATCATCTCCAACGGAGAATAAAGTTTAGCTAAGACTTACGCACATACCGCATGTTATTACAAACGAACAACATATAATTTCGTACTAAAAATACCTGATGTAGCGCTGTTGGGCTTCCGTGCTCCACTTCCCATCATGTATTCGTGCTCTAACCTCCTAACCCGATCGTCATGCGATTCGGAACACTCTGACTTCTGGTGTCCCTCCATCCGGCAAATGAAACACCTGATTGAGCCTAAAGGCACCACCGTACAATCTTGTGCCAAATGACCCCGTTCCCCACACTTAAAGCACGTAAGCTTGTAACCCTTCTTACTCTTCTTCTTCACATTCCCGACGCCTTCAGGCGTACTTCGTGCCCTCTTACCATGAGCACCATGTAATCCTAACCTTGCAAGTACATCTTCATCATCACTATCTCGAGGTTTGGGAAACCTCTTTTCAAACTCTTCTTTTACAACTTTAGTCACTTGGTCTCGGACCATTTCCGTCATTTGTCCTTCGACCAACTCCTTGGTTACTTCCCTAACTTTGCCGGTGAAAACCGAGACATATTGTTCAAACGCGGCCTCAATCTTTAACGTTAACTCATCCTTCCCTTCGTGAATAGGCTCACTCGTTCCGCATCCATCTTCCGTTTTCATTCTAAGGAATGCAAACGATTAGATCACGAACGTATAAACCACACGCACAACACCGCCCCATCTTGCTAAACACTCATCGTACATCACTTGTTAGACACGATTTGCACCCATAATAAGGTTTGCAAGTCCTTATTACGCATACACGCCGTATCGACTCGTTAGTACGACGACCGCCTCGCTCGATGATATATGCAACCACAAACAAAATTCTACGCGATACAAAAATACGCAAGATTTTTTTTATCACAACACAATAATATATTAATAATATCCGCATTACTAATATAAACGTTAGTCCACTTACAAACAAGGCACTAACTATAACCCATTCCGACCCGTAATCCTACAAGTCCCGTAACAAATTAAGCACACTCAAAAGTCTAAGTCTAGGCACCTATCTCAAGTCGCCTAAATCCCTTAGACCATGCTCTGATACCACTTGTAACAACCCAACCCATTATCCAACCAATAACGCGAGATAAAAAAACAAATTTCTTTGTTCAGCTAGTGGCGCGGCGCGCCATGACCCCGCGCGGCGCGCAGAAGGGCCTGGACAGGCTGCTGTCCCAAAAAGTCAAAAACATAAAAATGTTTGACCACTTCCCGACGTAATTAGACAAAACGCTTTTCACAACATGTTCACATATGAAAAACTAACACGTTCCATTCATAAAATAAGTTTTACAAGACCGGGCCCACATCGGCCATTTTACGACTTTCGTACAAAATACAAGTTTTCAACCACATGATTTTTAATACAAAATAAAACCGAGCATGGCGATTGGGGATAAGCTACCCAATCCTAATCGAATCCAAAAGCATGCCTCTAAAGCAACTACGCGAGCCACTAGTTCCCACGCTTACCCGATCCACCTCATCCAAGCAAATCTATAAAAATGTAAATAACGAGAGGGTAAGCTAACGCTTAGTGAGCGAGAATATATTACCTACATATATATGCATAAAATGGACACGAGACACAAATAATCAAATAGCGCATACCGGAGCATCCAAGTATAAAGGCAAGCTAAGCTAAGCATACCGTATAATCACTAAGCAACAAGCTAGTAACAACAACCATAAAGTAAGTCACCAACGACGATGTGAACAACGCCAATAAGCTACACCCGGAGGGTTAGCTACATCACAACAATACATTAACATATATATAACAGAGCGTAAAACCGCCCAAGGTTAACCAATCGTACAAAGGAATGATACTCGAATTTCCCATCGGTGTTTGTAACAACCGTTAGTGTACAACACATATATCACTAACCCTTGGACAACACATATTCGTTCATGAAACTGTTAGCGTACAATGCATATATCACTAACTTGGACAACACATATCCATTCATAAAACCGTTAGAGTACAACACATATAACACTAACTTGGACAACACATATCCATTCATAAAACCGTTAGAGTACAACACATATATCACTAACTTGGACAACACATATCCATTCATAAAACCGTCAGCGTACAACACATATATCACTAACTTGGACAACACATATCCATTCATAAAATTAAACACATCACAATTCAATATCAACCCTTCGCCATTGGGGTTATCCAATTCACAACCACGTGTGATAATGTACACACAAAACGTGCACCTCGCCAAAGGTGGTCAACCAAAACGCACATCCGTGCTAATTAGGCCTATACACAAGTCCATCAAATTCACCTATATGTGAAGTGAGTTCTATAACCGAGAACCACTTCACCCGACCCGCACCCATCCTACACATACATATGCACATAGGATATTAACACTCACCTTGAAGTCTTGATGGATGCTAAAACAAAATCCGAAATCGCCGATGGAATGTACCTATTCCATTTATCACATAACAAATAACACAATTAGGGTTGACTTACAAACCAACCCAATTGACACTTAGTGCAATTTCGACCCAAATGCACTTCCAAGTACAAACCGCGCCCAAAATTAACCAATAATCACTAACACAAGTGAGAATGATCCTAACACGCCAATTAAACCCAATCATAGGTGTTAAACACCTATCTTGCCCAAAATGACACTTAAACCCTAATTTGACCCATAAGAAGTCAATATCATGCCATTAGCAAGTTTTGACACCAAAACATATTTAACTCGGTTCTATGCTTCAACTTAATCCATTTTAAGTTTATAAACCTTATTAAATCGGTAATTGAGTCATAATCATCACCAAACCCTAATTTTGACTCTAGTCAAAATTAGTCAATCCAAATTCACCTAAAGTGGTTCCAACACTTCCATAATCACTAAACCTAGTGATTAAACTCAAGATTAAAGCCTAATCAAGGCCAAATCGTCAACCAACCCAAAACCCGCCAAGTGACAAGAATAACTAGTCACCATAAACCCATTTCATCATCTAAGAGAGTTTCACAATAAATCAAACTCAAACCCTAACTTGAATATCAAATCTAACAAATGTAATTCGGAGTTTGAACTTACCAATACCACCAAAATGATGCCGTTGACGAGTAGAACAACTTTAAACCCAGAACTTTGGTGAGAATCCAACTCCTTCTTCTCCAATTCAAGCTCTCTCACTCTAAAACCCTTCCTCTCTCTCTAGATATGGATGAGAGTGTTTGTGCGGGTGAGAAATGAGCTCCAATGGAGTTCTAGATCAGTTTTGGTGACCCTAAACTGACCCTAAATGAAAAGACCAAAGTACCCCTCATTTAAACCTTTTAAAAAAAGCTAAAAATTGCATCAGACGGGTGGAGCGCCGCTCCAACCTTCAGGTCAGTTTTCAGTTTCTTGTTTTGGCCATAACTTTTTGACCGTAGCTCCGTTTTCGATGAATCAAATATCGTTGGAAACGTAATAAGATTTTCTTTCCAATGGAAAGGATTTGAAACATCAACTCAAACTTTATTTAGGGTTGAAAAGATACGTACACACCTTGTCACTTCAGACAACGTCCAGTCTCCTTCGACGTTCGAGCAAGCAACACGTACGTGCTTCGTACACTTCATACACGCATCGTACACCATAAATACATTATGTACAATAAATATTTGGGTCTTACAGATCTTCATCCAACACGAATTACAAGGGACAACTACCATTGTGTGGAATATACGGAAAGCACCATCGTGGGGAATGCAAAGTGTTGGTTTGCACCAAGTGTAAGAAGTTTGGTCATTTGTCAAAAGATTACAAGGTTAATCTCAACGGCAACACTAACAACAACAGCACTGCAAGCAACGCGAACAATGCTAATGGTGGCAAGAACTGTTATGGTTGTGGACAGCCGGGTTATTTCAAGAAGGACTGTCCTAAGAACAACAATGGGAATGCTCGAGGAAGGGCGTTCAACATCAATTCTGCGGAAGCTCGTGATGATCCAAAGCTAGTCACGGGTACGTTTTCACTTGATGATCAACTTGTTTATGTTTTGTTTGATACAGGTGCCGATAGAAGTTTTATATCTAAGGATATTTGTCACAATGTTAAGAGACCTGTTTCTTCCTTAGATAACGTGTATTCCATAGAACTAGGTAATGGTAACTTGATGAGAGCTGATAAGATTTATCGTGATTGTACTTTGACGTTAGAAGGTAAGCCTTTTAGCATTGATTTGATACTTATTAAGACTGGGAAGTTTTGACCTTGTGGTTGGAATGGACTGGTTAGCTGATAACAAAGCCGAGGTGGTCTGTGACCTAAAGGCTATTCGTATTCCTATTGCTGACGGTGAACCTATGATGATCTATGGTGAAAAGAATGGCTCACAATTACATCTCATTAACTGCTTGAAAGTCCAGAAGTATGTGAGAAAGGGATGTATCGCGTTCTTGGCTCATGTAAGCCAAATTGTACCAGAAGAAAGGAGACCAGAAGACGTTCCTATAGTTAAGGAATTTCTTGAAGTTTTTTCGGAGGAATTACCTGGTCTCCCACCGCATCGAGAAATTGAGTTTCAGATAGACTTAATGCCAGGAGCGGCACCGGTGGCTCGCGCACCGTACAGACTTGTACCCCCAGAGCTTCAAGAGTTGTCTAGTCAATTGCAAGAGTTGTTAGATAAGGGATTTATTCGACGGTGTTCTTCGCCTTGGGCAGCTCCGGTCCTGTTTGTTAAGAAGAAGGATGGGTCGATGAGATTGTGTATCGACTATAGAGAATTGAACAAGCTAACAATCAAGAATCGGTATCCGCTACCGAGGATTGATGACTTATTTGATCAGCTACAAGGATCCAGTTGTTATTCAAAGATTGATTTGAGATCCGGGTATCATCAATTGAGAGTCAAAGAAGCTGATGTCCCGAAGATAGCATTTAGAACACATTATGGACATTATGAGTTTACAGTGATGTCGTTTGGTTTGACGAATGCACCAGCAGTGTTCATGGACCTCATGAACCGTGTGTGTAAGCCATACCTAGATAAATTCGTCATTGTGTTCATTGATGATATATTGGTGTACTCCAAGAACAGAGAAGAGCACGAACAACATCTACGCTCGATATTGACTATGTGATAATGCTAAAAACGAACATATATTTCATAGCATTATTCCTCAAGAAAGACAAGCTTTTAGTTGCAATTGTTCTATTTACAAGTGATATTCGTTTAAATAATAAAAGGTGAAGACAAAAGATAGATTCGACGAATTGAAGACGCAAACAACCAAAAAGCTCAAAAGTACAAAATACAATCAAAGAGGTTCCAATTATTGATAAGAAACGTCTCGAAATTACAAGAGTACAAGATTCAAAACGCAAAGTACAAGATATTAAATTGTACGCAAGGACGTTCAAAAATCCGGAACCGGGACCAGAGTCAACTCTCAACGCTCGACGCAACGGACTAAAAATTACAAGTCAACTATGCACATAAATATAATATAATATTTAAATAATTCTTATAATTATTTATATATTATATAATATATTATAAACCGTCGGCAAGAAAGGATCCAAAATGGAGTGAGCTGTAAAATCAAACTCCGCGACTCGCAAAGTTTGAAGAGGAATAATGGCGCGAGTCGCGGAGCCTCCCTGGACTAAAATCCCTATAAAAGCTCGCGCATTCTGATCGTAAAGATATCCTAAAATCTATCTCTCTCTATATATGTATAGGTAAATATTTATATTTATATTTTAATTTTAATTTTAATTTTAATTTCTAATGATAAGGGTATGTTAGCGAATGTTGTAAGGGTGTAAATCGAAATTCTGTCCGTGTAACGCTACGCTATTTTTAATCATTGTAAGTTATGTTTATATTATTTTCATTAATGTCTCGTAGCTAAGTTATTATTATGCTTATTTAATACCGAAGTAATCATGATGTTGGGCTAAAAATATAAAAATTGGGTAATTGGGCTTTGTACCATAATTGGGGTTTGGATAAAAGAACGACACTTGTGGAAATTAGACTATGGGCTATTAATGGGTTTTATATTAACTAAACAATACCTTGTTAATTTAATATACAAACTTATAATTTGATGTATTTATATATAACCACATACGTTTGACTGGGTACGGTGGGCGGGATATCTATAAATACCAATAATTATTCATTTTACCGGACACGGAACTGGATTAATAGTTAATAGACTTGTTGAAACAGGGGTGAATTACATTCAAGGGTAATTGGTGTAATTATTAACAAAGTAGTAAAACCTTGGTTTACACGCAGTCGATAACCTGGTGTATTCATTAAACAAAGTATTAAAACCTTGTTACAATTCGAATCCCCAATTAGTTGGAATATTTGACTTCGGGAATAAGAATAAATTGACGAAGGCTTTTGCTCTTTATATTTATGACTGATGGACTATTATGGACAAATCCGTATGGACATATTAAATAATCCAGGACAAAGAACAATTAACCCATGGGCATAAAACTAAAATCAACACGTCAAACATCATGATTACGGAAGTTTAAATAAGCATAATTCTTTTATTTCATATTTAATTTCCTTTATTTTATATTTAATTGCACTTCTAATTATCGCACTTTTATTTATTGTTATTTTATTTAATTCCACTTTTAATTATCGTACTTTTTAATTATCGCAATTTTATTTTATCGCACTTTTATTTATCGCAATTTCATTATCGTTATTTACTTTACGCTTTAAATTAAGTCTTTTATTTATTTATTATTTTACATTAGGTTTTAACTGCGACTAAAGTTTTAAAATCGACAAACCGGTCATTAAACGGTAAAAACCCCCCTTTATATTAATAATATTACTTATATATATATTTGTATTTTTATAAAATAAAACTAATATAGCGTTAAGCTTTGTCTAAAAGATTCCCTGTGGAACGAACCGGACTTACTAAAAACTACACTATTGTACGATTAGGTACACTGCCTATAAGTGTTGTAGCAAGGTTTAAGTATATCCATTCTATAAATAAATAAATATCTTGTGTAAAATTGTATCGTATTTAATAGTATTTCCTAGTAAAATTTAATAGTATTTTATACCCCTTAGCTTAAACATCATGTATTTTTGGCGCCGCTGCCGGGGGTCAATCTAGCTTAAAAGTCGGAAGCGCAACGCTAATATAAAAAAAAAGATTTTTATTTTTAAGTTTACTTTTATAAAAAATACGCTTTTGTAAAAATACGTTTTAAATATTCGAAAACATAAAAAGAAAAAAAAATATAAATATTTTTAAGAGTTTGTTAAATATTTAAGTTTTATAAAGTTTCTTTATTTTTATTTTATAAAAATATAAGTTTTATTTAAATATTTTGTGTTTATTTAAAACATATAAAAAAACTGAAAAAAATATATATATAAATCTATTTTTTTTAGATTTTTATTTATAAAATTATAAAGTATTTTATTTCTATCTTAGTTTTTAAAGATAAGTTTTATTTAAATTATATATATATTAATTAAATTAAAAACAAAAAAATAAAACAATATATATAAATAAATACAAAACCGAAACCTGTCGAAACCAGCCTATCATCTGAATTTTCATTTCCCACAACTCGCGGTATTTACTGGTACGTGGCACCGCAACTCGCAGAGCCGTCTGACACGGGCCACAGTCAGCCCTAATTTCGCATTAATTACGGGATAATTATTATTATTATTAATTTTAAACCCTAATTAGGGTATTATTATTAAAATATTTAGTTTTAATTTTATTACTTTATTTTATTTAGTTTTAATTAGTTTAATTAAATTGTAAAATTAATAGTTTTAATAAATAAATAATATAAAAATAATATTTTTATAAAAAATTGTACTTTTTACAACTTTTAGTATATTTTTATTTTGTCCCTTTTTATTCATTTTAGCATAATTTTTTGTATTTTTCACCCATATTTAGTTTTAAGCCATAGTTTTTGCCATAGTTATTTACATTTCTAGAATTTTTAGGCTTTGCCGTAAAATCCTTTAAGTGCTTTTTCTTTAGACTAAGATTTAGGTGCTTTAGATTTTTGCGACGCCTATCTAAGTTTTAATATTTTTTTTTAGTTATTGTCATTTGGGATATAGTTTTACTTGTAAGCTTTAATATTTTTAGACGCAACTTTTAATTTTTAGTTTTTAGTTCTTTTTTAAGTTTCAACGCGCTACTTTCTTATTTTTATTTTTCGACGCCTTTTACCTATGTATCAATTATCACTCCAATTAGTAATCTCAATTTGCAATTTTAATTTTAAGTTAGTGATAGTAATAAGGTTGGGTTAGTCGAGTGTTTTAAAATTCTATAAGTCACTCTTTTTATTTCTTATTTTTCGACGCCTTTTATTTTTCAACCCTTTTCTTTTTCGACGCGCTCTTTTTCTTTCTTATTTCTCGCAATTCTAGTTTTAGGACATAGATTTTTATTCTACTTCTTATCTAAATTTCTTAAAATTACGAAAATTTATTTTAAGTGGTTAAATTGATAGACATCAAAATTTTCTGGTTCGTAGTAATAGTTAGATTTGTACGTGGACCGGGTTATTGGAGCCAAATAGTACTCAATTATATTGAGACCAAACGAATCCTGCCCCTCTGCTGCATCTTTTGGCTATTCAATTATGGAAAATCTGGAACCTTTAAGTACGAAAGACCGAATGCGAGCTAAACGCACTGGCCAAGGTTACGTAATTACTCATCCAGACATTAATGCGCCAGATTATGAAATCAAAGGACAAATTCTACACATGGTGACTAATCAATGCCAATTTAGTGGTGCGCCGAAGGAAGATCCAAATGAACATCTTCGTACCTTTAATAGGATCTGCACACTATTTAAAATCCGAGAAGTTGAGGATGAACATATATATCTCATGTTATTTCCCTGGACTTTAAAGGGAGAAGCCAAAGATTGGTTGGAATCGTTACCTGAAGGGGCGATTGATACATGGGATGTTTTAGTTGAAAATTTTCTCAAACAATTCTTTCCGGTATCTAAAGCCGTAAGACTTCAAGGAGAAATTGTTACGTTCACACAGAAGCCAAATGAAACTCTATATGAGGCGTGGACTAGATTTGGAAAGTTATTAAGAGGATGTCCGCAACATGGTTTAGACACTTGTCAAATAGTACAAATATTCTACCAAGGATGCGACATCACTACAAGGAAAGACATCGACATAGCAGCTGGTGGTTCCATTATGAAGAAAACCGAAACTGATACTTACAAAATTATTGATAACACTGCTTCCCACTCACATGAGTGGCACCAAGAAAAAGATATCGTTAGATCATCTAAAGCAGCTAGAGCCGATTCTAGCCATGACTTAGATTCCATTTCAGCAAAGATAGATGCTGTCGAGAGACGAATGGAAAAGATGACTAAGGATATACACTCAATACGAATTAGTTGTGAGCAGTGTGGAGGACCACATTTGACAAAAGATTGTCTCAGTATTGAGCTAACAATGGAACAAAGAGAGAATATTTCATACATAAACCAAAAGCCTGAAAATAATTATCAGAATAATTATCAACCGCCAAGACCAATTTACAATCAAAACCAGAATTATAACCGAAATGTTCCATACAACAACCAACAAGGTCCTAGTAATCAACAAGTATCCAACAATACTTACAATCAGCAAAGACCTAATTTTCAAAACAAACCACCACAAACCGATGATAAAAAGCCAAATTTAGAAGATATGATGACGAAGCTAGTTGAAACTCAAACGCAGTTTTTCACATCTCAAAAACAAACCAATGAACAAAATGCTCAAGCATTTAGAAATCAACAAGCTTCTATTCAAAATCTGGAACAAGAAGTAAGTAACCTAGCAAGGTTAATAGGTGAAAGAAAACCGGGAAGTTTACCTAGTGATACAAATGCTAACCCCCGGAATGAAACAGCTAAAACCATTACCACAAGCAGTGGTACAACACTTAAACCACCTGAAATACCTGAAATTTCTGATGAAGCTATTCCTACTCCACAAGAACAACAACCTGAACAAGATAAGGAAAAAGAACCGGTAGTTGAAAAGATTAATGAAGATAACACAGTTAAGGCTAAACCTTATGTTAAACCATACCAACCACCACTTCCTTACCCGAGTAAAATGAAAAAAGAGAGACTTGAAGCCGAGTAATCTAAATTCTTGGATATGTTTAAACAAATAAATGCCAATCTTCCTTTCATTGATGTGATTTCAGGAATGCCTAGATATGCTAAATTCTTAAAAGATCTAATCACAAATAGAAAGAAAATGGAAGAACTCTCGGCCGTTACTATGAATGCTAATTGTTCAGCAGTGCTGTTGAATAAGATACCAGAAAAATTATCTGATCCAGGAAGTTTCACAATTCCATATTTTCTGGGTAGTCTTAGTTCAATAGAAGCATTGGAAGACTTAGGTGCTAGTATAAATTTAATGCCGTATTCACTATACGTTAAACTAGACCTTGGAGAATTGAAACCAACAAGAATAAGTATACAACTAGCCGATCGATCAATAAAATATTCTAGAGGGATAATGGAGAACATGCTAGTTAAAGTTGGTACTTTAGTATTTCCAGTAGATTTTGTTGTTCTGGACATGGAAGAAGATTCTCAAGTTCCTCTCATATTAGGAAGACCATTCTTAAACACGGCTAAAGCAATGATAGACGTGTTAGGTAAGAAACTGACCCTAAGTATAGAGGACGAGAGTGTTACCTTTTCAGTTGATAGAGCAATGCAACAACCGCAATCTGCAGATGATACATGCTATTATATTCAAACTATAGATTCACATGCAGAATTGTTAGAAGAATTTCCAGAATTACAAGGAACAGGAGAATGTTCTTTAGGAGAAGGAACTGAACCAATTGATGAAACTGAAATGTTAGCTACACTTATAGCTAATGGATATGAACCAACAACAGAAGAAATTCAAATGCTAAAAGAAGAAGACAAATATCGATATAAATCATCGATAGAAGAACCACCGACATTAGAGTTAAAGCCACTTCCAAACCATTTGGAATACACTTATTTACATGATGAATCTGAATTACCTGTAATAATATCGTCTTCTCTTACTGAAAATGAAAAATCTCAACTCATTTCTGTGTTAAAAGCTCATAAACCAGCCATTGCATGGAAGATTCATGATATTAAAGGAATAAGTCCTTCGTATTGCACACATAAAATCCTTATGGAAGAAGATCATAAAACGTATGTGCAACGCCAACGAAGACTAAATCCGAATATGCAAGATGTAGTTAAAAAGAAATTATTAAACTGCTAGATGCAGGTTTAATTTATCCAATCTCTGATAGTCCATGGGTAAGCCCAGTTCAATGCGTGTTTAAGAAAGGTGGCATGACTGTCATTACGAATGAGAAAAATGAGCTTATTCCTACTAGGACTGTAACAGGATGGCGTGTGTATATTGATTATAGAAAATTAAATGATGCCACCAGAAAAGATCACTTTCCCTTACCTTTTATTGATCAAATATTGGAAAGATTAGCCGGAAACAGTTACTATTGTTTTCTTGATGGTTTTTTCGGATATTTTCAAATTCCAATAGCACCCGAAGATCAAGAGAAAACTACATTCACGTGCCCTTATGGTACTTTTGCTTACAAACGCATGCCATTTGGACTTTGCAACGCCCCCGCAACCTTTCAAAGGTGCATGATGGTGATTTTTCACGACATGATAGAAGAATGCCATTGATGACTTTTCAGTCTTCGGTGATACATTTGAAACATGTCTAGCTAATCTTGAACGAATTCTTATTAGATGCGAACAATCAAATCTAGTTCTTAATTGGGAGAAATTCCATTTCATGGTTAAAGAAGGCATCGTTCTTGGACATAAAATTTCAAAGGAAGGAATTGAAGTGGATAGAGCTAAAGTAGATGTAATTGCTAAACTTCCACATCCCACCATTGTTAGAGGAGTTAGGAGTTTTCTAGGGCATGCCGGTTTTTACCTACGTTTCATAAAAGATTTTTCTAAAATTGCCACTCCTATTAATAAACTCCTAGAAAAGGATGCTCCATTCATCTTTTCAGAGGAATGTATCAAATCTTTTAATATTCTTAAAGAGAAACTCACTAATGCGCCAATCATGATAACACCAAATTGGAATCTACCATTCGAACTTATGTGCGATGCAAGTGATTTTGCAATGGGAGCCGTTTTAGGTCAAAGGATTGAAAAACGATTTCAACCTATATATTATGCTAGTAAGACGTTACAAGGAGCACAAACGAATTACATAACTACTGAAAAAGAGCTCCTTGCTATTGTCTTTGCTTTTGACAAATTTCGTTCATATCTCGTTCTAGCTAAAACGGTGGTCTATACTGACCATTCTGCTCTTAGATACCTATTTTTGAAACAAGATGCTAAACCAAGATTAATCCGTTGGATCTTACTCTTACAAGAATTCGATATTGAAATCCGAGATAAAAGAGAAGCAGAAAATCTCGCCGCTGATCATCTTTCTTGTCTTGAAAATCCCGAATTAGAAGTTCTAAATGAATCGGCCATACAAGACAACTTTCTTGATGAATATCTATTGAAGATAGATTATAATGAAATTCCATGGTTTACAGACTATGCAAACTACTTAGTATGTGGATTCCTTGAAAAAGGATTGTCGTACCAAAAACGAAAGAAATTCTTTAGTGATATAAAACACTATTTCTGGGAAGATCCACATCTGTTTAAAAGTTGTCCCGATGGAATAATACGCCGATGTGTATTCGGAGATGAAGCTAGTAAAATCTTAAACCATTGTCACACAGGACCAACAGGAGGGCATTATGGGCCTCAACTCACAGCAAGAAAAGTTTATGATGCTAGATTCTATTGGCCTACAATTTACAAAGACGCACACCTTCTTTGCAAATCCTGTGATGCTTGTCAAAGGGCCGGAAAGATAAGTCAACGTGATGAAATGCCACAAAATGTCATTCAAGTATGTGAAGTATTTGACATTTGGGGTATTGACTTTATGGGTCCATTTCCAAAATCTCATAATAATCTTTACATTCTCGTAGCCATTGATTATGTATCTAAATGGGCGGAAGCACAAGCTCTCCCAACTAACGATGCACGAGTTGTAGTCACCTTTTTAAAATGTCTTTTTGCAAGGTTTGGAACACCGAAAGCTTTAATAAGTGATCGTGGTACTCATTTCTGTAATAATCAACTTGAGAAAGTTCTTAAAAGATATGGAGTAACTCATAAAATCTCCACTGCATATCATCCACAAACAAGTGGACAAGTTGAAAATACCAACCGAGCATTAAAACGTATTCTAGAGAAAACCGTAGGATCAAATCCGAAGGAATGGTCCATTAAATTGGAGGATGCACTCGGGGCTTTTAGAACAGCCTACAAAACTCCAATTGGAACCACACCTTTTAAACTCGTTTACGGAAAAGCATGTCATCTTCCAGTAGAAATTGAACACAAAGCATTTTGGGCTTTGAAGACATGTAATCTTGATTTACATGAAGCTGGACGTCTACGGTTAAGTCAATTAAACGAATTAGAAGAATTAATACATGAAGCATATGAAAATTCGTTAATCTATAAAGAAAGAACAAAGAAATGGCATGATAAAAGAATCAGAAGTTCAAAAGAATTTAAAGAAGGAGACAGAGTTCTTCTTTTCAATTCACGATTCAAGCTATTTCCTGGAAAATTGAAATCAAGATGGTTTGGACCATTCATAGTCAAAAGAGTTTTCCCATACGGAACGATAGAATTAATAAATTCAAATGGGATTGAATTAAGGTTAATGGTCACAGAGTTAAACATTACATACATGGTCCGATGGAAGTTGACAACGAAGTTAATCACAATTTCAATACCACAGCTAACTAAGTGTGGGGAGAATCAAGTCTTTAAAGGATAATATGTATTTCTGTTAGAGTTAGATTTTCTGTTTTCGTGTAGTTCTCGAAAATGGAACCCGAATGGTCTTTCCCTAGCAGACCCTAAAGAACTAGTCTTCTCCCCCCATTCTGAATTTTTATTTTTTTTTAGGTTTTTACGAAATGAAGACTTCCTGCGAACTAAACCATGGTCTAATGCTACACGCTTTGATCACTAAACGTAATAATGACACACTTCCAAGTGAAATAGTATCATTAATCAGAGGTAAATTGGACGGAGTAAGAAAAGAATCCAGATGCGAAGATAATAAGTTACAATTTGGTAAAGGAAAATCAAAATCCGCAGCGAAAAGGAGAACACGACACCTTGAAAAATGTCACAAATGCGGAAAATGGTCACACGAAGGTAAATGTTCAAATAATCAAACCTATTCAAACACCGAATTTGTTATTTGATGCAGAGATGGACCGTTCATATGTTTAGAAGAAAAAACATTAAATGCTCGAGGTTACGCCTATGTAGCCATGGAAAATCAATTAGTCCGACTATCTTATGAGTGGGCTAGAGCATATCACTAAGAAATATATTTCACAGGTAAGTCTGTACAGTTTTTATTTTTATTTTTATTTTTAACCTTTTGATAATAAACGCTAATTTGTTCGCTATAAAGTATTAAATTGGTATTCGATGAAATTAGGTCTTGCGACCGAAATTATTGATATCATACAAAAATTTATTACATCACTGCGAAATTTACCGTTTATTCTTAAGGTATAAATATCTTTAATCAATCAACCCAAAATATTTCAAAAATTCGTCATGAGTTAAATTAGGTCATGGAACCGAAATTACTTTACCGAAAAGAGGGGCGCATATTTTTGAGAATATTTGATTGATTAAAGTGGGATAAAAGCCAAAAGGATTTTTAATTTTATTTTTACCATGTTTTAAAATTAATATATAAAAATTAAAATAATATTGTAAACTTTTTAAAATTAATATATTTAAAATTTTAAATATTTGAAAAATTGATATTTTTAATGTATAAAAACAAAAATATAATATAAGTTTGGTGTGAATTTTGAATTTTAATTTTATGCATTTTAAAATTAATTTTGGTGTGAATTTTGAATTTTAATTTTATGCATTTTAAATATAAGTTTGGTGTGAATTTATAATATGAATTTTTAATTAAGTTTGGTGTGAATTTAAAAACAAAAATTTACTTTATTTCGCTAAGTTAAAAATATGATTTTTAAAATTCGTCGTGAGTTGAAGACTAGGTCGTTGAACCGAAATTGCTCTACCCAAGGGAGGGACGAGAACTTTTATTATCATTATTTTTAATCTTATTGAATTAAAGTATGCCAAAAATATTAAAAAAAAACCCAAAAATCTTTGCTTTTAAAACCGCGCTTTAAAAAGACAAATTTTAAAATTTTGTCGAGGGACGGACTAGGACATCGTTCCGAAACGACCTCGTCCTAAATAACAAGGGAAACAAAATTTTTAAAATTAATTAATATTTGTTTTATAAGTTAAAGATTTAGAAGAAAAAAAATAAATAAAAAAAATAAACGCCGCGACTTGCGGAGTTTGAAGAACAAAAGTGCCGCGACTCGCGGAGGGTGTAAAATACAGAAAAAAATAAAAACTCCAGAAACAGATCAGTCCACACAAACCATACACAAAAACTGCGAAATAAACTGAAAAAACACTCCCAAAATCGAATTTTTCACCAAAAATCATCACATTTTTTACTAAAATCATGTTGAGAAGGATGCTATCAAGGAATTACTCAAGGAAAACGGTAAATTTCTACACCAAAACACCCTTTAATCCGAAAATTAGTGTTCTTGAGCAATTTTATACCCAATTCAATTTTGATGCTTTTTAGTGTAATTATGCTTAAATTGCTTATGTATTATGCTTGTATAACCTAGATTGATGCTATTGAACATGATTAGAAGCCTTAAACTTCAAATTTTGAGTAATCTAGGGTTTGTGTTCTTGAGCAATTTGGGCCTTTTTGATATAAACAGGTTATGGCCGATTTTTGTCATGAATTATTGCTAAATTAAGTAGTGTAACATGTTTAGGTAGTTAAATGATCCAAACTTTGAGCCTAAACATGATTTTTGAGAATTAAAGTGGACTTTTTCAAGTCTAAAATTCATGAACTTGATTTTTGAGAGATAATGCCATTTGAAACTTGTTTAGTTACTAATAATGATTATTTTGACATGTTATTTGAGTTGAATGCTTATGAACTTGGTAAACATTTTCGTATATGCTTATTTGAAAAAGTGTAGATTTGATAAAAATATGAAAATTAGCATAAGTTTGATATAAATTGAACATGTCATTGTAATTATTTTGGTTGATGATTTTGCTGACACTAATGCATATTTGGATGCACAAAAATTGTGTTTGATGTGTTTTGCAGACTGAAAGGGGTGAATCTTCATCCCAAGCTCGCATTGCTCCTCCTGAGAATGCGGAACAACAGGATGTTGAAAACTATTACAAACAAGATATACCTCATCCAGTTATGACATTTTCAGATATGCACATGGAAAATTTGCACCAGAACTTGAGATTAGACAGATGTTGGATAGATTATCCAAAATACCTAAGGGCCTTGCACACTCTTCATTCTAAAGCTGTTGAAGTACCTAGGGTCATAGAATGGGAACCGTTAGAAGCCGTAGAATTGGGCAAACGGATTAGAGAATTACTTACACAGAGGTATGGTAATTCTATTTTTAACGATTGGGTACGATTATTCAACATGCGTAGACCTGTATATAAAGTATGGTGTGAAAAATTATTGTGTAGTATAGAAATAAATGATCGGGTAACTAGTTTAACCGATCGAACTTTTATTAGATTTTTGTTAGGAGGTTCGATGCGCCACATGTCTCTACTAGACATGGCTCAGGCCTTACGTATATATACGCCTGAGGAGCTAGCATCTGCCGATTGTCGAGGGTTGATATTGAATGGTAGGAAGATTGATGAAAATTTTGATACGCATGGTGTATGGAGTCAAATGACTAGCCATCACCGATCTAAAGGGGGAAATTACTCTTATTTGGATATAGATAGAGCTGAGTTAAGAGTAATTCATAGGTTTCTAGCGAACTCGATTACACAGCGAGGTAAAAATAAGGAAAAGGTAAATGAACAGGATTTGTTTTACCACATGTGTATTCGAGACCCACAAAGCGCTGTAAGTATACCGTATTGTGTGGGTTATTATTTATCAGCTATGGTTAGGGGGATGAGACCGCACAGTATAATAGGAGGTGGTATATTTATTACATTAATTGCTGAGTATCTCAATGTGGATATAAGTCGGGAGGGATTATTTGTGATGACCCGGAAATTTCCGACTCAATTTAAACTTAATCTTTATATGATTTCGATACGATAAGCAACGTCTGTAAAGTTGTGTCTCAAAATTTTTGAACTACTTTATAATATCATTTACCTTCGACCATTCACGACGATTCATGAATAACTATTTGTAAATAGATTCATATATTTAAATGTATATATATATATATATATATATATATATATATATATATATATATATATATATATAATATATATATATATATATATATATATATATATATATATATATATGTATGTATATATAATGGTTTGAAATAAAATACTATTTAATGTGTTAGAAATAAAAACGTAAAATAAAATTAATTAAGATATAATAAGGTTGAATTATAAACAAAAAATAAAGTAAAAATAAAAATAAATAAATTTATAAATATATATATATAGTTTCTATACACAAGTATTATTATAAATATATTGTAATATAAAAAGTATAACTATTATATGCTGGAAAAATTTATAAGATCTATTATGAAATGACATATAATACCAAAGTAAATAAAGCATTATATTTTATATATATAATGATATAAATAATAAGCAATCTCATATTATATAAAAATATATAAATATTCTGTATTCATTACATGTTATAATCAAATTATCAAATACTGTAATATTAAATAAAGTGTGATATCAATATATACAAGTTATTATAGATTAAAAGTATAGTTGATATTTTGAGAATGTATTATTATTTTCATTGCCATTATCATTCGATATAAATATTAATATTAGAATTGGTATTATTACCAATATTATAGATATGATATTTGATATATATATAAATTCTTATTGTTATATTATTATTATTAATTGTAACTAGTACTATTGTAACACCCCAGCTTAACATGACCACAATATTGTCCGCTTTGCCCGCAGGCGCACGGCTTTTTCTTGGCGACCACACACGAGAAGCACTTTCCCAGGAGGTCACCCATCCTGGTAGTGCTCTCGCCCGAGCACGCTTAACCACAACGTACTCACACTTCTACTCAGCCTGTGATCCCAAAACGCGTTGTGTCATTTAAGCGTGGGTATTACCTTATAATCCCATGATCACTCGTGTCTGTGGGCGATGTGGGATTTGCCTAGGGTGTTACATTCACCCCCCTTAGGGACTCATCGTCCTCGATGAGGTTTGCCCCACCACCCCCACCAGCACATGAGTGGCTCTGATACCATTCTGTAACACCCCAGCTTAACATGACCACAATATTGTCCGCTTTGCCCGCAGGCGCACGGCTTTTTCTTGGCGACCACACACGAGAAGCACTTTCCCAGGAGGTCACCCATCCTGGTAGTGCTCTCGCCCGAGCACGCTTAACCACAACGTACTCGCACTTCTACTCAGCCTGTGATCCCAAAACGCGTTGTGTCATTTAAGCGTGGGTATTACCTTATAATCCCATGATCACTCATGTCTGTGGGCGATGTGGGATTTGCCTAGGGTGTTACAACTATTATAATTAGTATTATTTTAAATATTAATATTACTATCATTATCAATAATAATAATAAGGGGTATTATATTTAATAAAATAAATTAATCTGTATAAGTTAAATACAGATAGGAAGGCACCATTTATTATTATATGTTCCATATTTTCCTTCTATACAGCTCGTGAACTTCTCTTCCCCAAAAGTCTCACTAGCAAACACAACTTGTTATTTTTTTTTTTTTGGTCTACTACCAAACCATCAATCGATTTACATCATTTATATCATTTACATAATGTTTATCTATACTGCAAATCGAAAAAAAAAGGAAAAAAAGACAAACCCGTGTACCTCTGTACGTGTTCCAGTTTGGCCAGGTTTGAAATCAAATGATTTTAAAAAATATAAAATTGCAGTTATGTTGGAAAACTTCTTCTCAAACCATCTGCAAAGTTTCATAGTCAAATTCATCTTAACGAATTCGAATTTGGGAGTCAAAATTTATTTATAAAAAGTCAACCGTTTTATTCATAAAAAAATTCGAACTCATTGTGATGTGTTAGGATCAATTATGTATTCAGAAAGCTTCTAGGTATGTTTTACTACCTAATTCATGTTATAATGTTTGTCCAAAACAGTCCCGAATTCGATATTTGATTTTGAGTTCATGTTTTTTTTTTTTTTGAAAAAGCAAAAACTCGAATTTGAATTTCAATTAAAAATCTATAAATGTAGTTGTGTTATGATTACTATAAACGATCTTTCTGCAAAATTATAGGTTCCAATTCCATAAATTAAGTGAGAATTTACGGGTCAAAGTTTTAAAAATATAAAGTCAACTTTTGTTCTTCATTCAAATTCAAGTTTGTTGTTGTGATTTAAGTTAATTAAACGATTCTAATAGTTTATATAGATGATTTAAAATGTGTTTCATGTTATAGCAATTGTCCAAATCTTTGTAGAGTTAGAAATCAAATTTTTTTTTTATTCAAACAGCGACGAATGATGCTTGCTGTATATATATATATTTTTTTTTGTTTGTTTGTTAAGTCTATTAATTTAAGTTCACACTTTGAAAACGTTTTCTGTTTTAATCATAGAAACAAGGAGTGATTGTTTTGATTAATTCGATTAGGAAGTTGGATTGAATTGGTGAGGATGAAGTTGAGACATGAAGTGAAGAAATAAAGAAAAATAAATCGGGTATAAAAACAGAAAAGCAGGATTGGAGGTGTGGTTAGGATGTTTATCGGGTGAGCGAGGGATCCTGGGTTCGAGTCCCGTCTGGGCCAATTCTTTTTGGAGAAGGGTATATTTCTTGATTTATTTTCTTATCATTATTATTATTATAATTATAATTATTATTGTTATTATTATTATTATTAGGTTTATTAATTATTAATGTTATTATAACTACTATAGTAGTAATTATCATTTATTATCATTAGTATTATTATGATGTTAGTTAAAATTGTGATTATTTTTATTATTGATAAGATTATTTATTATTATCACTATCAAAAAATGCAAATTAACATTTTAACATTAATAGTAGTATTATTATTATTAAAACTATTATCTTTAGTAGTAAAATGATAGTTATTATTATTAGTATTATTATTATTAACAAAATCCTTATTATTAGTAAACCATTATTATCAAAACTATAATTTTTTTTATATAAATATTATGTACATAAAGGTATACATATTACATATACCACAATTATATTAACATTTTATATTATTGTATTTCAAACAAATATATATATTTTTCCTATAAATACCTTCGTATAACAAATTACTAATTTTAAATAATACTAAACATATAAATAAATATATGGTCATATATATATTAATGTAACTAAATGAATAGATATCAATCACTTTAAGATATATATATATATATATATATATATATATATATATATATATATATATATATATATATATATATATATATATATATATATATATATATATATATATATATATATATCACATTTACTTAAGATATAATATAAGTATATGTTTTAAATGGAAGTTAATATAAATCCTATATAAATACAAAAATATAAGTAATATATATTAATAAATAAAAGTTATGTGATTTCCGTTATATGTTTTAATATATATATACAAATGATATAGGTTCGTGAATCCGAGGCCAACCTTGCATTGTTCAAAGTCGTCATATGTATTTTTACTACAAAATACAGTATAGTGAGTTTAATTAATTCCTTTTTAAATGCTTTTGCAATATATATTTTTGGGACTGAGAATACATGCGATGTTTTTATAACTGTTTTACGAAATAGACACAAGTAATTGAAACTACATTATATGGTTGAATGATTGAAATCGAATATGCCCTTTTTATTAAGTCTGGTAATCTAAGAATTAGGGAATAGACACCCTAATTGACGCGAATCCTAAAGATAGATCTATTGGGCCTAACAAACCTCATCCAAAGTACCGGACGCTTTAGTACTTCAAAATTTATATCATGTCCGAAGGAGGATCCCGGAATGATGGGGATATTCTTATTTGCATATTGTGAATGTCGGTTACCAGGTGTTCAATCCATATGAATGATATTTTTGTCTCTATGCATGGGATGTATGTTTATGAGAAATGGAAATATGAAATCTTGTGGTCTATTAAAATTATGAAATGATTATTTATGATAAACTAATGAACTCACCAACCTTTTGGTTGACACTTTAAAGCATGTTTATTCTCAGGTATGAAAGAAATCTTCCGCTGTGCATTTGCTCATCTTAGAGATATTACTTGGAGTCATTCATGACATATTTCAAAAGACGTTGCATTCGATTCATTGAGTTCGTCAAGAATAATATCAAGTCATTTATAGTTTAGATATATTATGAAATGGTTTGCATGCAGTCAACTTTCGATGTAAAGAAAGATTGTTTTTTTTTAAAACGAATGCAATGTTTGTAAAATGTATCATATAGGGGTCAAGTACCTTGTGATGTAATCAACTGTTGTGAATCGTTTATAATCAATATGGACGTTGTCCGGATGGATTAGGATGGGTCTCTACAGTTGGTATCAGAGCGGTGGTCTTAGCGAACCAGGTCTTGCATTAGTGTGTCTAACTGATAGTTGCTTAGATGCATTAATGAGTCTGGACTTCGACCGTGTCTGCATGTCAAAAGTTTTGCTTATCATTTCGTGTCGAAAATTACCTGCTTATCATTCTTAGGGAATCACTTGCTTATCATCTTAAGTCTAGACACGTCTTACTGCATTTAGTGCATTGATAGTGTATAGACAAAATTCATATCTTAGCGTACCTGTTACTATAGACTTTTCCTGATAGCTTCCGTAGATTTCTCCGTAACTTATGGGATTTTAGTATTATATATGCATATGTAAATTATGTATTGCAGGGTACTGATCTATATCCTATAATCTATTTCTTATCGAAAAGTCCTTCAGCTGATCGTACGAGATGAATCCCTCAACCAGTTCGAATTCCTCGGATTTCGATAACTATTCCAATATGGATTCTCACTCGAGCTCCGAAAAGCAGTGTAACCAGAATGAATCAACCAATCAGTCATCCCCAATTCATCTGATGAGTTCGTAGTTGACTTAATCAATGGAGACACGAAGAAGGTGATCCTTTCCATCAACCAAATTTCCCTCTTGGTGAAGAACCTGAAGCATTTACCGGGGAGCCTATCCAAAACACCATTTTCAGTCTCATTTCCCAAATACCTAGCCACGATTATATTCTATCTAAAATTCTAGATCTTATTCATCCGCTCGTTCCGACCGACAATCATCCCGGAATAATAGAAGAAGTCAACGAACTTCGCACTCGAGTAATCAATTTGAAGAGTGTGGTGCAAAACCTACCAGCTTCAGCAACAACACCGGCAACATCCGCAGCACAAGTCTCAACACTACACGCCTCAAACTCACAGTCTGTATCTCCAGCATAATCATCATACTACATGATGTCATACATCGATTATCTTCGTTCTACATGATATTCTACATCATTTATCTTCGTACGACATGACGATTATGTAATCTCTAATGTTCTAGAGATTATATATTCTTGTACTAACGATAAATCAAATGAGATTAATACTATATTAACTCATTAAATCCATGATTACATCTGAAGAAAAATATATATGGAAGTATATTTTCATAAAGATGGTAATTAAAAATTCTTTTGTACAAACTATTAATGGTGAAAATATTTTAACGGGTAGGTAATACCCGAGTAATATTTAGATTTCATATTAACATGTTAGACTGTACGTTCTTCGAATCTGATTCAACGATCATTTACTATCCTATTTACATCCACAGTTATACGAATCCGTTCACCACAGAATAGCCATATTCATCTAATTTCATATTGGGATTTTGATTTATCAGAATCCAACAAGTGGCATAATGAAGAAAATATTTGACAAAATAAAATTTGTTAGAAACAAACAAATTAACTATGAGAAATTTTGTTAAGAATCCACGCTAACTGTTCCTAACTAATTGTTCCTAGCTAACTGATTACATTTTATTTATCGCAATTTAATTATCGCAATTTACATTCTCGTAATTTTATTTATCGTCATTTAATTTCTGTTATTTACTTTACGCACTTTATTTATCGTTATTTAAATTCTGTTATTTATTTTACGCACTTTAAATATCGGGACACGTATACAAGGTTTTGACATATCATATCGACGCATCTATATATATTATTTGGAATCACCATAGACACTCTATATGCAGTAATGATCGAGTTCTATATACAGGGTTGAGGTTGATTCTATAATAATATATATACTTTGAGTTGTGATCGAGTCTGATAATGCTAAAAAGGAACATATATTTCATAGCATTATTCCTCAAGAAAGACAAGCTTTTAGTTGCAGTTGTTCTATTTACAAGTGATATTCGTTTAAATAATAAAAGGTGAAGACAAAAGACAGATTCGACGAATTGAAGACGCAAACGACCAAAAAGCTCAAAAGTACAAAATACAATCAAAGAGGTTCCAATTATTGATAAGAAACGTCTCAAAATTACAAGAGTACAAGATTCAAAACGCAAAGTACAAGATATTAAATTGTACGCAAGGACGTTCGAAAATCGGGAACCGAGACCAGAGTCAACTCTCAACGCTCGACGCAACGGACTAAAAATTACAAGTTAACTATGTATATAAATATAATATAATATATAATTAATTATATAAATTATATATATATTATATTATATAATAAACCGTCGGCAGACTAAGATCCAATTTGGAGTGAGCTGGAATTTCAAACTCCGCGACTCGCGGAGTTTGAAGAGCAAAAATGCCGCGAGTCGCGGAGCCCCAAAAACTGAAACTCCCTATAAAAGCAAAAGAATTCTGATCGCAAAAATAACATATATATCCATCCTCTCTATATCTATACGTAAATATTTTAATTTTAATTTTAATTTTAATTTTAATTTTAATTTTAATCCTAATAATAAGGGTATGTTAGCGAATGTTGTAAGGGTGTAAGTCGAAATTCTGTCCGTGTAACGCTACGCTATTTTTAATCATTGTAAGTTATGTTCAACCTTTTTAATTTAATGTCTCGTAGCTAAGTTATTATTATTCTTATTTAATCCGAAGTAATCATGATGTTGGGCTAATTACTAAAATTGGGTAATTGGGCTTTGTACCATAATTGGGGTTTGGACAAAAGAACGACACTTGTGGAAATTAGACTATGGGTTATTAATGGGCTTTATATTTGTTTAACTAAATGATAGTTTGTTAATGTTAATATAAAGATTTACAATTGGGCGTCCCTATAAATTACCATATACACTCGATCGGACACGATGGGCGGGGTATTTATATGTACGAATAATCGTTCATTTAACCGGACACGGGAATGGATTAATAGCCACTAGAATTGTTGAAACAGGGGTGAATTACATTCAAGGGTAATTGGTGTAACTGTTAACAAAGTAGTAAAACCTTGGTTTACACGCAGTCGATAACCTGGTGTATTCATTAAACAAAGTATTAAAACCTTGTTACAATTCGAATCCCCAATTAGTTGGAATATTTAACTTCGGGTATAAGGATAATTTGACGAGGACACTCGCACTTTATATTTATGACTGATGGACTGTTATCGACAAAAACCAGACGGACATATTAAATAATCCAGGACAAAGGACAATTAACCCATGGGAATAAACTAAAAATCAACACGTCAAACATCATGATTACGGAAGTTTAAATAAGCATAATTCTTTTATTTCATATTTAATTTCCTTTATTTTATATTTAATTGCACTTCTAATTATCGCATTTTATTGTTATTGTATTTAATTGCACTTTTAATTATCGTACTTTTTAATTATCGCAAGTTTATTTTATCGCACTTTTATTATTCGCAATTTCATTATCGTTATTTACTTTACGCTTTAATTTAAGTCTTGTATTTATTTTTAATATTTTACATTTGGTTTTAACTGCGACTAAAGTTTTAAAATCGACAAACCGGTCATTAAACGGTAAAAACCCCCCTTTATAATAATAATATTACTTATATATATATATTTGTATTTTTATAAAAGTAAACTAATATAGCGTTAAGCTTTGTTTAAAGATTTTCCCTGTGGAACGAAGCGGACTTACTAAAAACTACACTACTGTACGATTAGGTACACTGCCTATAAGTGTTGTAGCAAGGTTTAAGTATATCCATTCTCTAAATAAATAAATATCTTGTGTAAAATTGTATCGTATTTAATAGTATTTTCTGCTAAAAATTTAATAACTATTTTATATACACTCCGCTACCACATCAAGTTATTTTTGGCGCCGCTGCCGGGGAATCACTTAAAAGCCGGAAGCAACGCTAATATAAAAAAAAAAAAAAGATTTTTAGTTTACTTTTATTAAAATTCATTTTTATAAAAATACGTTTTAAATATTCGAAAATATAAAAAGAAAAACAAAAATATAAGTATTTTTAAGATTTTGTTAAATATTTAAGTTTTATAAAGTTTCTTTATTTTTATATAAGTTTTATTTAAGTATTTTGTTTTTATTTAAAACATAAAAAAAAACCGAAAAAAAAAATTTAATATATATAAATCTATTTTTAAGATATTTTTAAAATTATAAAGTAGTTCTATTTTTATTTAAGTTTTTAAATATAAGTTTTTATTATATAAATATTTTGATATAAACAGAAAATATAAAATAAAAAAAAAATAAAAAAAAACGCGTCAAATTTAAAACTGTACCAGAGTTGAATTTTGGAACCCCGCGACTCGCGGGGTTTGCTGCTTGGAATACCGCAACTCGCGGAGACAATCTGACACGCCACACAGGAACCCTAATCAGCATTAATTACGGAGTAATTATTAATTATTATTATTATTAACCCTAATTACTTATTATTATTAAAATTAGTTTTATTTTAAGTTTCTTTTTATTTAATTTATATATTTAGTTAAATTAGTTTAAATAAAATATAAAATTAATAGTTTTAATAAATAATTAATATAAAAATAATATTTTTATAAAAATTGTACTTTTTACAACTTTTAGTTTATTTTTATATTTTATCCCTTTTTAATCGTTTTAGCATAATATTTGTATTTTTTAGCTCATATTTAGTTTTAAACTTAGTTTTTGTCATAGTTATTTTTATTTCTAGATTTTTAGGCCTTGCCGTAAAATCCCTTAAGTGCTGTTTCTTTAGACCAAGATTTAGGTGCTTTAGAATTTTGCGACGCCTTTTTAAGTTTTAGTTTCTTTTTAAGTTATTTCCATTTGGGATATAGTTTTTCTTGTAAGCTTTAATATTTTTAGATGACTTTTACCTATGTATCAATTATCATTCCAATTAGTAATCTCAATTTGCGATTATAATTTTAAGTTAGTTGTAGTAATAAGGTTAGGTTAGTCAAGTGTTTTTAAGTGTTATAAGTTTCTTTTATTTTTCCGTCACCTTTTATTTTTCAACCATTTTTCTTTTTCGACCTTTTTCCGACGCGCTCTTTTTCTTTCTTATTTCTCGCTATTCTAGTTTTAGGACATAGATTTTTATTCTATTTCTTATCTAAATTTCTTAAAATTACGAAAATTTATTTTAAGTGGTTAAATTGATAGACATCAAAATTTTCTGGTTCGTAGTAATAGTTGGATTTGTACGTGGACCGGGTTATTGGAGCCAAACAGTCCTCAATTATATTGAGACCAAATAAATCCTGCCCCTCTGCTGCATCTTTTGGCAATTCGAAACGTGGGCAAAATCAGAAAAGTCTATTGATTGGATAACTTATTATAATTTTTCTTTCCTTTTAAAAACTAATAGGATATTCAGTGAATGCACCGAGCAAGACGTTCACCACCTTTTGTACGTTCACCACCTGTAACTAGATCAAGACATTTAGCAAATATTACTGCCGTTGATTTTTCTTTAGAATCGTCATCCAGTCGACCAAGTACTCCAGTTCAAATTTCCGATAATCCATTTTTTGAACACGACCTCACAATTGAGAATCCGGAGAATATTCAGGGACGATTCATAGATCCTGAACCACTAAACTTTCCTCCGGAACCACCAATAATTAAAACAGAGATTGTTGAGGAACGAACCATTAAATCAGAATCCTCTAGTGATTCCGATTCAACAAATTCAATTATGGAGAATCTGGAACCTTTAAGTATGGAAGACCGAATGAGAGCTAAACGCACTGGCCAAGGTCACGCAATTACTCATCCAGACATTAATGCGCCAGATTATGAAATCAAAGGACAAATTCTACACATGGTGACTAATCAATGCCAATTTAGTGGTGCGTCGAAGGAAGATCCAAATGAACATCTACGTACTTTTAATAGGATCTGCACACTATTTAAAATCCAAGAAGTGGAGGATGAACAGATATATCTCATGTTATTTCCCTGGACTTTAAAGGGAGAAGCCAAAGATTTGTTGGAATCGTTACCTGAAGGGGCGATTGATACATGGGATGTTTTAGTTGAAAAATTTCTTAAACAATTCTTTCCTGCATCTAAAGCCGTAAGACTTCAAGGAGAAATTGTTACATTCACACAGAAGCCAAATGAAACTCTATATGAGGTGTGGACTAGATTTGGAAAGTTGTTAAGAGGATGTCCGCAACATGGTTTAGACACCTGTCAAATAGTACAAATATTCTACCAAGGATGCGACATCACTACAAGGAAAGACATAGATATAGCAGCTGGTGGTTCTATTATGAAGAAAACCAAAACTGATGCTTACAAAATTATTGATAACACTGCTTCCCACTCACATGAGTGGCACTAAGAAAAAGATATCGTTAGATCATCTAAAGCAGCTAGAGCCGATTCTAGCCATGACTTAGATTCCATTTCCGCAAAGATAGATGCTGTCGAGAGACGAATGGAAAAGATGACTAAAGATATTCACTCAATACGAATTAGTTGTGAGCAGTGTGGAGGACCACATTTGACAAAAGATTGTCTCAGTATTGAATTAACAATGGAACAAAGAGAGAATATTTCATATATAAACCAAAGGCCTGGAAATAATTATCAGAATAATTATCAACCGCCAAGACCGATTTACAATCAAAACCAGAATTATAACCGAAATATTCCATACAACAACCAACAAGGTCCTAGCAATCAACAAGTATCTAACAATACTTACAATCAGCAAAGACCTAATTTTCAAAACGAACCACCACAACAAACCGATGATAAAAAGCTAAATTTAGAAGATATGATGACGAAGCTAGTTGAAACTCAAACGCAGTTTTTCACATCTCAGAAACAAACTAATGAACAAAATGCTCAAGCATTTAGAAATCAACAAGCTTCTATTCAAAACTTGGAACAAGAAGTAAGTAACCTAGCAAGGTTAATAGGTGAAGGAAAACCGGGAAATCTACCTAGTGATACAAATGCTAACCCCCGGAATGAAACAGCTAAAGCCATTACCACAAGAAGTGGTACAACACTTAAACCACCTGAAATACCTGTAACTTCTGATGAAGCTATTCCTACTCCACAAGAACCACAACCTGATCAAGATAAGGAAAAAGAACCGGTAGTTGAGAAGGTTAATGAAGATAACAAAGTTAAGGATAAACCTTATGTTAAACCATACCAACCACCACTTCCTTACCCGAGTAAAATGAAGAAAGAGAAACTTGAAGCCGAGCAATCCAAATTCTTGGATATGTTTAAACAGATAAATATAAATCTTCCTTTCATTGATGTGATTTCAGGAATGCCTAGATATGCTAAATTCTTGAAAGATCTAATCTCAAATAGAAAGAAAATGGAAGAACTCTCGGCTGTTACTATGAATGCTAATTGTTCAGCAGTGCTGTTGAATAAGATACCAGAAAAACTATCTGATCCAGGAAGTTTCACAATTCCATGTTTTCTGGGTAGTCTTAGTTCAATAAAAGCATTGGCAGATTTAGGTGCTAGTATAAATTTAATGCCGTATTCACTATATGCTAAAATAGACCTTGGAGAATTGAAACCAACCAGAATAAGCATACAACTAGCTGATAGATCAATAAAATATCCTAGAGGGATAATGGAGAACATGCTAGTTAAAGTTGGTATTTTAGTATTTCCAGTAGATTTTGTTATTCTGGACATGGAAGAAGATTCTCAAGTTCCTCTCATATTAAGAAGACCATTCTTAAACACGGCTAAAGCAATGATAGACGTGTTCGGTAAGAAATTGACCCTAAGTATAGAGGATGAGAGTGTTACCTTTTCAGTTGATAGAGCAATGCAACAACCACAATCTGCAGATGATACATGTTATTATATTCAAACTATAGATGCACATGCAGAATTATTAGAAGAATTTCCACAATTACAAGGAACAGGAGAATGTTCTTTAGGAGAAGGTAATGAACCAATTGATGAAGCTGAAATGTTAGCTACACTTATAGCTAATGGATATGAACCAACAACAGAAGAAATTCAAATGCTAAAAGAAGAAGACAGATATCGATACAAATCATCGATAGAAGAACCTCCGAAATTAGAGTTAAAGCCACTTCCAAACCATTTGGAATACGCTTATTTACATGGTGAATCTGAATTACCTGTAATAATATCGTCTTCTCTTACTGAAAATGAGAAATCACAACTCATTTCTGTGTTGAAAGCTCATAAACCAGCCATTGCATGGAAGATTCATGATATTAAAGGAATAAGTCCTTCGTATTGCACACATAAAATCCTTATGGAAGAAGGTCATAAAACGTATGTGAAATGTCCCGTTCTTATTGATTAAAAACGTTCCATATTAATTGATTTCGTTGCGAGGTTTTGACCTCTATATGAGACGTTTTTCAAAGACTGCATTCATTTTAAAACAAACCATAACCTTTATTTCATCAATAAAGGTTTAAAAAGCTTTTACGTAGATTATCAAATAATGATAATCTAAAATATCCTGTTTACACACGACCATTATATAATGGTTTACAATACAAATATGTTACAACAAAATAAGTTTCTTGAATGCAGTTTTTACACAATATCATACAAGCATGGACTCCAAATCTCGTCCTTATTTAAGTATGCGACCGCGGAAGCTCTTAATAATCACCTGAGAATAAACATGCTTAAAACGTCAACAAAAATGTTGGTGAGTTATAGGTTTAACCTATATATATCAAATCGTAACAATAGACCACAAGATTTCATATTTCAATACACATCCCATACATAGAGATAAAAATCATTCATATGGTGAACACCTGGTAACCGACATTAACAAGATGCATATATAAGAATATCCCCATCATTCCGGGACACCCTTCGGATATGATATAAATTTCGAAGTACTAAAGCATCCGGTACTTTGGATGGGGTTTGTTAGGCCCAATAGATCTATCTTTAGGATTCGCGTCAATTAGGGTGTCTGTTCCCTAATTCTTAGATTACCAGACTTAATAAAAAGGGGCATATTCAATTTCGATAATTCAACCATAGAATGTAGTTTCACGTACTTGTGTCTATTTTGTAAATCATTTATAAAACCTGCATGTATTCTCATCCCAAAAATATTAGATTTTAAAAGTGGGACTATAACTCACTTTCACAGATTTTTACTTCGTCGGGAAGTAAGACTTGGCCACTGGTTGATTCACGAACCTATAACAATATATACATATATATCAAAGTATGTTCAAAATATATTTACAACACTTTTAATATATTTTGATGTTTTAAGTTTATTAAGTCAGCTGTCCTCGTTAGTAACCTACAACTAGTTGTCCACAGTTAGATATACAGAAATAAATCGATAAATATTATCTTGAATCAATCCACGACCCAGTGTATACGTATCTCAGTATTGATCACAACTCAAACTATACATATTTTGGAATCAACCTCAACCCTGTATAGCTAACTCCAACATTCACATATAGAGTGTCTATGGTTGTTCCGAAATATATATAGATGTGTCGAAATGATAGGTCGAAACATTGTATACGTGTCTATGGTATCTCAAGATTACATAATATACAATACAAGTTGATTAAGTTATGGTTGGAATAGATTTGTTACCAATTTTCACGTAGCTAAAATGAGAAAAATTATCCAATCTTGTTTTACCCATAACTTCTTCATTTTAAATCCGTTTTGAGTGAATCAAATTGCTATGGTTTCATATTGAACTCTATTTTATGAATCTAAACAGAAAAAGTATAGATTTATAGTCGGAAAAATAAGTTACAAGTCGTTTTTGTAAAGGTAGTCATTTCAGTCGAAAGAACGACGTCTAGATGACCATTTTAGAAAACATACTTCCACTTTGAGTTTAACCATAATTTTTGGATATAGTTTCATGTTCATAATAAAAATCATTTTCTCAAAATAACAACTTTTAAATCAAAGTTTATCATAGTTTTTAATTAACTAACCCAAAACAGCCCGCGGTGTTACTACGACGGCGTAAATCCGGTTTTACGGTGTTTTTCGTGTTTCCAGGTTTTAAATCATTAAGTTAGCATATCATATAGATATAGAACATGTGTTTAGTTGATTTTAAAAGTCAAGTTAGAAGGATTAACTTTTGTTTGCGAACAAGTTTAGAATTAACTAAACTATGTTCTAGTGATTACAAGTTTAAACCTTCGAATAAGATAGCTTTATATGTATGAATCGAATGATGTTATGAACATCATTACTACCTTAAGTTCCTTGGGTAAACCTACTGGAAAAGAGAAAAATGGATCTAGCTTCAACGGATCCTTGGATGGCTCGAAGTTCTTGAAGCAGAATCATGACACGAAAACAAGTACAAGTAAGATCATCACTTGAAATAAGATTGTTATAGTTATAGAAATTGAACCAAAGTTTGAATATGATTATTACCTTGTATTAGAATGATAACCTACTGTAAGAAACAAAGATTTCTTGAGGTTGGATGATCACCTTACAAGATTGGAAGTGAGCTAGCAAACTTGAAAGTATTCTTGATTTTATGTAACTAGAACTTGTAGAATATATGAAGAACACTTAGAACTTGAAGATAGAACTTGAGAGAGATCAATTAGATGAAGAAAATTGAAGAATGAAAGTGTTTGTAGGTGTTTTTAGTCGTTGGTGTATGGATTAGATATAAAGGATATGTAATTTTGTTTTCATGTAAATAAGTCATGAATGATTACTCATATTTTTGTAATTTTATGAGATATTTCATGCTAGTTGCCAAATGATGGTTCCCACATGTGTTAGGTGACTCACATGGGCTGCTAAGAGCTGATCATTGGAGTGTATATACTAATAGTACATACATCTAAAAGCTGTGTATTGTACGAGTACGAATACGGGTGCATACGAGTAGAATTGTTGATGAAACTGAACGAGGATGTAATTGTAAGCATTTTTGTTAAGTAGAAGTATTTTGATAAGTGTCTTGAAGTCTTTCAAAAGTGTATGAATACATATTAAAACACTACATGTATATACATTTTAACTGAGTCGTTAAGTCATCGTTAGTCGTTACATGTAAATGTTGTTTTGAAACCTTTAGGTTAACGATCTTGTTGAATGTTGTTAACCCATTGTTTATTATAACAAATGAGATGTTAAATTATTATATTATCATGATATTATGATATATAATATATCTTAGTATGATGTATATACAGTTAAATGTCGTTACAACGATAATCGTTACATATATGTCTCGTTTCGAAATCATTAAGTTAGTAGTCTTATTTTTACATATGTATTTCATTGTTAATACACTTAATAATATATTTACTTATCATTTAACATAATTAACCAAGTGTATCAATATCTTAATATGATTCATATGTACCTAGTAAGACGTTGTTATAACGATAATCGTTATATATATCGTTTTCGAGTTTCTTAAATTAATAGTCTCATTTTTATGTATATAACTCATTGTTAAAATACCTAATGAGATACATACTTATAATAAAAACATGTTAACTATATATATAACCATATATATGTCATTGTATAGTTTTTACAAGTTTTAACGTTCGTGAATCACCGGTCAACTTGGGTGGTCAATTGTCTATATGAAACATATTTCAATTAATCAAGTCTTAACAAGTTTGATTGCTTAACATGTTGGAAACATTTAATCATGTAAATATCAATCTCAATTAATATATATAAACATGGAAAAGTTCGGGTCACTACAGTACCTACCCGTTAAATAAATTTTGTCCCGAAATTTTAAGCTGTTGAAGGTGTTGACGAATCTTCTGGAAATAGATGCGGGTATTTCTTCTTCATCTGATCTTCACGCTCCCAGCTGAACTCGGGTCCTCTACGAGCATTCCATCGAACCTTAACAATTGGTATCTTGTTTTGCTTAAGTCTTTTAACCTCACGATCCATTATTTCGACGGGTTCTTCGATGAATTGAAGTTTTTCGTTGATTTGGATTTCATCTAACGGAATAGTGAGATCTTCTTTAGCAAAACATTTCTTCAAATTCGAGACGTGGAAAGTGTTATGTACAGCCGCGAGTTGTTGAGGTAACTCAAGTCGGTAAGCTACTGGTCCGACACGATCAATAATCTTGAATGGTCCAATATACCTTGGATTTAATTTCCCTCGTTTACCAAATCGAACAACGCCTTTCCAAGGTGCAACTTTAAGCATGACCATCTCTCCAATTTCAAATTCTATATCTTTTCTTTTAATGTCAGCGTAGCTCTTTTGTCGACTTTGGGCGGTTTTCAACCGTTGTTGAATTTGGATGATCTTCTCGGTAGTTTCTTGTATAATCTCCGGACCCGTAATCTGTCTATCCCCCACTTCACTCCAACAAATCGGAGACCTGCACTTTCTACCATAAAGTGCTTCAAATGGCGCCATCTCAATGCTTGAATGGTAGCTGTTGTTGTAGGAAAATTCTGCTAACGGTAGATGTCGATCCCAACTGTTTCCGAAATCAATAACACAGGCTCATAGCATGTCTTCAAGCGTTTGTATCGTCCTTTCGCTCTACCCATCAGTTTGTGGATGATAGGCAGTACTCATGTCTAGACGAGTTCCTAATGCTTGCTGTAATGTCTGCCAGAATCTTGAAATAAATCTGCCATCCCTATCAGAGATAATAGAGATTGGTATTCCATGTCTGGAGACGACTTCCTTCAAATACAGTCGTGCTAACTTCTCCATCTTGTCATCTTCTCTTATTGGCAGGAAGTGTGCTGATTTGGTGAGACGATCAACTATTACCCAAATAGTATCAAAACCACTTGCAGTCCTTGGCAATTTAGTGATGAAATCCATGGTAATGTTTTCCCATTTCCATTCCGGGATTTCAGGTTGTTGAAGTAGACCTGATGGTTTCTGATGCTCAGCTTTGACCTTAGAACACGTCAAACATTCTCCTACATATTTAGCAACATCGGCTTTCATACCCGGCCACCAAAAATGTTTCTTGAGATCCTTGTACATCTTCCCCGTTCCAGGATGTATTGAGTATCTGGTTTTATGAGCTTCTCTAAGTACCATTTCTCTCATATCTCCAAATTTTGGTACCCAAATCCTTTCAGCCCTATACCGGGTTCCGTCTTCCTGAATATTAAGATGCTTCTCCGATCCTTTGGGTATTTCATCCTTTAAATTTTCCTCTTTTAAAACTCCTTGTTGCGCCTCCTTTATTTGAGTAGTAAGGTTATTATGAATCATTATATTCATAGATTTTACTCGAATGGGTTCTCTGTCCTTCCTGCTCAAGGCATCGGCTACCACATTTGCCTTCCCCGGGTGGTAACGAATCTCAAAGTCGTAATCATTCAACAATTCAATCCACCTACGCTGCCTCATATTCAGTTGTTTCTGATTAAATATGTGTTGAAGACTTTTGTGGTCGGTATATATAATACTTTTGACCCCATATAAGTAGTGCCTCCAAGTCTTTAATGCAAAAACAACCGCTCCTAATTCCAAATCATGCGTCGTATAATTTTGTTCGTGAATCTTCAATTGTCTAGACGCATAAGCAATCACCTTCGTTCGTTGCATTAATACACAACCGAGACCTTGCTTTGATGCGTCACAATAAATCACAAAATCATCATTCCCTTCAGGCAATGACAATATAGGTGCCGTAGTTAGCTTTTTCTTCAATAACTGAAACGCTTTCTCTTGTTCATCATTCCATTCAAATTTCTTCCCTTTATGCGTTAATGCAGTCAAGGGTTTTGCTATTCTGGAAAAATCTTGGATGAACCTTCTGTAGTAACCAGCCAGTCCTAAAAACTGGCGTATGTGTTTCGGAGTTTTCGGGGTCTCCCACTTTTCAACAGTTTCTATCTTTGCCGGATCCACCTTAATACCTTCTTTGTTCACTATGTGACCGAAGAATTGAACTTCTTCCAACCAAAATGCACACTTTGAAAACTTAGCATACAATTCTTCCTTCCTCAATACTTCTAACACCTTTCTCAAATGTTCACCGTGTTCTTGGTCATTCTTTGAGTAAATAAGTATGTCATCAATGAAAACAATGACAAACTTGTCAAGGTATGGTCCACACACCCGGTTCATAAGGTCCATGAACACAGCTGGTGCATTAGTTAAACCAAACGGCATGACCATAAACTCGTAATGACCGTAACGTGTTCTGAAAGCAGTCTTTGGAATATCATCTTCTTTCACCCGCATTTGATGATACCCGGAACGTAAGTCAATCTTTGAATAAACAGACGAGCCTTGTAGTTGATCAAATAAGTCGTCGATTCTCGGTAGTGGGTAGCGGTTCTTGATGGTAAGTTTGTTCAACTCTCGGTAGTCGATACACAACCTGAATGTACCATCTTTCTTCTTGACAAACAAAACAGGAGCTCCCCACGGTGATGTGCTTGGTCGAATGAAACCACGCTCTAAAAGTTCTTGTAATTGGCTTTGCAGTTCTTTCATCTCGCTGGGTGCGAGTCTGTAAGGAGCACGAGCTATTGGTGCAGCTCCTGGTACAAGATCTATTTGAAATTCAACAGATCGATGTGGGGGTAATCCCGGTAATTCTTTCGGAAATACATCGGGAAATTCTTTTGCAATGGGAACATCATTGATGCTCTTTTCTTCAGTTTGTACTTTCTCGACGTGTGCTAGAACAGCATAGCAACCATTTCTTATTAGTTTTTGTGCCTTCAAATTACTAATAAGATGTAGCTTCGTGTTGCCCTTTTCTCCGTACACCATTAAGGGTTTTCCTTTTTCTCGTATAATGCGAATTGCATTTTTGTAACAGACGATTTCTGCTTTCACTTCTTTCAACCAGTCCATACCGATTATCACATCAAAACTCCCTAACTCTACTGGTATCAAATCAATATTAAATGTTTCGCTAACCAGTTTAATTTCTCGATTCCGACATATATTATCTGCTGAAATTAATTTACCATTTGCTAATTCGAGTAAAAATTTACTATCCAAAGGCGTCAATGGACAACTTAATTTAGCACAAAAATCTCTACTCATATAGCTTCTATCCGCACCCGAATCAAATAAAACGTAAGCAGATTTATTGTCAATAAGAAACGTACCCGTAACAAGCTCCGGGTCTTCCTGTGCCTCTGCTGCATTAATATTGAAAACTCTTCCGCGGCCTTGTCCATTCGTGTTCTCCTGGTTCGGGCAATTTCTAATAATGTGGCCCGGTTTTCCACATTTATAACAAACTACATTGGCATAACTTGCTCCGACACTACTTGCTCCGCCATTACTCGTTCCGACACCATTTGTTCCTTTCGTTCTATTAACCTCTGGTCCATAGACCTCAAACTTTGCCGCGCTATGACCATTTCTTTTACACTTGTTGCAAAATTTGGTGCAGAACCCCGAGTGATACTTTTCACACCTTTGGCATAGCTGCTTCTGATTGTTGTTGTTGTTGCGGTTATTATTGTTGTTGGGATGATTGTTGTAGTTGTTGTTGTTGTTGTTGTTGTTGTTGTTGTTGTTGTTGTTGGGCCGTTTGTTGTAGTTGCGATTGATGTTGCGATTGTTGGGATAATTGTTGCGATTATTGTTGTAATTGCTGTTGTTGTTGTTGTATTGGTGATTCTTATCACCGTTTTCCTCCCACTTTCTTTTGACTTGCTTCACATTGGCCTCTTCAGCAGTCTGTTCTTTAATTCTTTCTTCAATTTGGTTCACTAGTTTGTGAGCCATTCTACATGCCTGTTGTATAGAGGCGGGCTCGTGTGAACTTATATCTTCTTGGATTCTTTCCGGTAATCCTTTCACAAACGCGTCGATCTTCTCTTCCTCATCTTCGAATGCTCCCGGACACAATAGGCACAATTCTGTGAATCGTCTTTCGTACGTGGTAATATCAAATCCTTGGGTTCGTAACCCTCTAAGTTCTGTCTTGAGCTTATTGACCTCAGTTCTGGGACGGTACTTCTCGTTCATCAAGTGCTTGAATGCTGACCACGGTAGTGCGTACGCATCGTCTTGTCCCACTTGCTCTAGATAGGTATTCCACCATGTTAACACAGAACCTGTGAAGGTATGCGTAGCGTACTTCACTTTGTCCTCTTCAGTACACTTACTTATGGCAAACACCGATTCGACCTTCTCGGTCCACCATTTCAATCCGATCGGTCCTTCGGTTCCATCAAATTCCAAAGGTTTGCAGGCAGTGAATTCTTTGTAGGTGCATCCTACACGATTTCCTGTACTGCTAGATCCAAGGTTATTGTTGGTATGTAGTGCAGCCTGTACTGCGGCTATGTTTGAAGCTAGAAAAGTACGGAATTCCTCTTCATTCATATTCACGGTGTGTCGAGTAGTCGGTGCCATTTCCTTCAAAATATTCAAATGGAACAAGTTAATCATACAGAATATTAAGAGTAGTTAATAGTATTTCGTAGCATAATATGAACTCATTTATAAAAGCTTTTTCTTCATATTAGCGTTTTATAAGTTTAAATTCGGGTAGTACCTACCCGTTAAGTTCATACTTAGTAGCTAATATACAATTCAACTACTACAATTCTATATGAAAAACTGATTATAATAATATTTCGCGTTCAAACTTTTATACAATATTTTACAAACTTACAATACCGCTTATTTTACATAAAGCATGAAATATAGCACGCAATAACTTTGATACAAGATAGTTGTGAAGATAATTCTAGCTAGTACACAAGTCGTTCAGCAAAGGCAATAAAGACACGTAATTCATACGTCCAGAAACAAGTCATGCATTCTGGTTTTACTAGGATTACTTCCCATCCTTGGTTTTGTGGAACATAACCGTTATGGCCGTTGCTAAGACAGCGTGTTGTAACGTCATCAAAGGGACGAGGGTTACGTAATGTCCAACAGTCCCGTAACAATCTAAAAACCTCATTTCTTACCCCAATTACCGACTCCGTCACTTGTGGAAACGTTTTGTTTAATAGTTGTAGCCCGATGTTCTTGTTCTCACTTTGGTGAGAAGCGAACATTACTAATCCGTAAGCATAACATGCTTCTTTATGTTGCATGTTAGCCGCTTTTTCTAAATCACGAAGTCCAATATTCGGATATATTGAGTCAAAATAATTTCTTAACCCGTTGCGTAAAATAGCATTTGGGTTCCCCGCAATATATGCGTCAAAGTAAACACATCGTAACTTATGAGTTTCCCAATGTGATATCCCCCATCTTTCAAACGAAAGTCTCTTATAAACCAAGACATTCTTGAAACGTTCTTCGAATGTCTTACAAACTGATCTCGCCTTAAATAGTTGTGCCGAGGAATTCTGACCGACTCTAGACAAGATTTCATCAATCATGTCTCCGGGTAGGTCTCTTAAAATATTGGGTTGTCTATCCATTTTGTGTTTTTTAAATTGTAAAATAGACAAGAGTTAGATTCATAAAAAAAATACTTATTAATACAAGCAATTTTTACATATATCATAAAGCATAAGCACACTATATTACATATATTACACCACACGAATACAACTATCTTATTCCGACTCGCTCGTTTCTTCTTCTTCGGTTTTGGTTCGTTTTGCCAAGTTTCTAGGGATATATGATGTTCCCCTAATACGAGCCGTCGTTATCCACATTGGTTTAGAAAAACCTGGTGGTTTATGTAGTGACCCGGACTTTTCCATGTTTATATATATTAATTGAGATTGATGTTTACATGATTAAATGTTTCCAACATGTTAAGCAATCAAACTTGTTAAGACTTGATTAATTGAAATAGGTTTCATATAGACAATTGACCACCCAAGTTGACCGGTGATTCACGAACGTTAAGACTTGTAAAAAAACTATATGATGACATATATATGGTTATATATATAGTTAACATGATATTATGATAAGTAAACATATCATTAATTATATTAACAATGAACTACATATGTAAAAACAAGACTACTAACTTAATGATTTTGAAACAAGACATATATGTAACGTTTATCGTTGTAACGACATTTAATGTATATATATCATATTAAGAGATATTCGTACATCATAATATCATGATAATATAATAATTTAAAATCTCTTTTGTTATTATAAACATTGGGTTAACAACATTTAACAAGATCGTTAACCTAAAGGTTTCAAAACAACACTTACATGTAACGACTAACGATGACTTAACGACTCAGTTAAAATGTATATACATGTAGTGTTTTAATATGTATTTATACACTTTTGAAAGACTTCAATACACTTATCAAAATACTTCTACTTAACAAAAATGCTTACAATTACATTCTCGTTCAGTTTCATCAACAATTCTACCCGTATGCACCCGTATTCGTACTCGTACAATACACAGCTTTTAGATGTATGTACTATTGGTATATACACTCCAATGATCAGCTCTTAGCAGCCCATGTGAGTCACCTAACACATGTGGGAACCATCATTTGGCAACTAGCATGAAATATCTCATAAGATTACAAAAATATGAGTAATCATTCATGACTTATTTACATGAAAACAAAATTACATATCCTTTATATCTAATCCATACACCAACGACCAAAAACACCTACAAACACTTTCATTCTTCAATTTTCTTCATCTAATTGAACTCTCTCAAGTTCTATCTTCAAGTTCTAAGTGTTCTTCATAAATTCCAAAAGTTCTAGTTTCATAAAATCAAGAATACTTTCAAGTTTGCTAGCTCACTTCCAATCTTGTAAGGTGATCATCCAACCTCAAGAAATCTTTGTTTCTTACAGTAGGTTATCATTCTAATACAAGGTAATAATCATATTCAAACTTTGGTTCAATTTCTATAACTATAACAATCTTATTTCAAGTGATGATCTTACTTGAACTTGTTTTCGTGTCATGATTTTGCTTCAAGAACTTTGAGCCATCCAAGGATCCATTGAAGCTAGATCCATTTTTCTCTTTTCCAGTAGGTTCATCCAAGGAACTTAAGGTAGTAATGATGTTCATAACATCATTCGATTCATACATATAAAGCTATCTTATTCGAAGGTTTAAACTTGTAATCACTAGAACATAGTTTAGTTAATTCTAAACTTGTTCGCAAACAAAAGTTAATCCTTCTAACTTGACTTTTAAAATCAACTAAACACATGTTCTATATCTATATGATATGCTAACTTAATGATTTAAAACCTGGAAACACGAAAAACACCGTAAAACCGGATTTACGCCGTCGTAGTAACACCGCGGGCTGTTTTGGGTTAGTTAATTAAAAACTATGATAAACTTTGATTTAAAAGTTGTTATTCTGAGAAAATTATTTTTATTATGAACATGAAACTATATCCAAAAATTATGGTTAAACTCAAAGTGGAAGTATGTTTTCTAAAATGGTCATCTAGACGTCGTTCTTTCGACTGAAATGACTACCTTTACAAAAACGACTTGTAACTTATTTTTCTGACTAGAAACCTATACTTTTTTTGTTTAGATTCATAAAATAGAGTTCAATATGAAACCATAGCAATTTGATTCACTCAAAACGGATTTAAAATGAAGAAGTTATGGGTAAAACAAGATTGGATAATTTTTCTCATTTTAGCTACGTGAAAATTGGTAACAAATCTATTCCAACCATAACTTAATCAACTTGTATTATATATTATGTAATCTTGAGATACCATAGACACTTATACAATGTTTCGACCTATCATGTCGACACATCTATATATATTTCGGAACAACCATAGACACTCTATATGTGAATGTTGGAGTTAGCTATACAGGGTTGAGGTTGATTCCAAAATATATATAGTTTGAGTTGTGATCAATACTGAGATACGTATACACTGGGTCGTGGATTGATTCAAGATAATATTTATCGATTTATTTCTGTACATCTAACTGTGGACAACTAGTTGTAGGTTACTAACGAGGACAGCTGACTTAATAAACTTAAAACATCAAAATATATTAAAAGTGTTGTAAATATATTTTGAACATACTTTGATATATATGTATATATTGTTATAGGTTCGTGAATCAACCAGTGGCCAAGTCTTATTTCCCGACGAAGTAAAAATCTGTGAAAGTGAGTTATAGTCCCACTTTTAAAATCTAATATTTTTGGGATGAGAATACATGCAGGTTTTATAAATGATTTACAAAATAGACACAAGTACGTGAAACTACATTCTATGGTTGAATTATCGAAATCGAATATGCCCCTTTTTTATTAAGTCTGGTAATCTAAGAATTAGGGAACAGACACCCTAATTGACGCGAATCCTAAAGATAGATCTATTGGGCCTAACAAACCCCATCCAAAGTACCGGATGCTTTAGTACTTCGAAATTTATATCATATCCGAAGGGTGTCCCGGAATGATGGGGATATTCTTATATATGCATCTTGTTATTGTCGGTTACCAGGTGTTCACCATATGAATGATTTTTATCTCTATGTATGGGATGTGTATTGAAATATGAAATCTTGTGGTCTATTGTTACGATTTGATATATATAGGTTAAACCTATAACTCACCAACATTTTTGTTGACGTTTTAAGCATGTTTATTCTCAGGTGATTATTAAGAGCTTCCGCTGTCGCATACTTAAATAAGGACAAGATTTGGAGTCCATGCTTGTATGATATTGTGTAAAAACTGCATTCAAGAAACTTATTTTGTTGTAACATATTTGTATTGTAAACCATTATGTAATGGTCGTGTGTAAACAAGATATATTAGATTATCATTATTTGATAATCTACGTAAAGCTTTTTAAACCTTTATTGATGAAATAAAGGTTATGGTTTGTTTAAAAATGAATGCAGTCTTTGAAAAACGTCTCATATAGAGGTCAAAACCTCGCAACGAAATCAATTAATATGGAACGTTTTTAATCAATAAGAACGGGACATTTCAGTTGGTATCAGAGCGTTGGTCTTAGAGAACCAGAAAATTTGCATTAGTGTGTCTTATCGAGTTTGTTAGGATGCATTAGTGAGTCTGGACTTCGACCGTGTTTTCTTTAAAAATGATTGCTTAACATTTTTGTTGGAAACTATATATTTTTAACATATGAATATTATGTGATATATTAATCTCTTAACGTGTTTGATATTATGTGATAGATGTCTACCTCTAGAACAAGTCCCATTGACTCACCTAATAATAATGAAGAGTCAAATGTAAATTGGAATAATTTGTGGACTGATTCACAAGTTCCCGAAGAGGAACCGGAAGAAGAGTCGGAACCGGAAGAAGAATCGGAACCGGAAGAAGAATCGGAACCGGATGAAGAAATAGAACCGGTGGGGGAAATAATAAAACGGTTAAGTAAAAGAAAATCCTCAACCAACCGACCAAAGTTAATTATGGTCAATGGTGTTTCCGCCAAGGAAGCAAAATATTGGGAGGATTACCAATTCTCCGATGAATCGGATTCCGACGAGAATTCCGATGATGTTATAGAAATTACCCCAACTGAATTTAAAAAGGCAAAAGAAAATAATAAGGGAAAGGGCATAAAAATAGAGAAATCTAATTCCAACCCCGATGAACTTTATATGTATCGTCAACCCCCGAAGTCCTTAAGTTGTAACAATGACCCGGGAACCTCTAAACCACCAGGTTTTTCTAAACCAATGTGGACAACGACGGTTCGTATTAGGGGAACATCATATATCCCTAGAAACTTGGCAAAACGAACCAAAACTGAAGAAGAAGAAACGAGCGAGTCGGAATAAGATAGTTGTATTCGTGTGGTGTAATATATGGAATATAGTGTTCTTATGCTTTATGATATATGTAAAAATTGCTTGTATTAATAAGTATTTTTTTATGAATCTAACTCTTGTCTATTTTACAGTTTAAAAATACAAAATGGATAGACAACCCAATATTTTAAGAGACCTACCCGGAGACATGATTGATGAAATCTTGTCTAGAGTCGGCCAGAATTCTTCGGCACAACTATTTAAGGCGAGATCAGTTTGTAAGACATTCGAAGAACGTTCCAAGAATGTCTTGGTTTATAAGAGACTTTCGTTTGAAAGATGGGGGATATCACATTGGGAAACCCATAAGTTACGATGTGTTTACTTTGACGCATATATTGCGGGGAACCCAAATGCTATTTTACGCAACGGGTTAAGAAATTATTTTGACTCAATATATCCGAATATTGGACTTCGTGATTTAGAAAAAGCGGCTAACATGCAACATAAAGAAGCATGTTATGCTTACGGATTAGTAATGTTCGCTTCTCACCAAAGTGAGAACAAGAACATCGGGCTACAACTATTAAACAAAACGTTTCCACAAGTGACGGAGTCGGTAATTGGGGTAAGAAATGAGGTTTTTAGATTATTACGGGACTGTTGGACATTACGTAACCCTCGTCCCTTTGATGACGTTACAACACGCTGTCTTATCAACGGCCATAACGGTTATGTTGCACAAGACCAAGGATGGGAAGTAGTCCTAGTAAAACCAGAATGCATGACTTGTTTCTGGACGTATGAATTACGTGTATTTATTGCCTTTGCTGAACGACTTGTGTACTAGCTAGAATTGTCTTCACAACTATCTTGTATCAAAGTTATTGTGTGCTATATTTCATGCTTTATGTAAAATAAGCGGTATTGTAAGTTTGTAAAATATTGTATAAAAGTTTGAACGCGAAATATTATTATAATCAGTTTTTCATATAGAATTGTAGTAGTTGAATTGTATATTAGCTACTAAGTATGAACTTAACGGGTAGGTACTACCCGAATTTAAACTTATAAAACGCTAATATGAAGAAAAAGCTTTTATAAATGAGTTCATATTATGCTACGAAATACTATTAACTACTCTTAATATTCTGTATGATTAACTTGTTCCATTTAACTATTTTGAAGGAAATGGCACCGACTACTCGACACACCGTGAATATGAATGAAGAGGAATTCCGTACTTTTCTAGCTTCAAACATAGCCGCAGTACAGGCTGCGCTACATACCAACAATAACCTTGGATCTAGCAGTACAGGAAATCGTGTAGGATGCACCTACAAAGAATTCACTGCCTGCAAACCTTTGGAATTTGATGGAACCGAAGGACCGATCGGATTGAAACGGTGGACCGAGAAGGTTGAATCGGTGTTTGCCATAAGTAAGTGTACTGAAGAGGACAAAGTGAAGTACGCTACGCATACCTTCACAGGTTCTGCGTTAACATGGTGGAATACCTATCTAGAGCAAGTGGGACAAGATGATGCGTACGCACTACCGTGGTCAGCATTCAAGCACTTGATGAACGAGAAGTACCGTCCCAGAACCGAGGTCAATAAGCTCAAGACAGAACTTAGAGGGTTACGAACCCAAGGATTTGATATTACCACGTACGAAAGACGATTCACAGAATTGTGCCTATTGTGTCCGGGAGCATTCGAAGATGAGGAAGAGAAGATCGACGCGTTTGTGAAAGGATTACCGGAAAGAATCCAAGAAGATATAAGTTCACACGAGCCCGCCTCCATACAACAGGCATGTAGAATGGCTCACAAACTAGTGAACCAGATTGAAGAAAGAATTAAAGAACAGACTGCTGAAGAGGCCAATGTGAAGCAAGTCAAAAGAAAGTGGGAGGAAAACGGTGATAAGAATCACCAATACAACAACAACAGCAATTACAACAATAATCGCAACAATTATCCCAACAATCGCAACATCAATCGCAACTACAACAAACGGCCCAACAACAACAACAACAACAACAACAACAGCAACTACAACAATCATCCCAACAACAATAATAACCGCAACAACAACAACAATCAGAAGCAACTATGCCAAAGGTGTGAAAAGAATCACTCGGGGTTCTGCACCAAATTTTGCAACAAGTGTAAAAGAAATGGTCATAGCGCGGCGAAGTGTGAGGTCTACGGACCAGGGGTTAATAGAACGAAAGGAACAAATGGTGTCGGAACGAGTAATGGCGGAGCAAGTAGTGTCGGAGCAAGTTATGCCAATGTAGTTTGTTATAAATGTGGAAAACCAGGCCACATTATTAGAAATTGCCCGAACCAGGAGAACACGAATGGACAAGGCCGTGGAAGAGTTTTCAATATTAATGCGGTAGAGGCACAGGAAGACCCGGAGCTTGTTACGGGTACGTTTCTTATTGACAATAAATCTGCTTACGTTTTATTTGATTCGGGTGCGGATAGAAGCTATATGAGTAGAGATTTTTGTGCTAAATTAAGTTGTCCATTGACGCCTTTGGATAGTAAATTTTTACTCGAATTAGCAAATGGTAAATTAATTTCAGCAGATAATATATGTCGGAATCGAGAAATTAAACTGGTTAGCGAAACATTTAAGATTGATTTGATACCAGTAGAGTTAGGGAGTTTTGATGTGATAATCGGTATGGACTGGTTGAAAGAAGTGAAAGCGGAGATCGTTTGTTACAAAAATGCAATTCGCATTATACGAGAAAAAGGAAAACCCTTAATGGTGTACGGAGAAAAGGGCAACACGAAGCTACATCTTATTAGTAATTTGAAGGCACAAAAACTAATAAGAAAAGGTTGCTATGCTGTTCTAGCACACGTCGAGAAAGTACAAACTGAAGAAAAGAGCATCAATGATGTTCCCATTGCAAAAGAATTTCCCGATGTATTTCCGAAAGAATTACCGGGATTACCCCCACATCGATCCGTTGAATTTCAAATAGATCTTGTACCAGGAGCTGCACCAATAGCTCGTACTCCTTACAGACTCGCACCCAGCGAGATGAAAGAACTGCAAAGCCAATTACAAGAACTTTTAGAGCGTGGTTTCATTCGACCAAGCACATCACCGTGGGGAGCTCCTGTTTTGTTTGTCAAGAAGAAAGATGGTACATTCAGGTTGTGTATCGACTACCGAGAGTTGAACAAACTTACCATCAAGAACCGCTACCCACTACCGAGAATCGACGACTTATTTGATCAACTACAAGGCTCGTCTGTTTATTCAAAGATTGACTTACGTTCTGGGTATCATCAAATGCGGGTGAAAGAAGATGATATTCCAAAGACTGCTTTCAGAACACGTTACGGTCATTACGAGTTTATGGTCATGCCGTTTGGTTTAACTAATGCACCAGCTGTGTTCATGGACCTTATGAACCGAGTGTGTGGACCATACCTTGACAAGTTTGTCATTGTTTTCATTGATGACATACTTATTTACTCAAAGAATGACCAAGAACACGGTGAACATTTGAGAAAAGTGTTAGAAGTATTGAGGAAGGAAGAATTGTACGCTAAGTTTTCAAAGTGTGCATTTTGGTTGGAAGAAGTTCAATTCCTCGGTCACATAGTGAACAAAGAAGGTATTAAGGTGGATCCGGCAAAGATAGAAACTGTTGAAAAGTGGGAAACCCCGAAAACTCCGAAACACATACGCCAGTTTTTAGGACTAGCTGGTTACTACAGAAGGTTCATCCAAGACTTTTCTAGAATAGCAAAACCCTTGACTGCATTAACGCATAAAGGGAAGAAATTTGAATGGAATGATGAACAAGAGAAAGCGTTTCAGTTATTGAAGAAAAAGCTAACTACGGCACCTATATTGTCATTGCCTGAAGGGAATGATGATTTTGTGATTTATTGTGACGCATCAAAGCAAGGTCTCGGTTGTGTATTAATGCAACGAACGAAGGTGATTGCTTATGCGTCTAGACAATTGAAGATTCACGAACAAAATTATACGACGCATGATTTGGAATTAGGCGCGGTTGTTTTTGCATTAAAGACTTGGAGGCACTACTTATATGGGGTCAAAAGTATTATATATACCGACCACAAAAGTCTTCAACACATATTTAATCAGAAACAACTGAATATGAGGCAGCGTAGGTGGATTGAATTATTGAATGATTACGATTTTGAGATTCGTTACCACCCGGGGAAGGCAAATGTGGTAGCCGATGCCTTGAGCAGGAAGGATAGAGAACCCATTCGAGTAAAATCTATGAATATAATGATTCATAATAACATTACTACTCAAATAAAGGAGGCGCAACAAGGAGTTTTAAAAGAGGGAAATTTAAAGGATGAAATACCCAAAGGATCGGAGAAACATCTTAATATTCGGGAAGACGGAACCCGGTATAGAGCTGAAAGGATTTGGGTACCAAAATTTGGAGATATGAGAGAAATGGTACTTAGAGAAGCTCATAAAACCAGATACTCAATACATCCTGGAACGGGGAAGATGTACAAGGATCTCAAGAAACATTTTTGGTGGCCGGGTATGAAAGCCGATGTTGCTAAATACGTAGGAGAATGTTTGACGTGTTCTAAGGTCAAAGCTGAGCATCAGAAACCATCAGGTCTACTTCAACAACCCGAAATCCCGGAATGGAAATGGGAAAACATTACCATGGATTTCATCACTAAATTGCCAAGGACTGCAAGTGGTTTTGATACTATTTGGGTAATAGTTGATCGTCTCACCAAATCAGCACACTTCCTACCAATAAGAGAAGATGACAAGATGGAGAAGTTAGCACGACTGTATTTGAAGGAAGTCGTCTCCAGACATGGAATACCAATCTCTATTATCTCTGATAGGGATGGCAGATTTATTTCAAGATTCTGGCAGACATTACAGCAAGCATTAGGAACTCGTCTAGACATGAGTACTGCCTATCATCCACAAACTGATGGGCAGAGTGAAAGGACGATACAAACGCTTGAAGACATGCTACGAGCATGTGTTATTGATTTCGGAAACAGTTGGGATCGACATCTACCGTTAGCAGAATTTTCCTACAACAACAGCTACCATTCAAGCATTGAGATGGCGCCGTTTGAAGCACTTTATGGTAGAAAGTGCAGGTCTCCGGTTTGTTGGAGTGAGGTGGGGGATAGACAGATTACGGGTCCGGAGATTATACAAGAAACTACCGAGAAGATCATCCAAATTCAACAACGGTTGAAAACCGCCCAAAGTCGACAAAAGAGCTACGCTGACATTAAAAGAAAAGATATAGAATTTGAAATTGGAGAGATGGTCATGCTTAAAGTTTCACCTTGGAAAGGCGTTGTTCGATTTGGTAAACGAGGGAAATTAAATCCAAGGTATATTGGACCATTCAAGATTATTGATCGTGTCGGACCAGTAGCTTACCGACTTGAGTTACCTCAACAACTCGCGGCTGTACATAACACTTTCCACGTCTCGAATTTGAAGAAATGTTTTGCTAAAGAAGATCTCACTATTCCGTTAGATGAAATCCAAATCAACGAAAAACTCCAATTCATCGAAGAACCCGTCGAAATAATGGATCGTGAGGTTAAAAGACTTAAGCAAAACAAGATACCAATTGTTAAGGTTCGATGGAATGCTCGTAGAGGACCCGAGTTCACCTGGGAGCGTGAAGATCAGATGAAGAAAAAATACCCGCATCTATTTCCAGAAGATTCGTCAACACCTTCAACAGCTTAAAATTTCGGGACGAAATTTATTTAACGGGTAGGTACTGTAGTGACCCGGACTTTTCCATGTTTATATATATTAATTGAGATTGATGTTTACATGATTAAATGTTTCCAACATGTTAAGCAATCAAACTTGTTAAGACTTGATTAATTGAAATAGGTTTCATATAGACAATTGACCACCCAAGTTGACCGGTGATTCACGAACGTTAAGACTTGTAAAAAAACTATATGATGACATATATATGGTTATATATATAGTTAACATGATATTATGATAAGTAAACATATCATTAATTATATTAACAATGAACTACATATGTAAAAACAAGACTACTAACTTAATGATTTTGAAACAAGACATATATGTAACGTTTATCGTTGTAACGACATTTAATGTATATATATCATATTAAGAGATATTCGTACATCATAATATCATGATAATATAATAATTTAAAATCTCTTTTGTTATTATAAACATTGGGTTAACAACATTTAACAAGATCGTTAACCTAAAGGTTTCAAAACAACACTTACATGTAACGACTAACGATGACTTAACGACTCAGTTAAAATGTATATACATGTAGTGTTTTAATATGTATTTATACACTTTTGAAAGACTTCAATACACTTATCAAAATACTTCTACTTAACAAAAATGCTTACAATTACATTCTCGTTCAGTTTCATCAACAATTCTACCCGTATGCACCCGTATTCGTACTCGTACAATACACAGCTTTTAGATGTATGTACTATTGGTATATACACTCCAATGATCAGCTCTTAGCAGCCCATGTGAGTCACCTAACACATGTGGGAACCATCATTTGGCAACTAGCATGAAATATCTCATAAGATTACAAAAATATGAGTAATCATTCATGACTTATTTACATGAAAACAAAATTACATATCCTTTATATCTAATCCATACACCAACGACCAAAAACACCTACAAACACTTTCATTCTTCAATTTTCTTCATCTAATTGAACTCTCTCAAGTTCTATCTTCAAGTTCTAAGTGTTCTTCATAAATTCCAAAAGTTCTAGTTTCATAAAATCAAGAATACTTTCAAGTTTGCTAGCTCACTTCCAATCTTGTAAGGTGATCATCCAACCTCAAGAAATCTTTGTTTCTTACAGTAGGTTATCATTCTAATACAAGGTAATAATCATATTCAAACTTTGGTTCAATTTCTATAACTATAACAATCTTATTTCAAGTGATGATCTTACTTGAACTTGTTTTCGTGTCATGATTTTGCTTCAAGAACTTTGAGCCATCCAAGGATCCATTGAAGCTAGATCCATTTTTCACTTTTCCAGTAGGTTCATCCAAGGAACTTAAGGTAGTAATGATGTTCATAACATCATTCGATTCATACATATAAAGCTATCTTATTCGAAGGTTTAAACTTGTAATCACTAGAACATAGTTTAGTTAATTCTAAACTTGTTCGCAAACAAAAGTTAATCCTTCTAACTTGACTTTTAAAATCAACTAAACACATGTTCTATATCTATATGATATGCTAACTTAATGATTTAAAACCTGGAAACACGAAAAACACCGTAAAACCGGATTTACGCCGTCGTAGTAACACCGCGGGCTGTTTTGGGTTAGTTAATTAAAAACTATGATAAACTTTGATTTAAAAGTTGTTATTCTGAGAAAATTATTTTTATTATGAACATGAAACTATATCCAAAAATTATGGTTAAACTCAAAGTGGAAGTATGTTTTCTAAAATGGTCATCTAGACGTCGTTCTTTCGACTGAAATGACTACCTTTACAAAAACGACTTGTAACTTATTTTTCTGACTAGAAACCTATACTTTTTTTGTTTAGATTCATAAAATAGAGTTCAATATGAAACCATAGCAATTTGATTCACTCAAAACGGATTTAAAATGAAGAAGTTATGGGTAAAACAAGATTGGATAATTTTTCTCATTTTAGCTACGTGAAAATTGGTAACAAATCTATTCCAACCATAACTTAATCAACTTGTATTATATATTATGTAATCTTGAGATACCATAGACACTTATACAATGTTTCGACCTATCATGTCGACACATCTATATATATTTCGGAACAACCATAGACACTCTATATGTGAATGTTGGAGTTAGCTATACAGGGTTGAGGTTGATTCCAAAATATATATAGTTTGAGTTGTGATCAATACTGAGATACGTATACACTGGGTCGTGGATTGATTCAAGATAATATTTATCGATTTATTTCTGTACATCTAACTGTGGACAACTAGTTGTAGGTTACTAACGAGGACAGCTGACTTAATAAACTTAAAACATCAAAATATATTAAAAGTGTTGTAAATATATTTTGAACATACTTTGATATATATGTATATATTGTTATAGGTTCGTGAATCAACCAGTGGCCAAGTCTTACTTCCCGACGAAGTAAAAATCTGTGAAAGTGAGTTATAGTCCCACTTTTAAAATCTAATATTTTTGGGATGAGAATACATGCAGGTTTTATAAATGATTTACAAAATAGACACAAGTACGTGAAACTACATTCTATGGTTGAATTATCGAAATCGAATATGCCCCTTTTTTATTAAGTCTGGTAATCTAAGAATTAGGGAACAGACACCCTAATTGACGCGAATCCTAAAGATAGATCTATTGGGCCTAACAAACCCCATCCAAAGTACCGGATGCTTTAGTACTTCGAAATTTATATCATATCCGAAGGGTGTCCCGGAATGATGGGGATATTCTTATATATGCATCTTGTTATTGTCGGTTACCAGGTGTTCACCATATGAATGATTTTTATCTCTATGTATGGGATGTGTATTGAAATATGAAATCTTGTGGTCTATTGTTACGATTTGATATATATAGGTTAAACCTATAACTCACCAACATTTTTGTTGACGTTTTAAGCATGTTTATTCTCAGGTGATTATTAAGAGCTTCCGCTGTCGCATACTTAAATAAGGACAAGATTTGGAGTCCATGCTTGTATGATATTGTGTAAAAACTGCATTCAAGAAACTTATTTTGTTGTAACATATTTGTATTGTAAACCATTATGTAATGGTCGTGTGTAAACAAGATATATTAGATTATCATTATTTGATAATCTACGTAAAGCTTTTTAAACCTTTATTGATGAAATAAAGGTTATGGTTTGTTTAAAAATGAATGCAGTCTTTGAAAAACGTCTCATATAGAGGTCAAAACCTCGCAACGAAATCAATTAATATGGAACGTTTTTAATCAATAAGAACGGGACATTTCAGTTTAGAGGTTCCCGGGTCATTGTTACAACTTAAGGACTTCGGGGGTTGACGATACATATAAAGTTCATCGGGGTTGGAATTAGATTTCTCTATTTTTATGCCCTTTCCCTTATTATTTTCTTTTGCCTTTTTAAATTCAGTTGGGGTAATTTCTATAACATTATCAGAATTCTCGTCGGAATCCGATTCATCGGAGAATTGGTAATCCTCCCAATATTTTGCTTCCTTGGCGGAAACACCATTGACCATAATTAACCTTGGTCGGTTGGTTGAGGATTTTCTTTTACTTAACCGTTTTATTATTTCCCCCACCGGTTCTATTTCTTCATCCGGTTCCGATTCTTCTTCCGGTTCTGACTCTTCTTCCGGTTCCTCTTCGGGAACTTGTGAATCAGTCCACGAATCATTCCAATTTACATTTGACTCTTCATTATTATTAGGTGAGTCAATGGAACTTGTTCTAGAGGTAGACATCTATCACATAATGTCAAACACGTTAAGAGATTAATATATCACATAATATTCATATGTTAAAAATATATAGTTTCCAACAAAAATGTTAAGCAATCATTTTTAAAGAAAACACGGTCGAAGTCCAGACTCACTAATGCATCCTAACAAACTCGATAAGACACACTAATGCAAATTTTCTGGTTCTCTAAGACCAACGCTCGGATACCAACTGAAATGTCCCGTTCTTATTGATTAAAAACGTTCCATATTAATTGATTTCGTTGCGAGGTTTTGACCTCTATATGAGACGTTTTTCAAAGGCTGCATTCATTTTAAAACAAACCATAACCTTTATTTCATCAATAAAGGTTTAAAAAGCTTTTACGTAGATTATCAAATAATGATAATCTAAAATATCCTGTTTACACACGACCATTACATAATGGTTTACAATACAAATATGTTACAACAAAATAAGTTTCTTGAATGCAGTTTTTACACAATATCATACAAGCATGGACTCCAAATCTCGTCCTTATTTAAGTATGCGACCGCGGAAGCTCTTAATAATCACCTGAGAATAAACATGCTTAAAACGTCAACAAAAATGTTGGTGAGTTATAGGTTTAACCTATATATATCAAATCGTAACAATAGACCACAAGATTTCATATTTCAATACACATCCCATACATAGAGATAAAAATCATTCATATGGTGAACACCTGGTAACCGACATTAACAAGATGCATATATAAGAATATCCCCATCATTCCGGGACACCCTTCGGATATGATATAAATTTCGAAGTACTAAAGCATCCGGTACTTTGGATGGGGTTTGTTAGGCCCAATAGATCTATCTTTAGGATTCGCGTCAATTAGGGTGTCTGTTCCCTAATTCTTAGATTACCAGACTTAATAAAAAGGGGCATATTCAATTTCGATAATTCAACCATAGAATGTAGTTTCACGTACTTGTGTCTATTTTGTAAATCATTTATAAAACCTGCATGTATTCTCATCCCAAAAATATTAGATTTTAAAAGTGGGACTATAACTCACTTTCACAGATTTTTACTTCGTCGGGAAGTAAGACTTGGCCACTGGTTGATTCACGAACCTATAACAATATATACATATATATCAAAGTATGTTCAAAATATATTTACAACACTTTTAATATATTTTGATGTTTTAAGTTTATTAAGTCAGCTGTCCTCGTTAGTAACCTACAACTAGTTGTCCACAGTTAGATATACAGAAATAAATCGATAAATATTATCTTGAATCAATCCACGACCCAGTGTATACGTATCTCAGTATTGATCACAACTCAAACTATACATATTTTGGAATCAACCTCAACCCTGTATAGCTAACTCCAACATTCACATATAGAGTGTCTATGGTTGTTCCGAAATATATATAGATGTGTCGACATGATAGGTCGAAACATTGTATACGTGTCTATGGTATCTCAAGATTACATAATATACAATACAAGTTGATTAAGTTATGGTTGGAATAGATTTGTTACCAATTTTCACGTAGCTAAAATGAGAAAAATTATCCAATCTTGTTTTACCCATAACTTCTTCATTTTAAATCCGTTTTGAGTGAATCAAATTGCTATGGTTTCATATTGAACTCTATTTTATGAATCTAAACAGAAAAAGTATAGATTTATAGTCGGAAAAATAAGTTACAAGTCGTTTTTGTAAAGGTAGTCATTTCAGTCGAAAGAACGACGTCTAGATGACCATTTTAGAAAACATACTTCCACTTTGAGTTTAACCATAATTTTTGGATATAGTTTCATGTTCATAATAAAAATCATTTTCTCAGAATAACAACTTTTAAATCAAAGTTTATCATAGTTTTTAATTAACTAACCCAAAACAGCCCGCGGTGTTACTACGACGGCGTAAATCCGGTTTTACGGTGTTTTTCGTGTTTCCAGGTTTTAAATCATTAAGTTAGCATATCATATAGATATAGAACATGTGTTTAGTTGATTTTAAAAGTCAAGTTAGAAGGATTAACTTTTGTTTGCGAACAAGTTTAGAATTAACTAAACTATGTTCTAGTGATTACAAGTTTAAACCTTCGAATAAGATAGCTTTATATGTATGAATCGAATGATGTTATGAACATCATTACTACCTTAAGTTCCTTGGATAAACCTACTGGAAAAGAGAAAAATGGATCTAGCTTCAACGGATGCTTGGATGGCTCGAAGTTCTTGAAGCAGAATCATGACACGAAAACAAGTTCAAGTAAGATCATCACTTGAAATAAGATTGTTATAGTTATAGAAATTGAACCAAAGTTTGAATATGATTATTACCTTGTATTAGAATGATAACCTACTGTAAGAAACAAAGATTTCTTGAGGTTGGATGATCACCTTACAAGATTGGAAGTGAGCTAGCAAACTTGAAAGTATTCTTGATTTTATGTAACTAGAACTTGTAGAATATATGAAGAACACGTAGAACTTGAAGATAGAACTTGAGAGAGATCAATTAGATGAAGAAAATTGAAGAATGAAAGTGTTTGTAGGTGTTTTTAGTCGTTGGTGTATGGATTAGATATAAAGGATATGTAATTTTGTTTTCATGTAAATAAGTCATGAATGATTACTCATATTTTTGTAATTTTATGAGATATTTCATGCTAGTTGCCAAATGATGGTTCCCACATGTGTTAGGTGACTCACATGGGCTGCTAAGAGCTGATCATTGGAGTGTATATACTAATAGTACATACATCTAAAAGCTGTGTATTGTACGAGTACGAATACGGGTGCATACGAGTAGAATTGTTGATGAAACTGAACGAGGATGTAATTGTAAGCATTTTTGTTAAGTAGAAGTATTTTGATAAGTGTCTTGAAGTATTTCAAAAGTATATGAATACATATTAAAACACTACATGTATATACATTTTAACTGAGTCGTTAAGTCATCGTTAGTCGTTACATGTAAATGTTGTTTTGAAACCTTTAGGTTAACGATCTTGTTGAATGTTGTTAACCCATTGTTTATTATAACAAATGAGATGTTAAATTATTATATTATCATGATATTATGATATATAATATATCTTAGTATGATGTATATACAGTTAAATGTCGTTACAACGATAATCGTTACATATATGTCTCGTTTCGAAATCATTAAGTTAGTAGTCTTATTTTTACATATGTATTTCATTGTTAATACACTTAATAATATATTTACTTATCATTTAACATAATTAACCAAGTGTATCAATATCTTAATATGATTCATATGTACCTAGTAAGACGTTGTTATAACGATAATCGTTATATATATCGTTTTCGAGTTTCTTAAATTAATAGTCTCATTTTTATGTATATAACTCATTGTTAAAATACCTAATGAGATACATACTTATAATAAAAACATGTTAACTATATATATAACCATATATATGTCATTGTATAGTTTTTACAAGTTTTAACGTTCGTGAATCACCGATCAACTTGGGTGGTCAATTGTCTATATGAAACATATTTCAATTAATCAAGTCTTAACAAGTTTGATTGCTTAACATGTTGGAAACATTTAATCATGTAAATATCAATCTCAATTAATATATATAAACATGGAAAAGTTCGGGTCACTACAGTATGTGCAACGCCAACGAAGACTAAATCATAATATGCAAGATGTAGTTAAAAAAGAAATTATTAAACTGCTAGATGCAGGTTTAGTTTATCCAATTTCTGATAGTCCATGGGTAAGCCCAGTTCAATGCGTGCCTAAGAAGGGTGGCATGACTGTCATTACAAATGAGAAAAATGAGCTTATTCCTACTAGGACTGTAACAGGATGGCGTGTGTGTATTGATTATAGAAAATTAAATGACGCCACCAGAAAAGATCACTTTCCCTTACCTTTCATAGATCAAATGTTGGAAAGATTAGCCGGAAATAGTTACTATTGTTTTCTAGATGGATTTTTCGGATATTTTTAAATTCCAATAGCACCCGAGGACCAAGAGAAAACCACATTCACATGCCCTTATGGTACTTTTGCTTACAAACGCATGCCATTTGGACTTTGCAACGCCCCTGCAACCTTTCAAAGGTGTATGATGGCGATTTTTCATGACATGATAGAAGAATGCATGGAAGTTTTCATGGATGACTTTTCAGTCTTCGGTGATACATTTGAAACATGTCTAGCTAATCTGGAACGAATGCTCATTAGATGCGAACAATCAAATCTAGTACTTAATTGGGAGAAATGCCATTTCATGGTTAAAGAAGGCATCGTTCTTGGACATAAAATTTCAAAAGAAGGAATTGAAGTGGATAGAGCTAAAGTAGATGTAATTGCTAAACTTCCACATCCCACCAATGTTAGAGGAGTTAGGAGTTTTCTAGGGCATGCCGGTTTTTACCGACATTACATAAAAGATTTTTCTAAAATTGCCACTCCTATGAATAAACTCCTAGAAAAGGATGCTCCATTCATCTTTTCAGATGAATGTATCAAATCTTTTAATATTCTTAAAGAGAAACTCACTAATGCGCCAATCATGATAACACCAAATTGGAATCTACCATTTGAACTAATGTGCGATGCAAGTGATTTTGCAATGGGAGCCGTTTTAGGACAAAGGATTGAAAAACGATTTCAACCTATATATTATGCTAGTAAGACGTTACAAGGAGCACAAACGAACTATACAACTACTGAAAAAGAACTTCTTGCTATTGTCTTTGCTTTTGACAAATTTCGATCATATCTCGTTCTAGCAAAAACGGTGGTCTATACCGACCATTCTGCTCTTAGATACCTATTTTCGAAACAAGATGCTAAACCAAGATTAATCCGTTGGATCTTACTCTTACAAGAGTTTGATATTGAAATCCGAGATAAAAGAGGAGCAGAAAATCTCGCCGCTGATCATCTTTCTCGTCTTGAAAATCCCGAATTAGAAGTTCTAAATGAATCGGCCATACAAGACAACTTTCCTGATGAATATCTATTGAAGATAGATTATAATGAAATCCCATGGTTTGCAGACTATGCAAACTATTTAGTATGTGGATTCCTTGAAAAAGGATTATCGTACCAAAAACGAAAGAAATTCTTCAGTGATATAAAACACTATTTTTGGAAAGATCCACATCTGTTTAAAAGTTGTCCCGATGGAATAATACGCCGATGTGTATTTGGAGATGAAGCTAGTAAAATTTTAAACCATTGTCACACAGGACCAACAAGAGGGCATTATGGGCCTCAACTAACAGCAAGAAAAGTTTATGATGCTGGATTCTATTGGCCTACAATTTACAAAGACGCACACCTTCTTTGCAAATCCTGTGATGCTTGTCAAAGGGCCGAAAAAATAAGTCAACGTGATGAAATGCCACAAAATGTCATCCAAGTATGTGAAGTATTTGACATTTTGGGTATTGACTTTATGGGTCCATTTCCAAAATCTCATAATAATCTATATATACTCGTAGCCATTGATTATGTATCTAAATGGGCGGAAGCACAAGCTCTCCCAACTAACGATGCACGAGTTGTAGTCAACTTTTTAAAACATCTTTTTGCAAGGTTTGGAATACCGAAAGCTTTAATAAGTGATCGGGGTACTCATTTCTGTAATAATCAACTTGAGAAAGTTCTTAAAAGATATGGAGTAACTCATAAAATATCCACCGCATATCATCCACAAACAAGTGGACAAGTTGAAAATACCAACCGAGCTTTAAAACGTATTCTAGAGAAAACCGTAGGATCAAATCCGAAGGAATGGTCCATTAAATTGGAGGATGCACTCTGGGCTTTTAGAACAGCCTACAAAACTCCAATTGGAACCACACCTTTTAGACTTGTTTATGGAAAAGCATGTCATCTTCCAGTAGAAATTGAACATAAAGCATTTTGGGCTTTGAAGACATGTATCTTGATTTACATGAAGCCGGACGTCTACGATTAAGTCAACTAAACGAATTAGAAGAATTAAGACATGAAGCATACGATAATTCGTTAATCTATAAAGAAAGAACGAATAAATGGCATGATAAAAGAATCAGAAGTTCAAAAGAATTTAAAGAAGGAGACAGAGTTCTTCTTTTCAATTCACGATTCAAGCTATTTCCTGGAAAATTAAAATCAAGATGGTCTGGACCATTCATAGTCAAAAGAGTTTTTCCATACGGAACAGTAGAATTGATAAATTCAAATGGGATTGAATTTAAAGTTAATGGTCACAGAGTTAAACATTACATACATGGTCCGATGGAAGTTGACAACGAAGTTAATCACAATTTCGACACCACAGCTAACTAAGTGTGGGGAGAATCAAGTCTTTAAAGGATAATATGTATTTCTGTTAGAGTTAGATTGTCTGTTTTCGTGTAGTTCTCGAAAATGGAACCCGAATGGTCTTTCCCTAGCAGACCCTAAAGAACTAGTCTTCTCCCCCCATTCTGAATTTTTATTTTTTTTAGGAAATGAAGACTGCCTGTGAACTAAACCATGGTCTAATGCTACACGCTTTGATCACTAAACGTAATAATGACACACTTCCGAGTGAAATAGTATCAGTAATCAGAGAAAGATTGGACGGAGTTAGAAAAGAATCCAGATGCGAAGATAATAAGTTACAATTTGGTAAAGGAAAATCAAAATCCGCAGCAAAAAGAAGAGCACGACACCTAGAAAGATGTCACAAATGCGAAAAATGGTCACATGGAGGTAAATGTTCAAATAATCAAACCTATTCAATCACCGAATTTGTTACTTTATGCAGAGACGGACCGTTCATATGTTTAGAAGAAAAAACACTGAATGCTCGAAGTTACGCCTATGTAGCTATGGAAAACCAATTAAACCGACTATCTTATGAATGGGATAGATCATATAACTAAGAATACTATCTCACAGGTAAGTCTGTACAGTTTTTATTTTTATTTTTATTTTTATTTTTAACCTTTTGATAATAAACGCTAATTTGTTCGCTATAAAGTATTAAATTGGTATTGAATAAAATTAGGTTTGGCGACCGAAATTATTGATATCATTCAAAAATTTATTACATCACTGCGAAATTTAACGTTTATCCTTAAGGTATAAATATCTTTAATAAATCAACCCAAAATATTTCAAAAATTCGTCATGAGTTAAATTAGGTCATGGAACCGAAATTACTTTACCGAAAAGAGGGGCGCATATTTTTGATAATATTTGATTGATTAAAGTGGGATAAAAGCCAAAAAGATTTTTAATTTTATTTTTACCATATTTTTTAAAAAAATTAATATATAAATCTTAAATTAATATTATAAACTTTGTAAAAACAATATATTTAAAATTGTAAATATTTGAAAAATTAATATAAGTTTGGTGTGAATTTTTAATTTTTAAAATTTGAATTTTTAATTTTATGCATTTCAAATTTTAAGTTTGGTGTGAATTTTTAATATTAATTTTGAATTTTATATTTAAATTGTGTGAATTTAAAAACAAAAATTTACTTTATCTCATTAAGTTAAAAATATGATTTTAAAATTCGTCGTAAGTTGAAGACTAGGTCGTTGAACCGAAATTGCTTTACCCGAGGGAGGGACGAATGCTCGAGGTTACGCCTATGTAGCTATGGAAAACCAATTAAACCGACTATCTTATGAATGAGATAGATCATATAACTAAGAATACTATCTCACAGGTAAGTCTGTACAGTTTTTATTTTTATTTTTATTTTTATTTTTAACCTTTTGATAATAAACGCTAATTTGTTCGCTATAAAGTATTAAATTGGTATTGAATAAAATTAAGTTTGGCGACCGAAATTATTGATATCATTCAAAAATTTATTACATCACTGCGAAATTTAACGTTTATCCTTAAGGTATAAATATCTTTAATAAATCAACCCAAAATATTTCAAAAATTCGTCATGAGTTAAATTAGGTCATGGAACCGAAATTAATTTACCGAAAAGAGGGGCGTATATTTTTGATAATATTTGATTGATTAAAGTGGGATAAAAGCCAAAAAGATTTTTAATTTTATTTTTACCATATTTTTAAAAAAATTAATATATAAATCTTAAATTAATATTATAAACTTTGTAAAAACAATATATTTAAAATTGTAAATATTTGAAAAATTAATATAAGTTTGGTGTGAATTTTTAATTTTTAAAATTTGAATTTTTAATTTTATGCATTTCAAATTTTAAGTTTGGTGTAAATTTTTAATATTAATTTTGAATTTTATATTTAAATTGTGTGAATTTAAAAACAAAAATTTACTTTATCTCATTAAGTTAAAAATATGATTTTTAAAATTCGTCGTAAGTTGAAGACTAGGTCGTTGAACCGAAATTGCTTTACCCGAGGGAGGGACGAGAACTTTTATTATCATTATTTTTAATCTTATTGAATTAAAGTATGCCAAAAACATTAAAAAACCCCAAAAATCTTAGCTTTTAAAACAATCGCTACAAAAAGACAAATTTTAAAATTTTGTCGAGGGACGGACTAGGACATCGATCCGAAATGACCTCGTCCTAAATAACAAGGAAAACAAAATTTTAAAATTAATTACTTAATTGTTTTAATTAGTATAAGATGTTAAGAAAAAAAAAATTAACAAACTCCGCGACTCGCGGAGTTTGAAGGTCCAAACACCGCGACTCGCGGAGGGACCAAAAATCAGAAAAAAAAATAAAAATGCAGAACTGATCAGTCCCCAACCCACAACACAGAAAATACTGTGAAAATACTCCGCAAAATACCCGAAAAAACACCTCCAAATTCACAATTTTTGACCGTTAATCATCAAATCTTTTACTAAAATCATGTTGAGAAGGATGCTATCAAGGAATTACTCAAGAAAAATGGTAAATTTCTACACCTAAACACCATTTAATCCGAAAATTAGTGTTCTTGAGCAATTTTTTCCCCAATTCGATTTTGATGCTTTTTAGTGTAATTATGCTTAAATTGTTTATGTATTATGCTTGTATAACCTAGATTGATGCTATTTAACATGATTAGAAGCCTTAAACTTCAAATTTTGAATAATCTAGGGTTTGTGTTCTTGAGCAATTTGGGGCTTTTTGATATAAATAGGTTATGGCCGATTTTTGTCATGAATTGTTGCTAAATTAAGTAGTGTAACATGTTTAGGTAGTTAAATGATCCAAACTTTGAGCCTAAACATGATTTTGAGAATTAAAGTGGACTTTTTCAAGTCTAAAATTCATGAACTTAATTTTTGAAAGATAATGCCATTTGAAACTTGTTTAATTGCTAGTAATGATTATTTTGACATGTTATTTGAGTTGAATGCTTATGAACTTGGCGAACATTTTCGTATATGCTTATTTGAAAAAGTGTAGATTTGATGAAAATATGAAAATGAGATTAAGTTTGATATAAATTGATCATGTCATTGTAATTATTTTGATTGATGATTTTGCTGACACTAATGCATATTTGGATGCACAAAAATTGTGTTTGATGTGTTTTACAGACTGAAAGGGGTGAATCTTCATCCCAAGCTCGCAATGCTCCTGCTGAGAATGTGGAACAACAGGAGGTGGATAACTACTACAAACAAGATATACCTCATCCAGTCATGACATTTTCTGATATGCACTTGGAAGATTTGCACCCAAACCTGAGATTTGACAGACTTTGGATAGATTATCCAAAATACCAAAGGGGTTTGCTTACTCTTCATTCTAAAGTTGTTGAGGTACCTAGGGTCATAGAATGGGGACCATTAGAAGCTGTAGAATTGGGCGGGCCAATAAGGGAATTACTTGCACAGAGGTATGGTAATTCTACTTTTAACGACTGGGTACGTTTATTCACCATGCGTAGACCTGTATATAAAGTATGGTGTGAAGAATTGTTGTGTAGTATAGAATTAAATGATCGGGTAGCTAGTTTAACCGATCGATCTTTTATTAGATTTTTGTTAGGAGGTTCGATGCGCCACATGTCTTTACTAGACATGGCTCAGGCTTTACGTATATATACGCCTGAGGAGTTAGCATCTGCCGATTGTAGAGGGTTGATACTAAATGGTAGAAAGATAGATGAAAATTTTGATACACATGGTGTATGGAGTCAAATGACAAGCCATCACCGATTCAAAGGGGGAAATTACTCTTATTTGGATATAGATAGAGCTGAATTAAGAGTAATTCATAGGTTTTTAGCTAATTCGATTACACAAAGAGGTAAGAACAAGGAAAAGGTAAATGGACAGGATTTGTTTTACCATATGTGTATTCGAGACCCACAAAGCGCTGTAAGTATACCTTATTGTGTGGGTTATTATTTATCAGCTATGGTTAGGGGGATGAGACCGCATAGCATAATAGGAGGTGGTATATTTATTACTTTGATTGCTGAATATCTCGGTGTGGATATAAGTCGGGGGGGATTATTAGTCGAAGAACCAGAACCCCGCAATACAATAGGTTTAAATGTATACCATGGTGCGAAAGTTTTGAAGAGGCGAAATAACGCCGCAGTACAATACCATGGTAGACATCCACAGGTTGAGAGAAACCAACAGCAAGGTAACGTAGGAGGGGGAAATGAAATGCAAGAAATGCAAAGGTTTATAGCTTCACAGGAGTACGAAAATGCTAGACAAAGAGCATTTGAAGATTGGCAAGTTCATCAAAACCAAATCATAGCTTATTGCCAACATATAGGTAGAAACTATATTCCTACTCCAAAACCCATATTCCCTCCCTGGTCTATAGAGATTCAACCATCGTATCTTACGTATAACCCAGCCGAAGCATTTTATAGCACCTATGGTTATGCATGGAACCCCTATTGGTATCAGTATCATCCCTAGTCTACTTAGTTTTATTTATTTTGTAATTTATAATGTTGATACGTTTAATACTTATGTTAATATTGTAATAGTTTTTATAATTTTCTAACTTTTATTCTTAGATTTTAATAATTTTTGAATGTGGGGTAATATACCAAACTTCAAAAATATGTATATATGTTTGCAGTTTATCTTATGTACACAACAGGGTAAAACAACGCATTTTCAAAGACTGGCATTAAGTTCAGCAAAAGCAACTAATTTTGCCGACAAGATGCAAAATATATGTGAAATAACAACAAGACGGAATGAACAAATGATATGCACCATTTATCATTCAGCAAGCAAACACAAATATGTTTGGAAACTTTGGTAAAATTTAATCATTTTCACACAAATCACCCTCAATAATTTAAATTGTTACTGATTTCTTGCAAATGAGGGCATTGCAAGATCTTAAGTGTGGGAAGGGGTTAAATTCTTTCGGATTTTAAAATTTTTATCTTAAACACTTGGTTACCATTAAAAATACTAGTAACGTAGTAGTTGTATTAGAATCTAGTGCTCTCTGATAATAAAGAACAGCCCTAGTCTTATATACTGACTACCCAATTCTAGTAAAATTTTTTAAAATTTTCAACTAAATGAACTCAAAATCATGTTTATACATATTTATGAACAATAAAACTAGGTTTTAACACCGAAATTATTGTTACCTCGGAAAGGACATAAATTGAGAAACAAACCAAAATGTTAAAATTCATATAAAATGGAATAGAGGACAATAAAAAGGAAAATAAAAGCCAAGTGTGGGAAAATTCTCCAAGTTATTCAAAACATATGTCACATATTTTTGAACAAATAACTGAAAATACTTTTGCTTTGGACTAAACTAAACTGTTTTACCCAATGAAAGAAAAGAAGAGATGGATCTACACGATGAATCAATTCCATCATTAAAAGGAAGTAAAGTCTTCCGAAAAAGAAACGCGCTTCTTAATTTAGGTCATGAAGTTGTCGTCCAGACCAGCTGTAGGTTGACGAAAAACCTAGAAAAGTCATCACTAAAATCAACAGGAAATCCACGGACCTCAGCATTAAACAGGGTCGCCAAGTGGTCAGATTTATCCTAACCATGAGAAGGATTTATCTCGTAAAATGGGGGGCACCATACAAATTAGCTGGATAAGACTAATGAATCAGATCCCCAGAAAGGATAATCTCCTTAAAAGATCAAAAATCAGCTTTTAAGCCTGATATTACTCAATCCTAGAGATTGACCTTAAAGATTGAGAATTCAAACTCATGAAATTCGATGATATCTAAACTCCAGCTTGAACGAGAAAATATTTTGATCAAAATTATAAACCGATTTGTTTTCTGAAAAACCATTTTCAATGCGTTCATTACCATTGAACGTAAAATCCTAGGAATTCACCTGGAATTCATTAGGTCACCTGAACCAAATCGGGTGTCAACCGTAAGAACGGTGGTTGCATAGCATGGTCAAGGACAGGACCTTGTGCCAGACCGAAAAATTATAAGGGTGAGCTTTACTATTGCTCCTACCAAGGATAGTAATTGCGTCTGACACGGTATAGACCATAATTAAAAGCATGTCAGGGGACATTGCCTTAACAGTTGCTTGTTCAACGCTTTCCTTTACAACTGGACAGTAGTTTACTGAAAGGTAATATACGGGACAAGTAAACTGGACGTGTTGCTTTCCTAATACAAGGTTAGCAAGTGGGTGACACAAAACCATAAGTTTTGAGCTAAAATTTTCAAACCCACAAAAATAATTTGCAAACACCGGTGAAGGGTTATTCCGGAAAACTTATCTAGGGTAAAAACTAGATTTAATTTTCAAAAGATCAAATGTTTTCATAAAGATCCAATTTCCTTAATGGATCTAAATTTTATAGTCATGTGGGACTGTAAACCATATCGTTACTACCATTGTTTATACCGCCGTATAGAAATCACTAATGTACAAAGTGTGAAGAATAAAGAAGTGATTCTAGACTATATTGCTTGAGGACAAGCAACGCTCAAGTGTGGGAATATTTGATAATGCTAAAAACAAACATATATTTCATAGCATTAATCCTCAAGAAAGACAAGCTTTTAGTTGCAGTTGTTCTATTTACAAGTGATATTCGTTTAAATAATAAAAGGTGAAGACAAAAGACAGATTCGACGAATTGAAGACGCAAACGACCAAAAAGCTCAAAAGTACAAAATACAATCAAAGAGGTTCCAATTATTGATAAGAAACGTCTCGAAATTACAAGAGTACAAGATTCAAAACGCAAAGTACAAGATATTAAATTGTACGCAAGGACGTTCGAAAATCCGGAACCGGGACCAGAGTCAACTCTCAACGCAACGAACTAAAAATTACAAGTTAACTATGTATATAAATATAATATAATATATAATTAATTATATAAATTATATATATATTATATTATATAATAAACCGTCGGCAGACTAAGATCCAATTTGGAGTGAGCTGGAATTTCAAACTCCGCGACTCGCGGAGTTTGAAGAGCAAAAATGCCGCGAGTCGCGGAGCCCCAAAAACTGAAACTCCCTATAAAAGCAAACGAATTCTGATCGCAAAAATAACATATATATCCATCCTCTCTATATCTATACGTAAATATTTATATTTATATTTTAATTTTAATTTTAATTTTAATCCTAATAATAAGGGTATGTTAGCGAATGTTGTAAGGGTGTAAGTCGAAATTCTGTCCGTGTAACGCTACGCTATTTTTAATCATTGTAAGTTATGTTCAACCTTTTTAATTTAATGTCTCGTAGCTAAGTTATTATTATGCTTATTTAATCCGAAGTAATCATGTTGTTGGGCTAATTACTAAAATTGGGTAATTGGGCTTTGTACCATAATTGGGGTTTGGACAAAAGAACGACACTTGTGGAAATTAGACTATGGGTTATTAATGGGCTTTATATTTGTTTAACTAAATGATAGTTTGTTAATGTTAATATAAAGATTTACAATTGGGCGTCCCTATAAATTACCATATACACTCGATCGGACACGATGGGCGGGGTATTTATATGTACGAATAATCGTTCATTTAACCGGATACGGGAATGGATTAATAGCCACTAGAATTGTTGAAACAGGGGTGAATTACATTCAAGGGTAATTGGTGTAATTGTTAACAAAGTAGTAAAACCTTGGTTTACACGCAGTCGATAACCTGGTGTATTCATTAAACAAAGTATTAAAACCTTGTTACAATTCGAATCCCCAATTAGTTGGAATATTTAACTTCGGGTATAAGGATAATTTGACGAGGACACTCGCACTTTATATTTATGACTGATGGACTGTTATGGACAAAAACCAGGCGGACATATTAAATAATCCAGGACAAAGGACAATTAACCCATGGGAATAAACTAAAAATCAACACGTCAAACATCATGATTACGGAAGTTTAAATAAGCATAATTCTTTTATTTCATATTTAATTTCCTTTATTTTATATTTAATTGCACTTCTAATTATCGCATTTTTATTGTTATTGTATTTAATTGCACTTTTAATTATCGTACTTTTTAATTATCGCAAGTTTATTTTATCGCACTTTTATTATTCGCAATTTCATTATCGTTATTTACTTTACGCTTTAATTTAAGTCTTGTATTTATTTTTAATATTTTACATTTGGTTTTAACTGCGACTAAAGTTTTAAAATCGACAAACCGGTCATTAAATGGTAAAAACCCCCCTTTATAATAATAATATTACTTATATATATATATATATATATATATATATATATATATATATATATATATATATATATATATATATATATATATATATATATATATATATATATATATATATTTGTATTTTTATAAAAGTAAACTAATATAGCGTTAAGCTTTGTTTAAAGATTTTCCCTGTGGAACGAACTGGACTTACTAAAAACTACACTACTGTACGATTAGGTACACTGCCTATAAGTGTTGTAGCAAGGTTTAAGTATATCCATTCTCTAAATAAATAAATATCTTGTGTAAAATTGTATCGTATTTAATAGTATTTCCTGCTAAAAATTTAATAACTATTTTATATACACTCCGCTACCACATCAGAGTCTGAGACGTATATGGGTCACGATACATATTAATTAATTCGATATTGTATATTAAACTATATATGAATTATTGGACTGTCAACTTTGGACTATCGACTGTGGACTAATAACATTAGACAATTAAAATGAATTAAAATATTGTTTATAACATATGAAACTAAACAATTCTTCAAGTTTGCCACTTGATTTCATCTTAAACCTCATTTGTATCTTGACGATTACAATCTGCGTTCAAACCTTTCATAATTCTTGAAAACACCTCAATCGAGAGGATGATCCAACCACGCGTTATCTACGAAAGGGAGAACTTATGCATATGGGCATACACCTGAAAACACTCGGAACCTGAGTAACCGTTTAACACGTATTTGTGCTAGCTTCTTTGGCGTTGTTATTATCAAAAATAACTTTCAATCCCTTTTCAAATTAGCCAATTTTTTTACAGCTCCAGCAAATCAACATGGACCTTTCATTCGAACAAACCTTATTGTAACTTTGATATATAAGAGTGCTCATTTATTGTTACCGGAGAACCTTTATATTCCACCATATAACCATCAGCGTTTAATCATCTAAAAACACAATTCTCTTGAAACCACCTCGGATTGATAACCGATGATTCAGATATCGTAGCATTAAATGCAGAGGAAACAGAAAAATTGTAGATGGTCTAAACAGCCAAACGTTTGACGATAAAGAAGGGAGTGTTAGGAACGCTCGATAGAAAATTTGGTACTGAAAAATAGATTGAGCAAACCATGAAGAAAATCAAGGTCAAATACAAGGACCAGACCATATATTCAAAGAACCCAGGTAATTCTGGATCCGTTGAAATCTTTAGAGAATATCTTGCTCCAAATTCATGTTAAAATCTTGCGGAAAATCTTTCTCCATCAACCATCGAACTTAGAAATTCCAAAAATATCATCATCAATATCTTCGATATTTCTGAGGATATTTTCATAAATTATCTCGTTCGAGATTATATACCTCTTCGTGCTTCCTGTATATCATTATATTGAAAACATTCAATAGAAAATTTAGTACCGAAAAGCAGATTATGCGAAAACTATGAAGAAAGCCGTGGACAAATCACAAAGAATAAGTTTGACTTCAAAGAATCCAAATGATTCAATGTCTGCTAAAGTCTTTAGTGAATATCTTGCTCCTTACTCTAAACCCTTGCAGACAATAGTTTCTATCATCCTCTAATATTAGATATTCAAAGATATTATCTTATCTTTCATTATAAATATCCTCCATATTTCTGAAGATATTTTCATAACTATTCTTATTTGAAATCATTAATCTCGTCATGCTATCAGTGTTACATCATATAGAAACTGTTAGTTTCTATATTCTGTAAACTTTCAAGCTTAAAATATGAATGTTATTGAAGTATTGTTGGGAACTGATGCATGAGTTAGTATAATATAATGACACTTGATCAACGTGATTATATTACAGTAAGTCATGCTGAGCTTCTAAATGGAACATGATGATTCACAGATTATAACGTCATCATGTGACATGTTACATAACTTTTTCATTCTGATTAACCTCTGAACATATCAAGAAAATATATTCTTGATAGTTCTATTCTCAGCGATTCTGGTAATTTGACAAATCAAATCGTGCTAATACATTCTTTCTTATTTAGAACATGAGGTTTATCTGAAATTTCATACTTATGAATTCTGGACCGTTACTCGCTTTACTAGAGGTCGGGAGGATAATAAAAGGGCAAAGAGCTCCAAAATATAAGAGAAAATATTAAGCCCAATAACAACACGGAGGTTACAAACCGTGGATATTAATAAGAATAGCAACATAAAGACACGGTAGAATTAAGAATAGTATCATCCCAAGGTAATAGTAGAAGTAACCAAATCTTTCTGGTAGAAGATTGAAAAGAAGGATGACATAAATGATAATTAGGAAAATATCAAGGATTAGAATAGGATGAAGCATTTTTACGATCTTTTGGATGTATGAACTAAGAAAGAAAATATAGGAATGGTGAGAATAATGGAAGGGAAGAGTTTAATTTATAATGGAAGTATCAGACAGAGTAATCGAGGCAGATCATCGTATTTAATTATAGAGGTCTTAATTTCCTTACTCGCCGAAGAATCAAATCTTTTAGATTTCGAAGATTTTCTTTAAATCATTTGAATTCCGGAATTCAACCCTAACTCTGTCAAAAGTTAAGACAAATCTTTACTTTTCCTATTTCAATCTTTTGTGATAGCTTCATTCGTACTCTTCGAATAACCGAATTGTTTTATTCGTATTACTCAATAATGATAAAACTCTATTTTATCAGCTCATATTTTTCATGAAAACATTTTTAATGTTAGCCATGACCACCTCACTCAAATTTCGGGACGAAATTTTTTTAACGGGTAGGTACTGTGATGACCCGGGAATTTCCGACTCAATTTAAACTTAATCTTTATATGATTTCGATACGATAAGCAACGTCTGTAAAGTTGAGTCTCAAAATTTTTGAACTACTTTATAATATCATTTACCTTCTACCATTCACGACGATTCATGAATAACTATTTGTAAATAGATTCATATATATATATATATATATATATATATATATATATATATATATATATATATATATATATATATATATATATATATATATATATGTATATATATATATATATATATATATATATATATATATATATATATAATGGTTTGAAATAAAATACTATTTAATGTGTTAGAAATAAAAACGTAAAATAAAATTAATTAAGATATAATAAGGTTGAATTATAAACAAAAAATAAAGTAAAAATAAAAATAAATAAATTTATAAATATATATATATATAGTTTCTATACACAAGTATTATTATAAATATATTGTAATATAAAAAGTATAACTATTATATGCTGGAAAAATTTATAAGATCTATTATGAAATGACATATAATACCAAAGTAAATAAAGCATTATATTTTATATATATAATGATATAAATAATAAGCAATCTCATATTATATAAAAATATATAAATATTCTGTATTCATTACATGTTATAATCAAATTATCAAATACTGTAATATTAAATAAAGTGTGATATCAATATATACAAGTTATTATAGATTAAAAGTATAGTTGATATTTTGAGAATGTATTATTATTTTCATTGCCATTATCATTCGATATAAATATTAATATTAGAATTGGTATTATTACCAATATTATAGATATGATATTTGATATATATATAAATTCTTATTGTTATATTATTATTATTAATTGTAACTAGTACTATTATAATTAGTATTATTATTAATATTAATATTACTTTCATTATCAATAATAATAATAATAAGGGGTATTATATTTAATAAAATAAATTAATCTGTATAAGTTAAATACAGATAGGAAGGCACCATTTATCATTATCTGTTCCATATTTTCCTTCTATACAGCTCGTGAACTTCTCTTCCCCAAAAGTCTCACTAGCAAACACAACTTGTTATTTTTTTTTTTTTTTTTATTTTGGTCTACTACCAAACCATCAATCGATTTACATCATTTATATCATTTACATAATGTTTATCTATACTGCAAATCGGAAAAAAAAAAGAAAAAGAAAGACAAACCCGTGTACCTCTGTACGTGTTCCAGTTTGGCCAGGTTTGAAATCAAATGATTTTAAAAAATATAAAATTGCAGTTATGTTGGAAAACTTCTTCTCAAACCATCTGCAAAGTTTCATAGTCAAATTCATCTTAACGAATTCGAATTTGGGAGTCAAAATTTATTTATAAAAAGTCAACCGTTTTATTCATAAAAAAATTCGAACTCATTGTGATGTGTTAGGATCAATTATGTATTTAGAAAGCTTCTAGGTATGTTTTACTACCTAATTCATGTTATAATGTTTGTCCAAAACAGTCCCGAATTCGATATTTGATTTTGAGTTCATGTTCTTTTTTTTTGAAAAAGCAAAAACTCGAATTCGAATTTCAATTAAAAATCTATAAATGTAGTTGTGTTATGATTACTATAAACGATCTTTCTGCAAAATTATAGGTTCCAATTCCATAAATTAAGTGAGAATTTACGGGTCAAAGTTTTAAAAATATAAAGTCAACTTTTGTTCTTCATTCAAATTCAAGTTTGTTGTTGTGATTTAAGTTAATTAAACGATTCTAATAGTTTATATAGATGATTTAAAATGTGTTTCATGTTATAGCAATTGTCCAAATCTTTGTAGAATTAGAAATCAAATTTTTTTTTATTTATTCAAACAGCGACGAATGATGCTTGCTGTATATATATATATTTTTTTGTTTGTTAAGTCTATTAATTTAAGTTCACACTTTGAAAACGTTTTCTGTTTTAATCATAGAAACAAGGAGTGATTGTTTTGATTAATTCGATTAGGAAGTTGGATTGAATTGGTGAGGATGAAGTTGAGACATGAAGTGAAGAAATAAAGAAAAATAAATCGGGTATAAAAACAGAAAAGCAGGATTGGAGGTGTGGTTAGGATGTTTATCGGGTGAGCGAGGGATCCTGGGTTCGAGTCCCGTCTGGGCCAATTCTTTTTGGAGAAGGGTATATTTCTTGATTTATTTTCTTATCATTATTATTATTATTATTATTATTATTATTGTTATTGTTATTATTATTATTATTATTAGGTTTATTGATTATTAATGTTATTATAACTACTAAAGTAGTAATTATCATTTATTATCATTAGTATTATTATGATGTTAGTTAAAATTGTGATTATTTTTATTATTGATAAGATTATTTATTATTATCACTATCAAAAAATGCAAATTAACATTTTAACATTAATAGTAGTATTATTATTATTATTAAAACTATTATCTTTAGTAGTAAAATGATAGTTATTATTATTAGTATTATTATTATTAACAAAATCCTTATTATTAGTAAACCATTATTATCAAAACTATAAATTTTTTTATATAAATATTATGTACATAAAGGTATACATATTACATATACCACAATTATATTAACATTTCATATAATTGTATTTCAAACAAATATATATATTTTTCCTATAAATACCTTCGTATAACAAATTACTAATTTTAAATAATACTAAACATATAAATAAATATATGGTCATATATATATATTAATGTAACTAAATGAATAGATATCAATCACTTTAAGATATATATATATATATATATATATATATATATATATATATATATATATATATATATATATATATATATATATATAAAATAAATATATATCACATTTACTTAAGATATAATATAAGTATATGTTTTAAATGGAAGTTAATATAAATCCTATATAAATACAAAAATATAAGTAATATATATTAATAAATAAAAGTTATGTGATTTCCGTTATATGTTTTAATATATATATATACAAATGATATAGGTTCGTGAATCCGAGGCCAACCTTGCATTGTTCAAAGTCGTCATATGTATTTTTACTACAAAATACAGTATAGTGAGTTTAATTAATCCCTTTTTAAATGCTTTTGCAATATATATTTTTGGGACTGAGAATACATGCGATGTTTTTATAACTGTTTTACGAAATAGACACAAATAATTGAAACTACATTATATGGTTGAATGATCGAAATCGAATATGCCCTTTTTATTAAGTCTGGTAATCTAAGAATTAGGGAACAGACACCCTAATTGACGCGAATCCTAAAGATAGATCTATTGGGTCTAACAAACCCCATCCAAAGTACCGGATGCTTTAGTACTTCGAAATTTATATCATGTCCGAAGGAGGATCCCGGAATGATGGGGATATTCTTATTTGCATATTGTGAATGTCGGTTACCAGGTGTTCAATCCATATGAATGATATTTTTGTCTCTATGCATGGGATGTATGTTTATGAGAAATGGAAATATGAAATCTTGTGGTCTATTAAAATTATGAAATGATTATTTATGATAAACTAATGAACTCACCAACCTTTTGGTTGACACTTTAAAGCATGTTTATTCTCAGGTATGAAACAAATCTTCCGTTGTGCATTTGCTCATCTTAGAGATATTACTTGAAGTCATTCATGACATATTTCAAAAGACGTTGCATTCGAGTCATTGAGTTCGTCAAGAATAATATCAAGTCATTTATAGTTTAGATATATTATGAAATGGTTTGCATGCAGTCAACTTTCGATGTAAAGAAAGATTGTTTTTTTAAAAACTAATGCAATGTTTGTAAAATGTATCATATAGGGGTCAATTACCTCGTGATGTAATCAACTGTTGTGAATCGTTTATAATCAATATGGACGTTGTCCGGATGGATTAGGACGGGTCTCTACATTATTAATCGAAGAACCAGAACCCTACGATACAATTGGTTTAAATGTATATCATGGTGCTAAAGTTTTGAAGAGGCGAAATAACGCCGCAGTACGATATAATGGTAGACATCCACAGGTTGAAAGAAATCAACAGCCAGGTAATGTAGGAGGGGGAAATGAAATGACAGAAATGCAAAGGTTTATAGCTTCACAAGAGTATGAAAATGCTAGACATCGAGCATTTGAAGATTGGCAAGTTCATCAAAACCAAATCATAGCTCATTGCCAACATATAGGTAGAAACTATATTCCTACTCCAACGCCCGTATTTCCTCCCTGGTCTATAGAGATGCAACCACCGTATCCTACTTATAACCCAGCTGAAGCATTTTATAACACATACGGTTATGCATGGAACCCCTACTGGTATCAATAACAACCCTAGTTTATTTAGTTTTATTTAGTTTATTTTTGTAATGTTACTACATTTAGAACTTATGTTGATATTGTAATAGTTTTTATAATTTTCTAACTTTTATTATTAGATTTTAATAATTTTTGAATGTGGGGTAATATACCAAACTTCAAAAATATGTATATATGTTTGCAGTTTATCTTATGTACACAACATGGTAAAACAACGCATTTTCAAAGACTGACATTAAGTTCAGCAAAAGCAACTAATTTTAACGACAAGATGCAAAATATATGTGAAATAACGACAAGACGGAATGAACAAATGATGTGCACCATTTATCATTCAACACAAACAACAATATGTTTGGAAACTTTGGTGAAATTTAATCATTTTTCTACGCTAATCACCCTCAATAATTTAAATTATTACTGATTTCTTGCAAATGAGGGCATTGCAAGATCTTAAGTGTGGGAAGGGGTTAAATTCTTTCGGATTTTAAAATTTTTACTTTATACACTTGGTTACCATTAGAAATACTAGTAAAGCAGTAGTTGTATTAGAATCTAGTGCTCTCTGATAATAAAGAACAACCCTAGTCTTATATACTGACTACCCAATACTAGTAAAATTTTTCAAAATTTTCAATTAAATGAACTCAAAATCATGTTTATACATATTTATGAACGATAAAACTAGGTGTTAACACCGAAATTATTGTTACCTCGGAAAGGACATAAATTGAGAAACAAACCAAAATGTTAAAATTCATTTAAAATGGAATATAGGACAATAAAAAGGAAAATAAAAGCCAAGTATGGGAAAATTTACCAAGTTATTTTAAAACATATGTCACATATTTCTGTAACAAATAACTGAAAATACTTTTGTTTTGGACTAATCTAATCAGTTTTACCCGGTAAATTGTAATATATTTGAAAGAAAGATGGATCTACAAGATGAATCAATTCCATCATTAAAAGGAAGTAAAGTCTTCTGAAAAAGAAACGCGCTTCTTGATTTAGGTCATGAAGTTGTCATCCAGACCAGCTGTAGGTTGACGAAAAACCTAGAAAAGTCATCTCTAAAATCAGCAGGAAATCCACGGACCTCAGCATCAAACAAGGTCGCCAAGTGGTCAGACTTATCCTAACCATGAGAGGATCTGTCTCGTAAAATGGGGAGGGCACCGTGCAAATTAGCTGGATAAGACTAATAAATCAGATCCCCAGAAAGGATAATCTCCTTAAAGATTAAAAATCAGCTTTTAAGACGGATATTACTCAATTCTAGAGATTGACCTTAAAGATTGAGAATTACAAACTCATGGAATTCGATGATATCTAAACTCGAGCTTGAACGAGAAAATATTTTGATCAAAATTACAAACCGATTTGTTTTCTGAAAACCCATTTTCAATGCGTTCATTACCATTGAACGTAAAATCTTAGGAATTCACCTGGAATTCATTAGGTCACCTGAACCAAATCGGGTGTCAACCGTAAGAACGGTGGTTGCATAGCATGGTCGAAGACAGGACCTTGTGCCAGACTAAAAAATTATAAGGGTGAGCTTTACTATTGCTCTTACAAAGGATAGTAATTGCATCCGACACGTTATAGACCATAATTAAAAGCATGTCAGGGGACATTGCCTTAACAGTTGCTTGTTCAACGCTTTCCTTTACAACCGGACGGTAGTTTATCGAAAGGTAATATACGGAGCAAGTATACTGGACGTGTTACTTTCCTAATACAAGGTTAGCAAGTGGTGACACAAAACCGCAAGTTTTGAGCTAAAATTTTCAAATCTGAAACCCACCAAACCCACAAAAATATTTTGCAAACACCGGTGAAGGGTTATTCTGGAAAACTTATCTAGGGTAAAAACTAGAATGAAATTTTCAAAAGATCAAATGTTTTCATAAAGATCCTATTTCTTTAAGGATCTAAATTTTTTGTGGGACTGTAAACCACATCGTTACTACCATTGTTTATACCGCCGTATAGAAATCATTGATGTACAAAGTGTGAAGAATAAAGAAGTGATTCTAGTATTTCAAGACTATATTGCTTGAGGACAAGCAACGCTCAAGTGTGAGAATATTTGATAATGCTAAAAACAAACATATATTTCATAGCATTATTCCTCAAGAAAGACAAGCTTTTAGTTGCAATTGTTCTATTTACAAGTGATATTCGTTTAAATAATAAAAGGTGAAGACAAAAGATAGATTCGACGAATTGAAGACGCAAACGACCAAAAAGCTCAAAAGTACAAAATACAGTCAAAGAGGTTCCAATTATTGATAAGAAACGTCTCGAAATTACAAGAGTACAAGATTCAAAATGCAAAGTACAAGATATTAAATTGTACGCAAGGACGTTCGAAAATCCGGAACCGGGACCAGAGTCAACTCTCAATGCTCGATGCAACGGACTAAAAATTACAAGTCAACTATGCACATAAATATAATATAATATTTAAATAATTCTTATAATTATTTATATATTATATAATATATTATAAACCGTCGGCAAGAAAGGATCCAAAATGGAGTGAGCTGTAAAATCAAACTCCGCGACTCGCGGAGTTTGAAGAGGAATAATGGCGCGAGTCGCGGAGCCTCCCTGGACTAAAATCCCTATAAAAACTCGCGCATTCTGATCGTAAAGATATCCTAAAATCTATCTCTCTATATATATGTATACGTAAATATTTATATTTTAATTTTAATTTTAATTTTAATTTCTAATAATAAGGGTATGTTAGCGAATGTTGTAAGGGTGTAAGTCGAAATTCTGTCCGTGTAACGCTACGCTATTTTTAATCATTGTAAGTTATGTTTATATTATTTTCATTAATGTCTCGTAGCTAAGTTATTATTATGCTTATTTAATACCGAAGTAATCATGATGTTGGGCTAAAAATATAAAAATTGGGTAATTGGACTTTGTACCATAATTGGGGTTTGGATAAAAGAACGACACTTGTGGAAATTAGACTATGGGCTATTAATGGGTTTTATATTAACTAAACAATACCTTGTTAATTTAATATACAAACTTATAATTTGACGTATTTATATATAACCATATACGCTTGACTGGGTACGGTGGGAAGGATATCTATAAATACCAATAATTATTCATTTTACCGGACACGGAACTGGATTAATAGTTAATAGACTTGTTGAAACAGGGGTGAATTACATTCAAGGGTAATTGGTGTAATTGTTAACAAAGTAGTAAAACCTTGGTTTACACGCAGTCGATAACCTGGTGTATTCATTAAACAAAGTATTAAAACCTTGTTACAATTCGAATCCCCAATTAGTTGGAATATTTGACTTCGGGAATAAGAATAAATTGATGAAGGCTTTCGCTCTTTATATTTATGACTGATGGACTATTATGGACAAATCCGTATGGACATATTAAATAATCCAGGACAAAGAACAATTAACCCATGGGCATAAAACTAAAATCAACACATCAAACATCATGATTACGGAAGTTTAAATAAGCATAATTCTTTTATTTCATATTTAATTTTCTTTATTTTATATTTAATTGCACTTCTAATTATCGCACTTTTATTTATTGTTATTTTATTTAATTGCACTTTTAATTATCGTACTTTTTAATTATCGCAATTTTATTTTATCACACTTTTATTTATCGCAATTTCATTATCGTTATTTACATTACGCTTTAAATTAAGTCTTTTATTTATTTAATATTTTACATTAGGTTTTAACTGCGACTAAAGTTTTAAAATCGACAAACCGGTCATTAAACGGTAAAAACCCCCCTTTATAATAATAATATTACTTATATATATATTTGTATTTTTATAAAATAAAACTAATATAGCGTTAAGCTTTGTCTAAAAGATTCCCTGTGGAACGAACCGGACTTACTAAAAACTACACTACTGTACGATTAGGTACACTGCCTATAAGTGTTGTAGTAAGGTTTAAGTATATCCATTCTATAAATAAATAAATATCTTGTGTAAAATTGTATCGTATTTAATAGTATTTCCTAGTAAAATTTAATAGTATTTTATACCCCTTAGCTTAAACATCACTATGCTTAGAGAAGAGCAGTTGTATGCAAAGTTCTCTAAGTGTGACTTTTGGTTACTAGAGGTACAATTTCTTGGTCATGTTGTAGGGGCCAATGGAATACAGGTCGATCCAGCAAAGATTGAGTCGGTTAAAAATTGGGAAACTCTAAAGACGTCAGCGCAGATTAGGCAATTTTTGGGTCTATCTGGTTACTACCGGAGATTCATTGAAGGATTCTCTAAGATCGCCCGACCATTAACCGCATTGACTCATAAGGGCAAGAAGTTTGAGTGGCCAAAACCGCAAGAGACTGCATTTAAGTTGTTGAAAGAGAAGTTAACAACTGCACCAGTATTGTCTCTACCCGAGGGAAGTGAAGATTTTGTGGTTTATTGTGATGCCTCATGTCAAGGAATGGGTTGCGTGCTTATGCAACGAAACCAAGTTATTGCTTATGGATCGCGTCAGTTAAAGATACACGAGCAGAACTACACTACGCACGACCTTGAGTTAGGAGCTGTTGTCTTTGCACTTAAAATGTGGAGACACTACCTGTTTGGAACCAAGTTCACTATCTTTACCGACCATAAGAGTTTACAGCACATATTCGATCAGAAGCAACTCAACATGAGACAATGACGTTGGATGGAACTACTTAACGATTATAACTTCGAACTTCAATACCATCCGGGCAAGGCGAATGTTGTGGCAGATGCCTTGAGCAGAAAGGAGTGAGAGAAACCTCTTAGGGTTAAAGCGCTTAACATAGTTGTCCGTACTAATCTCACATCACGAATCCGCGAAGCACAACAAGAAGCCATGAAACAAGAGAATGTTGATGTTGAATTTCTCAAAGGGATGGATAAGAAGTTTGACATCAAGGAGGACGGAACACGGTACTTTGCTAATCGAATTTGGGTACCAAAGTTTGGTGGATTGAGAGAACTAGTGTTGGAGGAAGCACAAAAGTCGAGATACTCAATTCATCCGGGATCAGATAAAATGTACCAGGATTTGAAGGCATTTTATTGGTGGCCAAATTTGAAAGCTGACATTGCTACTTATGTCGGGAAGTGCTTGACTTGCGCTAAAGTCAAGGCTGAGCATCAGAAGCCATCAGGATTACTGATTCTACCAGAGATTCCCCAGTGGAAGTGGGAAGGTATTTCCATGGACTTCATTACGAAACTGCCGAGAACGACAGGAGGTCACGATACCATTTGGGTTATCGTGGATCGTCTCACTAAGTCCGCACACTTCTTACCAATAAGGGAAACTGATAAAATGGAGAAGCTGGCTCAGATCTACATTAAGGAAATCGTCTCTAGGCATGGAGTGCCTATATCCATTATATTCAACCGTGATAGCAGATTTACTTCCAGGTTTTGGCAATCGTTACAGAAAGTAATGGGAACCCGTCTAGATATGAGTACAGCATATCACCCCCAGACGGATGGCCAGAGCGAACGAACTATTCAGACTTTTGAGGACATGTTGAGAGCGTGTGTCATTGATTTCGGAAACGGATGGGATAAGTATTTACCACTAGCTGAGTTCTCATACAATAACAACTACCATGCAAGTATTAAAGTTGTACCTTTCGAGGCATTCTATGGAAGGAAGTGTAGATCTCCCATTTGTTGGAGCGAGTTGGGAGATAGTCAGTTGACAGGTCCTGAGATTATTCAGGAGACAACTGAGAAAGTTCTACAGATTTAGGAACAATTGAGAAAGGCTCGAAGTTGTCAAAAGAGTTACGTCGATGTTAGACGGAAGGACATAGAATTCCAAGTTGGTGACAAGGTAATGCTTAAGGTATCACCTTGGAAGGGTGTTGTTGTAGTGACCCGAACTTTTCCATGTTTATATATATTAAATGAAATTGATATTTATATGATTAAGTGTTTCCAACATGTTAAGCAATCAAACTTGTTAAGACTTGATTAATTGGAATAGGTTTCATATAGACAAATGACCACCCAAGTTGACCGGTGATTCACGAACGTTAAAACTTGTAAAAACTATACAATGACATATATATGGTTATATATATAGTTAACATGATTTTATTATAAGTATGTATCTCATTAGGTATTTTAACAATGAGTTATATACATAAAAATGAGACTATTAAATTAAGAAACTCGAAAATGATATATATAACGATTATCGTTACAACAACGTCTTACTAGGTACATATGAATCATATTAAGATATTGATACACTTGGTTAATTATGTTAAATGATAAGTAAATATATCATTAAGTGTATTAACAATGAACTACATATGTAAAAATAAGACTACTAACTTAATGATTTCGAAACGAGACATATATGTAACGATTATCGTTGTAACGACATTTAACTGTATATATATCATACTAAGATATATTATATATCATAATATCATGATAATGTAACAATTTAACATCTCATTTGATATAATAAACAATGATTTTAACAACATTTAACAAGATCGTTAACCTAAAGGTTTCAAAACAACATTTACATGTAACGACTAACGATGACTTAACGACTCAGTTAAAATGTATATACATGTAGTGTTTTAATATGTATTCATATACTTTTTAAAGACTTCAAGACACTTATCAAAATACTTCGACTTAACAAAAATACTTACAATTACATCCTCGTTCAGTTTCATCAACAATTCTACTCGTATGTACCCGTATTCGTACTCGTACAATACACAGCTTTTAGATGTATGTACTATTGGTATATATACTCCAATGATCAGCTCTTAGCAGCCCTTGTGAGTCACCTAACACATGTGGGAACCATCATTTGTCAACTAGCATGAAATATCTCATAAAATTACAAAAATATGAGTAATCATTCATGACTTATTTACATGAAAACAAAATTACATATCCTTTATATCTAATCCATATACCAACGACCAAAAACACCTACAAACACTTTCATTCTTCAATTTTCTTCATCTAATTGATCACTCTCAAGTTCCATCTTCAAGTTCTAAGTGTTCTTCATAAATTCCATAAGTATAGTTTCATAAAAATCAAGAATACTTCCAAGTTTGCAAGTCTACTTCCAAGCTTTCTAATCCATTCCAAGTAATCATCTAAGATCAAGGAACCTTTGTTATTTACAGTAGGTTATCTTTCTAATTCAAGGTAATATTCATATTCAAACTTTGATTCAATTTCTACAACTATAACAATCTTATTTCGAGTGAAAATCTTACTTGAACTGTTTTCGTGTCATGATTCTACTTCAAGAACTTTCAAGCCATCCAAGGATCCTTTGAAGCTAGATCCATTTTTATCATTTCCAGTAGCTTTATCCAGAAAACTTGAGGTAGTAATGATGTTCATAACATCATTCGATTCATACATATAAAGCTATCTTATTCGAAGGTTTAAACTTGTAATCACTAGAACATAGTTTAGTTAATTCTAAACTTGTTCACAAACAAAAGTTAATCCTTCTAACTTGACTTTTAAAATCAACTAAACACATGTTCTATATCTATATGATATGCTAACTTAATGATTTAAAACCTGGAAACACGATGAACACCATAAAATCGGATATACGCCGTCGTAGTGAAACCGAGGGCTGTTTTGGTTTGGATAATTAAAAACTATGATAAACTTTGATTTAAAAGTTGTTCTTCTGGGAAAATTATTTTTCATATGAACATGAATCTATATCCAAAAATCAAAGTTAAACTCAAAGTGGAAATATGTTTTCTAAAATGGTCATCTAGACGTCGTTCTTTCGACTGAAATGAATACCTTTACAAAAATGACTTGTAAATTATATTTCTGACTATAAACCTATAATTTTTATGTTTATATTCATAAAATAGAGTTCAATATGAAACCATAGCAATTTGATTCACTCAAAACGGATTTAAAATGAAGAAGTTATGGGTAAAACAAGATTGGATATTTTTGATCTTTTTAGCTACGGGAAATGTTTAACAAATCTATACAAATCATATTCTAGCTAACTTATATTGTATTATACATGTATTCTAATATATTATGTAATCTTGGGATACCATAGACACGTATACAAATGTTTTGACATATCATATCGACCCATGTATATATATTATTTGGAACAACCATAGACACTCTATATGCAGTAATGTTGGAGTTAGCTATACAGGGTTGAGGTTGATTCCAAAAATATATATACTTTGAGTTGTGATCTAGCCTGAGACGTGTATACACTGGGTCGTGGATTGATTCAAGATAATATATATCAATTTATTTCTGTACATCTAACTGTGGACAACTAGTTGTAGGTTACTAACGAGGACAGCTGACTTAATACTCTCAAATCTTTAAAACATAATAAAAATGGTTGTAATTATATTTTGATCATACTTTGATATATATGTACATATTTGTATAGGTTCGTGAATCGATCCGTGGCCAAGTCTTATTTCCGAGGAAGGAAATATCTGTGAAAGTGAGTTATTGTCCCACTTTTAAAATCTAATATTTTTGGGATGGGAATACATGCAAGTTTTATAAATGATTTACAAAATAGACACAAGTACGTGAAACTACATTCTATGGTTGAATTATCGAAATCGAATATGCCCTTTTTATTAAGTCTGGTAATTTAAGAATTAGGGAACAGACACCCTAATTGACGCGAATCCTAAAGATAGATCTATTGGGCCTAACAAACCCCATCCAAAGTACCGGATGCTTTAGTACTTCAAAAATTATATCATATCCGAAGGGTGTCCCGGAATGATGTGGATATTCTTATATATGCATCTTGTTAATGTCGGCTACCAGGTGTTCACCATATGAATGATTTTTATCTCTATGTATGGGATGTGTATTGAAATATGAAATCTTGTGGTCTATTGTTACGATTTGATATATATAGGTTAAACCTTTAACTCACCAACATTTTTGTTGACGTTTAAAGCCTGTTTATTCTCAGGTGAATATTAAGAGCTTCCGTTGTTGCATACTAAAATAAGGACAAGATTTGGAGTCCATGTTTGTATGATATTGTGTAAAAACTGCATTCAAGAAACATATGTCGATGTAATATATTTCTATTGTAAACCATTATGTAATGGTCGTGTGTAAACAGTATATTTTAGATTATCATTGTTTGATAATCTACGTAATGTTTTTAAAACTTTTATTGATAAAATAAAGGTTATGGTTGTTTTAAAAATGAATGCAGTCTTTGAAAAACGTCTCATATAGAGGTCAAAACTTCGCAACGAAATCAATTAATATGGAACGTTTATAATCAATATGAACAGGACATTTCAGTTGGCATCAGAGCTGGTATAACGCCGTCCATGTGTGGCGGGTTAGTCGTAAAGGAGGTTCTCACAGTGTTACCTGTGACGAAGCATTGGCTCTTACTCCTTGCAATCCCTTACGAGGGTTGGCAGTAGCCGAGAGGCAGCCCCTAAAATCAGTATCTGAGGTATACTCAGTGGTCACCAGGCGGTTAGCTGGGAAGGCACTGGGTGGGACGGTGGTTGTCCCCAACTGCATTTCAGTTGGTATCCGAGCGTTGGTCTTAGAGATCCATAAAATTTGCATTAGTGTGTCTTATCGAGTTTGTTAGGATGCATTAGTGAGTCTGGACTTCGACCGTATTTTCTTTAAAAATGATTGCTTAACATTTTTGTTGGAAACTATATATTATTAATATGTAAATATTATGTGATATATTAATCTCTTAACATGTTTGATATTGTGTGATAGATGTCTACCTCTAGCACAAATCCCATTGACTCACCTAATAATAACGAAGAGTCGAATATATATTGGCAAGATTCACAAGTTCCCGAAGAACTGGAAGAAGAGGAAACGAAACCGGAAGAAGAGGAACCAGAAGAAGAGGAACCAGAAGAAGTGGAACCGGAAGAAGAAGAGGTTCCGGAGGGGGGAATAGTAGGAACCACAGAAAACCGGTCAAATAAAAGAAAATCCTCAACCAATGGACCAAAGTTAATAATGGTCAATGGTGTTTCCGCTACGGAAGCAAAATATTGGAAAAATTACCAATTTTCTGATGAATCGGATCCTGATGAGGATTCCGATGATGTTATAGAAATTACCCCGACCCAATTTAATGAGGCAAAAGAAAATAATAAGGAAAAAGGCATCAAAATAGAGAAATCTGATTCCGACCCCGATGAACTTTATATGTACCGTCAACACCCGTATTTTCAATATCGTGACAATAACCCGGGAACCTCTAAACCACCAGGTTTTTCTAAACCAATGTGGAAAACGACGACTCGTATTAGAGGAACACCATATATTCCTAGAAAATTAGGAAAACGAACCAAGTCCGAAGAAGAATAAACCAGTGATTTAGATTAGAGGGTTGTAATCATGTTGTGTATTATATGTATTGTAGTGTGCTTGTACTTTTATGTTCTATGTAAAAATTGCTTGTATTGTTTGTTAATTATCTTTTACGAATCTAATCCTTGCCTAATTTACAGTATAAAAACAAAATGGACGTTAAGGGTAGACAACCGAATATTTTAGAAGACTTACCAGAGGATATGATTGAGGAAATCTTGTCTAGAGTCGGTCAGAATTCATCAGCATATTTAGTTATGGCGAAATTAACTTGTCAAACATTTGACAGACTTTCCAGAAATGCCTTAATTTATAAAAGGCTTTCCGTTGATAGGTGGGGTATATCACATTGGGGAGACCGTAAGTTACGCCGTGTTTTCTTTAAAGCTTTAAATGCGGGGAACCCAAATGAAATTTTACACTACAGGTTAAGAACCTATTTTGACTCAACATATCCCAACATAGGATTTCGTGAATTAGAAAGAGCTTCTAACATGCAACATAAAGAAGCATGTTATGCGTATGGGTTAGTGATGTTCGCTTCTTACCAAAGTGAGAAAAAGAACATCAGATTGCAACTTTTAAATAAAACATTCCCACAAGTGACAGATTCAGTAGTTGGGGTGAGAAACAAGGTTTTTAGATTATTACGAGGCTGTTGGACATTACGAAACCCTCGTCCTTTTGATGACATTACAACATGCTGCCTAGCTAATGGTCATAACGGTTATTTTCCGCAAGACCAAGGATGGGAAGTCGTCTTAGTAAAACCAGAATGCATGACTTGTTTCTGGACTTATGAATTACGTGTCTTTATTTCCTTTGCTGAACAACTTGCGTATTAACTAGATTTATCTTCAAAACTGTCCTGTATCATAGTGTACTATATTTCATGTTATATGTAATATAGCGAAGTTGTAAGTTTGAAGAATATTTGTATGTGATATATTATTATAATCAGTTTTTCATATGGAATTGTAGTAGTTATATTGTATATTAGCTACTAAGTATGAACTTAACGGGTAGGTAGTACCCGAATTTAAACTTATAAAACGCTAATGTGACGAAAAAGCTTTTATAAATGAGTTCATATTATGCTACGAAATACTATATTATGCTACGAAATACTATTGACTACTCTTAATATTCTGTATGATTAACTCGATTCAATTGGCTATTTTGAAGGAAATGGCACCGACTACTCGACAGACCATGAATATGAGCGAAGAGGAATTTCGTACCTTTCTTGCTGCAAACATAGCCGCAGTACAGGCTGCGCTTCATACCAACAATAACTCTGAATCTAGCAATGCAGCTAACGGCGCAAGAAATCGTGTAGGATGCTCCTACAAAGAATTCACTGCCTGCAAACCTTTGGAATTTGATGGAACCGAAGGACCAATTGGATTGAAATGGTGGACCGAGAAAGTCGAATCGGTGTTTGCCATAAGTAAGTGTACTGAAGAGGACAAAGTTAAGTACGCTACGCATACCTTCACAGGTACTGCGTTAACATGGTGGAACACCTATCTTGAACAGGTAGGACACAATGCTACTTACGCACTACCGTGGTCGGCATTCAAGCACTTGATGAACGAGAAGTACCGTCCCAGAACCGAGGTCAATAAGCTCAAGTCAGAACTTAGAGGGTTACGAACACAGGGATTCGATATTACTTCGTACGAAAGACGATTCACAGAATTGTGCCTATTGTGTCCGAGAGCGTTCGAAGATGAGGAAGAGAAGATCGACGCATTTGTGAAAGGGTTACCGGAGAGAATCCAAGAAGATATAAGTTCACACGAGCCTGCCTCCATACAAAAGGCATGTAGAATGGCTCACAAACTAGTGAACCAGATTGAGGGAAGAATTAAAGAACAGGCAGCCGAAGAGGCCAACGTAAAGCTAGTCAAAAGAAAGTGGGAGGAAAACGGTGATAAGAGTCACCAATACAACAACAACAATCCCAACAATCGCAACATCAATCGCAACTACAACAAATGGCACAACAACAACAACAACAACAACAACTACAAAATCATCCCAACAACAATAACAACCACAACAACAACAACAACAACAACAACAACAACAACAACAACAACAATCAGAAGCAGCTATGCCAAAGGTGTGAAAAGTATCACTCGGGGTTCTGCACCAAATTTTGCAACAAGTGTAAAAGAAATGGTCATAGCGCGGTGAAGTGTGAGGTCTACGGACCAGGGGTTAACAAAATAAAAGGAACAAATGGTGTTGGAACGAGTAATGGCAGAGCAAGTAGTGTCGGAGCAAGTTATGCCAATGTAGTTTGTTATAAATGTAGAAAACCGGGCCACATTATTAGAAATTGCCCGAACCAGGAGAACACGAATGGACAAGGCCGCAGAAAAGTTTTCAATATTAATGCGGCAGAGGCACAGGAAGACCCGGAGCTTGTTACGGGTACGTTTCTTATTGACAATAAATCTGCTTACGTTTTATTTGATTCGGGTGCGGATAGAAGCTATATGAGTAGAGATTTTTGTGCTAAATTAAGTTGTCCATTGACGCCGTTGGATAGTAAAGTTTTACTCGAATTAGCAAATGGTAAATTAATTTCAGCAGATAATATATGCCGGAATCGAGAAATTAAACTGGGTAGCGAAATATTTAAGATTGATTTGATACCAGTAGAGTTAGGGAGTTTTGATGTAATAGTTGGCATGGACTGGCCGAAGAAGATGAAAGCAGAGATCGTATGTTACAAAAATGCAATTCGCATTGTACGAGAAGAAGGAGAACCCTTAATGGTGTATGGAGAAAAGGGCAACACGAAGCTACATCTTATTAGTAATTTGAAGGCACAAAAACTAATAAGAAAAGGTTGCTATGTTGTTCTAGCACACATCGAGAAAGTACAAACTGAAGAAAAGAGCATCAATGATGTTCCCGTCGCAAAAGAATTTCCCGATGTATTTCCGAAAGAATTACCGGGACTACCTCCACATCGATCTGTTGAATTTCAAATAGATCTTGTACCAGGAGCTGCACCAATAGCTCGTGCTCCTTACAGACTCGCACCCAGCGAGATGAAAGAACTGCAAAGCCAACTGCAAGAACTATTAGAACGTGGTTTCATTCGACCAAGCACATCACCATGGGGAGCTCCTGTTTTGTTTGTCAAGAAGAAGGATGGTACATTTAGGTTGTGTATTGACTACAGAGAGTTGAATAAACTTACCATCAAAAACCGTTATCCACTGCCGAGAATTGACGACTTATTTGATCAACTACAAGGCTCGTCGGTTTATTCAAAAATCGATTTACATTCTGGATATCATCAAATGCGAGTAAAGGAGGATGATATTCCAAAAACTGCTTTTAAGGCGCGTTATGGTCATTACGAGTTTATGGTTATGCCGTTTGGATTGTCTAACGCACCAGCTGTGTTCATGGACCTTATGAACCGAGTGTGTGGGCCATAACTTGACAAGTTTGTCATTGTTTTCATCGATGACATACTTATTTACTCAAAGAATGATCAAGAGCACGAAGAACATTTGAGAAAAGTGCTAGAAGTATTGAGGAAAGAAAAACTGTAAGCTAAGTTTTCAAAGTGTGCATTTTGGTTGGAAGAAGTTCAATTCCTCGGTCACATAGTGAACAAAGAAGGTATCCAGGTGGACCCGGCAAAGATCGAAACCGTTGAAAAGTGGGAAACCCCAAAAACTCCGAAGCATATACGTCAATTTTTAGGATTGGCTGGTTACTACAGAAGATTCATCCAAGATTTCTCCAAAATAGCAAAACCCTTGACTGCATTAACGCATAAAGGGAAGAAATTTGAATGGAAGGATGAATAAGAGAAGGTGTTTCAGTTATTGAAGAAAAAGCTAACTACGGCACCTATATTGTCATTGCCTGAAGGGAATGATGATTTTGTGATTTATTGTGAAGCATCAAAGCAAGGTCTTGGTTGTGTATTAATGCAATGAACGAAGGTGATTGCTTATGCGTCTAGACAATTGAAGATTCACGAGCAAAATTATACGACGCATGATTTGGAATTAGGCACGGTTTTTTTTGCATTAAAGACTTGGAGGCACTACTTATATGGGGTCAAAAGTATTATATATACCGACCACAAAAGTCTTCAACACATATTTAATCAGAAACAACTGAATATGAGGCAGCGTAGGTTGATTGAATTGTTGAATGATTATGACTTTGAGATTTGTTACCACCCGGGGAAGGCAAATGTGGTAGCCGACGCCTTGAGCAGAAAGGACAGAGAACCCATTCGAGTAAAATCTATGAATATAATGATTCACACTAACCTTACTACTCAAATAAAGGAGGCGCAACAAGGAGTTTTAAAAGAGGGAAATTTAAAGGATGAAATACCCAAAGGATCGGAGAAGCATCTTAATATTCTGGAAGACGGAACCAGGTATAGGGCTGAAAGAATTTGGGTACCAAAATTTGGAGATATGAGAGAAATGATACTTAGAGAAGCTGATAAAACCAGATACTCAATACATCCTGGAACGGGGAAGACGTACAAGGATCTTAAGAAACATTTTTAGTGGCCAGGTATAAAAGTCGATATTGTTAAATATGTAGGAGAATGTTTGACGTGTTCTAAGGTCAAAGCTGAACATCAGAAACCATCAGGTCTACTACAATAACCTGAAATCCCGGAATGGAAATGGAAAAACATTACCATGGATTTCATTACTAAATTGCCAAGGACTGTAAGTGGTTATGATACTATTTGGGTAATAGTTGATCGTCTCACCAAGTCAGCACACTTCCTGCCAATGAGAGAAGATGACAAAAAGGAGAAGTTGGCGCGATTGTATTTAAAGGAGGTTGTCTCCAGACATGGAATACCCGTCTCTATTATCTCTGATAGGGATGGTAGATTTGTTTCAAGGTTCTGGTAGACGTTGCAACAAGCATTGGGGACTCGTCTAGACATGAGTACTGCCTATCATCCACAAACTGATGGGCAGAGCGAAAGGATGATACAAACGCTTGAAGACATGCTACGAGCATGTGTTATTGATTTCGGAAATAGTTGGGATCGACACCTACCGTTAGCAGAATTTTCCTACAACAACAGTTATCAATCTAGTATTGAGATGGCTCCGTTTGAGGCACTTTATGGTAGAAAGTGCAGGTCTCCGATTTGTTGGAATGAAGTGGGGGATAGACAGATTACGGGTCCGGAGATAATACAAGAAACTACCGAGAAAATCATCCAAATTCAACAACGATTAAAAACCGCCCAGAGTCGACAAAAGAGCTACGCGGACAGTAAAAGAAAAGATATAGAGTTTGAAATTGGAGAAATGGTCATGCTTAAGGTTTCACCTTGGAAAGGCGTTGTTCGATTTGGTAAACGGGGGAAACTAAATCCAAGGTACATTGGACCATTCAAGATTATAGATCGTGTCGGACCAGTAGCTTACCAACTGGAGCAACCTCAACAACTCGCGGCTGTACATAACACTTTCCACGTCTCGAATTTTAAGAAATGTTTTGCTAAAGAAGATCTCACTATTCCGTTGGACAAAATCCAAATCAATGAAAAACTTCAATTCATTGAAGAACCCGTCAAAATAATGGATCGTGAGGTTAAGAGACTTAAACAAAACAAGATACCGATTGTTAAGGTTCGATGGAATGCTCGTAGAGGACCCGAGTTCACCTGGGAGCGTGAAGATCAGATGAAGAAGAAATACCCGCATCTATTTCCAGAAGATTCGTCAACACTTTCAACAGCTTAAAATTTCGGGACCAAATTTATTTAATGGGTAGGTACAGTAGTGACCCGAACTTTTCCATGTTTATATATATTAAATGAAATTGATATTTATATGATTAAGTGTTTCCAACATGTTAAGCAATCAAACTTGTTAAGACTTGATTAATTGGAATAGGTTTCATATAGACAAATGACCACCCAAGTTGACCGGTGATTCACGAACGTTAAAACTTGTAAAAACTATACAATGACATATATATGGTTATATATATATAGTTAACATGATTTTATTATAAGTATGTATCTCATTAGGTATTTTAACAATGAGTTATATACATAAAAATGAGACTATTAAATTAAGAAACTCGAAAACGATATATATAACGATTATCGTTACAACAACGTCTTACTAGGTACATATGAATCATATTAAGATATTGATACACTTGGTTAATTATGTTAAATGATAAGTAAATATATCATTAAGTGTATTAACAATGAACTACATATGTAAAAATAAGGCTACTAACTTAATGATTTCGAAACGAGACATATATGTAACGATTATCGTTGTAACGACATTTAACTGTATATATATCATACTAAGATATATTATATATCATAATATCATGATAATGTAACAATTTAACATTTCATTTGATATAATAAACAATGATTTTAACAACATTTAACAAGATCGTTAACCTAAAGGTTTCAAAACAACATTTACATGTAACGACTAACGATGACTTAACGACTCAGTTAAAATGTATATACATGTAGTGTTTTAATATGTATTCATACACTTTTGAAAGACTTCAAGACACTTATCAAAATACTTCGACTTAACAAAAATACTTACAATTACATCCTCGTTCAGTTTCATCAACAATTCTACTCGTATGTACCCGTATTCGTACTCGTACAATACACAGCTTTTAGATGTATGTACTATTGGTATATATACTCCAATGATCAGCTCTTAGCAGCCCTTGTGAGTCACCTAACACATGTGGGAACCATCATTTGGCAACTAGCATGAAATATCTCATAAAATTACAAAAATATGAGTAATCATTCATGACTTATTTACATGAAAACAAAATTACATATCCTTTATATCTAATCCATATACCAACGAGCAAAAACACCTACAAACACTTTCATTCTTCAATTTTCTTCATCTAATTGATCGCTCTCAAGTTCCATCTTCAAGTTCTAAGTGTTCTTCATAAATTCCATAAGTATAGTTTCATAAAAATCAAGAATACTTCCAAGTTTGCAAGTCTACTTCCAAGCTTTCTAATCCATTCCAAGTAATCATCTAAGATCAAGGAACCTTTTTTATTTACAGTAGGTTATCTTTATAATTCAAGGTAATATTCATATTCAAACTTTGTTTCAATTTCTACAACTATAACAATCTTATTTCGAGTGAAAATCTTACTTGAACTGTTTTCGTGTCATGATTCTGCTTCAAGAACTTTCAAGCCATCCAAGGATCCTTTGAAGCTAGATCTATTTTTCTCATTTCCAGTAGCTTTATCTAGAAAACTTGAGGTAGTAATGATGTTCATAACATCATTTGATTCATACATATAAAGCTATCTTATTCGAAGGTTTAAACTTGTAATCACTAGAACATAGTTTAGTTAATTCTAAACTTGTTCGCAAACAAAAGTTAATCCTTCTAACTTGACTTTTAAAATCAACTAAACACATGTTCTATATCTATATTATATTCTAACTTAATGATTTAAAACCTGGAAACACGATGAACACCATAAAATCGGATATACGTCGTCGTAGTGAAACCGGGGGCTGTTTTGGTTTGGATAATTAAAAACTATGATAGACCTTGATTTAAAAGTTGTTCTTCTGGGAAAATGATTTTTCATATGAACATGAAACTATATCCAAAAATTAAGGTTAAACTCAAAGTGGAAGTATGTTTTCTAAAATGGTCATCTAGACGTCGTTCTTTCGACTGAAATGACTACCTTTACAAAAACGACTTGTAACTTATATTTTTGACTATAAACCTATAATTTTTCTATTTAGATTCATAAAATAGAGTTTAATATGAAACCATAGCAATTTGATTCACTCAAAACGGATTTAAAATGAAGAAGTTATGGGTAAAACAAGATTGAATATTTTTGATCTTTTTAGCTACGGGAAATGTTTAACAAATCTATACAAATCATATCCTAGCTAACTTATATTATATTATACATGTATTCTAATATATTATGTAATCTTGGGATACCATAGACATGTATGCAAATGTTTTGACATATCATATCGACCCATGTATATATATTATTTGGAACAACCATAGACACTCTATATGCAGTAATGTTGGAGTTAGCTATACAGGGTTGAGGTTGATTCTAAAAATATATATACTTTGAGTTGTGATCTAGCCTGAGACGTGTATACACTGGGTCGTGGATTGATTCAAGATAATATATATATCGATTTATTTATGCACATCTAACTGTGGACAACTAGTTGTAGGTTACTAACGAGGACATCTGACTTAATACACTCAAATCTTTAAAACATAATAAAAATGGTTGTAATTATATTTTGATCATACTTTGATATATATGTACATATTTGTATAGGTTCGTGAATCGATCCGTGGCCAAGTATTATTTATGAGGAAGGAAATATCTGTGAAAGTGAGTTATTGTCCCACTTTTAAAATCTAATATTTTTGGGATGAGAATACATGCAGGTTTTATAAATGATTTACAAAATAGACACAAGTACGTGAAACTACATTCTATGGTTGAATTATCGAAATCGAATATGCCCCTTTTTATTAAGTCTGGTAATCTAAGAATTAGGGAACAGACAACCTAATTGACGCGAATCCTAAAGATAGATCTATTGGGCCTAACAAACCCCATCCAAAGTACCGGATGCTTTAGTACTTCGAAAATTATATCATATCCGAAGGGTATCCCGGAATGATGGGGATATTCTTATATATGCATCTTGTTAATGTCAGTTACCAGGTGTTCACCATATGAATGATTTTTATCTCTATGTATGGGATGTGTATTGAAATATGAAATCTTGTGGTCTATTGTTACGATTTGATATATATAGGTTAAACCTATAACTCACCAACATTTTTGTTGACGTTTAAAGCATGTTTATTCTCAGGTGAATACTAAGAGCTTCCGCTGTTGCATACTAAAATAAGGACAAGATTTGGAGTCCATGTTTGTATGATATTGTGTAAAAACTGTATTCAAGAAACATATGTCGATGTAATATATTTCTATTGTAAACTATTATGTAATGGTCGTGTGTAAACAGTATATTTTAGATTATCATTGTTTGATAATCTACGTAATGTTTTTAAAACCTTTATTGATAAAATAAAGGTTATGGTTGTTTTAAAAATGAATGCAGTCTTTGAAAAACGTCTCATATAGAGGTCAAAACCTCGCAATGAAATCAATTAATATGGAACGTTTATAATCAATATGAACGGGACATTTCAGTTGTACGATTTGGAAAATGAGGTAAACTGAGTCCTAGATATATTGGACCGTTTGAGATAACTGAAAGAGTTGGACCAGTAGCTTACAGGTTGGAACTACCACAAACACTCAGCGGTATTCATGACGTTTTTCATGTATCCAATCTAAAGAAGTGCCTAGCCGATGATAATTTGATTATTCCTCTAGAGGAACTACATATCGACGACAAACTTCATTTCATTGAGGAACCTGTTGAAATCTTGGGCCGTGAGGTCAAGCAGTTGAAGCAAAGAAGAATTTCTATCGTTAAAGTTCGGTGGAACGCGAGAAGAGGACCAGAGTTCACGTGGGAGCGTGAAGACCAGATGAGGCTGAAGTATCCGCAATTGTTTCCCGAGAAAACACTTCAGTGGACGATCACTAAAATTTCGGGACGAAATTTTCAATAACAGGTGGGTAATGTAACAACCCTGATTTTTCCGTTACTTTCGTTAACCTTCTGTTAGTTTATTTAACGGCGATTATTTAACTTTTATGCGTTTACGTGTATTAAATGCGTACTTGATCTTCGGAGGGTTTTAATAATTGATATGGGTTGATATTAATTCAAATAAATATTTCGGATAATGAAATACGATAAAAACGATACGATTTTGATAATAGCTTTTTGAGCAACGAAACGCTCGGGTTTATTTTAATAATTAATTTTATTAATTATTAACTTTTTAAAATATTTAATTTATTGGGTTTTTAATAAATTAGACAATTGGTTGCGTTTAACGATCGGGTTAGCGTTCCGGGCCTTCGGTACGACTAAACGGCACTTAAAACGGACCACGATTACACGGGATTGCAAAACGAGAGCCCGGGAACCCCATGAGGGCCCCATTCGGCCGACCCCTCCCCATACCCCCCTTATATTTTAATTATTGATAATTTTAGGGACTTATGTGCTAATTTGTAAAACTAGGGTTTAATATAAATTAATTTGTGAGGATTAAACACTGCCATAATCCCTACCCTATTATTCCAGTCGATTTTTTTTGCTCCCTCCCTCCCTTTGGCCGTCGCCCAACTCACACACATACGCTCAAACTCAATTTTTGATTAAACCTCAAGAACAAAAGTTGCAATTCGCGTTATCCTCTACGTATTGGTGTGCTTTGATTGTTGATCTAAGGTATATTTACATGAACCCTAATTCTTAAAAATCTGATTTTTATAAAGTTTCATAGTTATGTTGTCAATTGCTCAAGTCTATACGCGTACGTGTTAATTGTAATCGTTATTTTGATTATTTGATGCGCTAGGGTTTAAAAATGAATTTGTATTTGTTTAATCAGAAAAATTAAGTTTTTCAAATGCTAATTATTATGTTATAATCAGATTTCTTGCGAAAAACTATTGAGTTTAGGCTTTGGATTCGCTTGATTTCGTTTCCGTATGATTAAGTTATGTCGATTTGAATTATCGTTGTGTTTTTGTTGCTTGATCAGAAATCTGGGATTGATAGAAAACGAATTGGAATGTGAGACTTATACCACTGGAAATATAATTTAAAAACACTCAATTTAGACTAGGATATCATGTTGTTTGCTTATGTATAGCCCGAGATATGCTAGAATTAGTGTAAAAGTAGTTTTATACAGCACTTGCATGAAAATAACCTTGTATGATAAAATGTGTTAACTTTTTTGATTAAAGCTTTGCATATTTGAAAAGTAGACAAAAACTAATTCATCTTTAATGTGGATATCATAGGCTAATTGCATCTAGATCTTCGGATAATCGTATGCGAATGTGACTAACTAAATGGGAATCGAATCTGTAAATTGCACACGGTTTTGTACTCTGCGTATTTTGTAAATTTTTTGAGCATGTATTCTTATGGAAAATGAAACTTAACATGATATGTGACTTATTGTTAGTTTATGTCAATCTCTGAAACTTTATGCATTGGGCACAATAGAGTCGTACTTTATGTGAATTCTGATTTGAGCTGAAAACTGAATGTTCAACTTGCACGAATAAACTGTACAAATTGGCTAAACAAAAGTTGCTAGATCTTTGATATGTGTTACTTTGATTTGTCCTTGAACTATGGCCACTGGTCTTGTATCAATTTCATGTTCCTAACTCCGGTTATAGCCAAAATGAAATCAGTGCGCGGTTAGAAACTGACTTGGCAAACCCCAAATGTATCCCTTCTGATTCCTGACTTTTAATTATCGTATGAGTCCCTGGCTGGACTTTTTAGAATCAATTTTAAGTGTAATTATGATCTGGAGTTTGTCATATTTACTTGAATTTTGTACTATGAGATAATGTGCTAAGTATGTTACGTGTTCATAAATTTTGTGCATGACGATAAACTGAAATTGTGAAAATGATCATTCATGACCTAAAACGTATTGTTTGATTTAGGTTTGACTTATTGACCAATATTTGACATGAACCTACTGATGTTGACCTTAGTTTACTACTTTGACCAAGATTGACTTTTGGTTTGACTTCGGTTGACTTTGTTTGACTTGCATGATATAGTTGACTTTTACTTTGAAACGCGTCGAGTCGAGCAATAAGACAACGTACACTATGAAACCACACTTATATAAGATACATATATTGACCAACCTACATACATATACTTAGGTTACATTACTCGGGTCTAAACCGTACAAGTCATTTGTCTTTCATTCCGAGCTTATTCAAAGGTGAGTCTACAATCCCGCTTTTTACATGTTTTCAGGGATGAGAATACACGCTGTTATATTTACATTTTCAATTACTTTTATATTGACATGAGTACTACACATATGCATAATGAGTTTGTTCAAAAAGCCTCTAGCTTGAATACTTTTAATACCATCGGTGTAAGCACAATTTAGATGGACGGATCCGTTAGGTTGACAACCTCACCCGCTATAAAAAAAAGTGGTGCATTTACTTTGAACATTAAATACATTTGAACAAGTGTATAACATTTTACGAGGTAAGGTCGGGTGTAGTGGTTTCTATACTCGGGTCATTGCTAGTATTCAGGTGCTCGGTTTATGCAAGCGATAGAATCTCGTGGTCAAGGAAATCAAACTATTTTTCTGATAACTGTTTTTCAGATACCGTTACATTACTTTAAACATGTAGATTCACCAACATTATTTGTTGACCTGTTTTTGCGTGTTGTTATTCTCAGGTCCTTAAGAGGTATGCTTCCGCTATGTTTGCTGCATGACTGTCTGTGGAGTCAGCATTTGATTTTAAAGAACATTATTTACTTTCGCATTTAAAACTTTTATACTGTTTAAATACTGTTGGCTTGTGGTTACGATCACAACAGTGTTTCTATTTTGGAATTATTGGCTTATGTTTTTGAAAGTTAATATTTTAAATAAAATTAAATGCGATTGCTTTAAACGTCTCATATAGAGGGCGTAACTGTTAACTGTGGGACCGAAATTAACACGTCGTCAGATGGTAATTTGGCAGGGTGTTATATCAAACAACCGAGTTATGCGGTTCAATTGTGCCTGTAGACATTCCCAGCGTAGGAGAACAACTTAAAAGCAGCGCAGTCATAGCTAATCACTTGCATCCGGACAAGGGAATCAAAAGTGGCACAGGCTTATCAACCGAAACTAAAGCTAAGTTGCACGGTATTTTGTTAGCTAACGCATATGTTTTCGCATGGCAGGAATCAGACATGACTGGGGTTCCGCGGGATATTGTGGAACATAAGTTGAATGTTAATCCATCACTCACACCTGTTAGACAAAAGAAGCGGCACATGGCCCTTGAGCGCATTAATTTGGTTATGCGCGGAAGTCGATAACCTGGTCAGAGCAAACATCCTGTGGGAAGTACAGTACCAGACATTGGTTGCTAATCCTGTGTTGGTAAAGAAGGCTGACGGTAACTGGAGGATGTGTGTCGATTTTAAGGACATTAACAAAGCGTGTCCTAAAGATAACTACCTTCTCCCAGAGATTGACTGGAAGGTAGAATCGTTATCGGGTTTTCGGTACAAATGTTTTCTGGATGCATACAAGGGTTATCACCAAATCTTCATGGCCATGGAAGATGAGGACAAAACTGCTTTTCATACGTCGCAGGGTATTTATTGTTATACAAAGACGCCATTTAGATTAAAAAACGCAGGCGCTACCTATCAGCGCATAATTGACGCATCTTTCAAGCACCAAATTGGCAGAAATCTTGAAGCATATGTCGATGACTTGGTAATTAAAAGTAACACCGAAGAAGAAATGATCGCGGACATCCTATAAATGTTTGCGTCTTTGCGCAAGATCAACATGAAGCTTAACCCGCTCAAGTGTAGTTTCGGGGAAGAGGAGGGCAAGTTTCTAGGTCATGTGGTGACGGCGCGGGGAATCAAGGCGAATCCCAAAAAGATCGAAGCCATTGATAGTTTACCATCTCCAAAGACAAAGAAATATGTGCAGATTCTAACCGGGAAGCTCGCGGCGATCACGCGGTTCTTGTTAAAAGCTGCGGAACGGCAGTTACCATTCTTCAATACTTTGAAGAATTGTTTAAAGAAAAAAGACTTCGTATGGACTCAGGAAGCAGAATCGGCTTTTCAAGAGATGCAGAAGGTGCTTGCTGAATTACCAACACTCACTGTGCCAGTATCAGGAGAAACGCTTACGCTGTACCTTGCAGCATCAAAAGAAGCTGTTAGCTCGGTTCTTATCGCGGATCGCGGAAAGGTAATCCATTCTCTTTTGTTTATATATATATGAATTATTTATTTTAAGGACAAATAACGCTGAGGTTTTCTCAGATGCAAATGCCAGTCTACTTCGTAAGTAAGACGCTGACAGCAAGCGAAGTAAACTATTCACCAATCGAGAAGCTAGTATATGCGCTAGTTCACACAGCGCGACGTTTGTGTCAGTACTTTCAAGCACACCCAGTTGTGGTTCTAACTGATCAGCTGATCAAAGAGGTGCTATACAAGCCCGAGATTTCTGGCCGAATGGCTAAATGGGCAGTTGAGTCAGGGGAGCACGAAATAAATTTTTCTTCGCGAAGCGCGGTTAAGGGTCAAATACTTGTGGATTACCTAGCAGAGTTACCTGCTGATGTTGAAGCATCGGCTGAACATCAAGACGCGCCTGCACCAATTTTGACACCATGGAAGTTATACACCGATAGTGCCTGTAGCGCAGCGGGCGCAGGTGCATGGGGTAATTTTAACTGGCCCGGATGGCGAAGAGCATACATATGCATTGCGGTTTAATTTTGCTGTTACAAATAACGAAGCAGAATACGAGGCTTTGTTAGCAGGTATGCGGATTGCACATAAATTAACTGTTAAAGTTCTGCACGCTTATGTGGATTCGAAGCTAGTATGCAGCCAGGTCAGCGGAGACTTTGAGGCGCATGACATAGCCATGCAGCAATATCTATCGCTTGTTCATAACCTCGCTGACCAGTTTGAGGCTTTTCAAATTTCTCATGTAATGCGAGGGCAAAATAAGAAAGCGGATGCGCTTAGCAAATTGACTGCATTGGCCTTTGATCATCTGGGGAAAAGAGTTCTCATAGAAGAACTGCATGCGAAATCCATTGTTATGATGCCTTTAGTGGCACCTGTTGAGGAATCCAGCTCAACGTGGATGACACCCATCATTGCTTTTCTGCGGGATGGCACATTGCCCGCGGACTCTGTTGACGCAAAGAAAGTTCGTACCAAGGCACCAATGTATGCCCTTGAGGGTGACGTCCTATATCGAAGAAATTATTTAGGACCACATTTAAGGTGCATTGGCCCAAATGAAGCAGAGGAGGTTATACGCGAGGTGCATGAGGGTGCATGCGCTCTTCATTCAGGGCACAGGTCTATTGTGTCAAAGATTATGCGGCTAGGTTATTATTGGCCTACCATGTATGCAGATACTGCAAGCATAGTTAAGCGCTGTGAATCCTACCAAATACATGCACCAATCAGCAGAGCACCTACGCATCCAATGATTTCAGTCTCCTCACCATGGCCATTCTGCAAATGGGCATTTGACATAGTCGGACCATTTCCAAAAGGCCGAGGTAATATAACCATTTATTTCATATCATATACTACATACATCAGTATCTTACGCATACTCTACATACGCAGGAAATATCAAATTTTTGATTGTTACAATTGGCTATTTCACAAAGTGGGTGGAAGCAAGACTGCTGGCAACAATTTCAGGAAAAAGAGTGCGAAATTTTATATGGGAAGACATTGTCTGTCGATTCGGTATACCAAACGAAATCATTAGTGATAATGGCACGCAGTTTGCGGGAGATCCTTTTCGCAGTTGGTGCGCAGAGCTTAATATTAAGCAAACTTTCACGTCTGTTGCGCATCCGCAAGCAAATGGCCAATGCGAAGTCACCAACTGAGATATAGTGGCTGGAATCAAAGCCAGATTGGGCCATGTCCGCATCGGTTGGGTGGATGAACTACCAAAGATGTTGTGGGCACATCGAATAACACCTAAAGCGAGGACTGGTGAGACTTCATTCAGCTTGGTATATGGTTCAGAAGGTGTTGTACCGGCATAAATTGGGGTACCAACGTTCAGCGTACAGAATTTTGATGAACAAATCAACTCGGAGGCTTTGCGAGAAAATCTTAATTTGCTAGAAGAGCGCACAGTATTAAAGACGCGATTCAATAATATTTCAGTTGGAACTTGGTCAGTAGTGTAATACCGTATGCTGTGAGTTTTTGAAAACATTGGTTTCATGCTGGTTGTCAACATTTTGATTTGCATTTTCATTTTCATCTTCATTTCAATAATGCACACTGTAATAAGGAATCCCAGATTTAGCAGTCATCTATATATATATATATATATATATATATATATATATATATATATATATATATATATATATATATATATATATATATATATATATATATATATATATATAACAATAAGCAGAAAATCGTGAAGTACTATAATCAACGTGTGCGTTCACGCTCTTATAAGTGTGGGGATCTAGTTTGGTGTCAGAATGACGCAAGTCATGCGGAAGATACTGGGAAATTGGGCCCCCGCTGGGAAGGCCCATACAGGGTAGTGGGAACAAGCAACATCGGGGCATACCATCTTGCGACATTAGATGGAAAACCTGTGAAACGCACTTGGCACGCGACGTTGTTGAAAAAATGTTACATGTGGCTGGTTGGACCTGATCACTCCAATATATTTTAGCGCATTATTTTTTCTTTTTTTTATCTCGATATAATTTTCGTCCGTTTGGATGTGTCGCGGTTGTAATCATAATTAATGCCAATTAAAATATTTACTCGCGCATACTTTTTCTATATATATGTTTCATCTTTTCGTATGCGGTTTCCTGCCTACATAAGGGGTGTCCTCTAGCCCCCGTGCAGCAGAAGCCTGTTTGGTTACAAGGCTAGACGTACACGGCAGGTGAAGGGAATTGGTTTTTCCCTAGCCAAGTGCCACGCAGACTAGAAGGCTACAAAGTCGACTTAAAATACGAGCATTGGTTTGCTTGTGCGTAATTACTCTCATGCATTGACTTGCTTGAGAAACTCTTACGTATAAAAACATTGGTTTGTTTTTAGTTGCGTTGCTTACCATACAACTAAAGTGCACCTCTAGTACGTGACAAAGCAAGAACGCAATAGCTTTTGAGTCTAAAATACTTAGGGTGAATTCGCTTACACATGAGTTTCGGTTAACTCACGCACATCGGCATGCGGTTTACATTGGTTTTGATTCGCGATCTACAAACAATACAATAAAGACGCATGCAACGTACAAACATAATGTACATAAATATATAAGTTACAAATGTATTTAATTGCCTGCCAAACACGGGACTTAGGGCTCAAACAAATTTGAATACATAAACCTTCCTAAGCATAGGACTTACGGCGCAATTGATGGAGCATTGTTTCAAAATTACAAATTTTCCTTCAGAAGCTGATCAATGGGGGAGTTGGGGTCCGCGGCAAACACAGTGAGCTTTGGAATATCAATGCGTTGAATTGCTTGCTCTGCGTCCAGCAGGGCTGCGGCAGTATCGTCCCTGATATATTTTTGGACGGCGTCTGGATAGGGGGCGCAAGGTCGCAGCATTTGAGCACTTCCCTCACAACCTTGTTGTGGTCATGATCCATGGCCGTGTCCACGTACGCATTGAATTTATCGGTTACAGGGCCTGAATCCATAACCTTCTGCGCAAGGTCGGGGAGGGAAGTGCGTAGTTTTGTCAGATCCGCCTCTACCAGCTCGCGGACAGTTACCGTGTCATCCTTCTCTCTGCTGACCCTGTCAAGGTCTGCCCGTAGACGTTCTATTTCAGCCTTTGCCTGATCAACGGCCCCTACCAGCTCTTGATTTTTCTTCCTCTCCGCAATCAAGGCAATTTTCATCTTAGCCGCAGACGCTTCGGCAGCCTTGCGCGACTCCTCCGCGTCTTTCCTGTCATTCCTCAGCTGGTCAATACCCACTTGCAGCAAACCGAGCTCAGTTTCTTTCCGCAGTGCCACTTGGTGCAAATTAGTGGCACGACGTGCATGATCCGCAAACATGCCAAAAAACACAAGGCCGTTTTGAATGAAGGCGTCGTGTGCTTGGCGGAAGGGCAGCGCGGATAGTTGCTCACGTAATTCTGCCGGAAAAATTTGTTGCAAAAAGGCAGACTGCTCGGCGGCGTTCTCTGTGGAGGACCGTGTGAGCTGGGCTAGATTAGCCATGCGGAAGCTACCGCGCGGTGGTGTAGTATCTGAATCCAAGTCTATGGCTCGACCTTTGGAGGTGGCAGTTGCTTCGAGGTCAGGATTCACCCACGGCGGTGTTTGATGCGTATCATCAATATGCTCTGCGAGGACTTGCATAAGTTAGAGCAAACATAATGCTCCTGTTAAACGAATAATGAAATGCTTACCAGTAACTGGAGGAGTCAGGTTTGCGGATGGCTGCTCTATGGGAACGAAGTTGTCATTCCGCATATCCTCTTTTTGTTTTGAGGTGAGCTTCTTCTTGGATTGGTTCGTTTGTGGAGTTGCGACTTCCTTGCGTTTGTTGGCCGAGGTCTGCGAGGCGGATACCTCATTATCTCCAGTCTTTTCCTGCTCTAAAGGCTCCTCCACATTCTGTTTGCGGAAAGAGATTGCTGCAATCTCCTCCATGGTTAACACCCTCTTCATCTTCATCTATGCATAAACAAGCACGCAGATTCAATGCTTACCTTATATGACTGCGTAAACTAAAATACACATAGAACTATTCCTACCCTTTCCATTCGGTGCGACTATGGCTGGTCGCATGTTCTCCCATGGCCAATGGGCAGATATCTTCCCCAACCGCAACACCACATTCCCATAAGCGCGGTGGACAAGCTGTGCGTTTGCGCATTCCGCAAGCAGCTTGGCTTCCTCATCATCCAGTTTTGGGGTTTTGTTCACATCTTTGGCCACGCCATCGCACCATACCAGGGTCTGCGGAAAATTCGTGCCCACAACGGTTTGGTCGACAAAGAAAAATGTTTCCTTCCATTGGCCCGCGTTGGATTTGGGGGTTTTCGTAAAGTTTTGGCGTGCGAAAAAGGTAAACCAGGATTTATGATGAATGGCAAGGCGGTATAGATGACAAAATACATTGACCATGGGTACTTTGTTTAAAGTCACGCACCACATTTCGAAAAGAACAATCTTTCCAATAGCATAAGGGTGCAATTGCCCTAATCCTACGTGATAATGATCTAGAACGCCTAAAAAGAAATCCGACGGTGGTACCCTAAAGTTTCCATGTTTAAAGACGTGTTCGTAAATGGCCACCTTTTTCTCCGGTGGTTCGTGGGCACGTTGATGGGCAAGGGGAGGAATCGGGTTATATTGTTTTAACGGCGGATATTATTTCACTAACGTATCTATGTGCTTTTGTTCTATGACCGATTCTATGCTATCTACATATGTCTCAGTGGCTTTCGTCATTTTCAAAGAGTGATCGAAGAATTACTGACCCTTTACGACTTGCCGGAATGTACGTAGGTTGATCGGAATTGATTCAGCAGCGTGTTGGAGACGATTTGGCAGAAAAGTGGAAATGAGAGTTTTTTGCGTGTATTTATAGGCGAGAGTGGGATGGCAATTTCATCGTGGGCGTACACGTGTCTAAATCTAACGGTTATTATTTATAACCCATGAATCATCATTGGTTGCCGTTCCCAATACAGGGCGAGTGGTTCACGCGCGCCGAATCACTGTTGCTTTATGTCTTGTCAGCCGGACAGGCTTCTGTGGCAGTGACAGGCATTAAATGGTCTCGGGCGGCGTGTGGAGAATTTAATGCTCCGCATTTTCTTTTTCTTTTTCTTTTTTCCTAATAGTTTGCTATCATATGTCTTGCAGTTTGCTATCATATGTCTTGCGTCACATAACACCAAACTGGGGGGTACATAATGATACCGCGACCCGCAAGCGCATGCTATACGTACGCGGGCAAGCACTAGTATGCGCATGCGCATGGAATCTCTGCGGTATGCGTAGCGCATTGAATGCTTTGTTCCCGGTAGGGCGGTTAATTGTTGACCAAGTTTGGTAATCTTTTCCATAATTATGTCCGATATATGGGGGAGTTGGTTATGGAAAGGATTATCACAATCATGGATGATTCTAGAATTAGGGTTTGCCTATATATACTAACCCTAAATTCTTGAGACATCTTACGCAACATCTATCATCATCTCGTCTCCTAAGGTTATCAGTTTAGTTCTCCATCGACTGTTCCCTACAACCTTATCTAGGGCCTTCTGATCGACGACCGTCATCAAAGGTGGACTTAACCACTTAGCCACCCCGCCGACATCATCATGTCGGCCTAGGTTATTCACGGTAGTCAGGTCGGAGAGTTAAGTTCTAAAATCTTTAAACCTCTTTATACGTATTGAGCGCGCATATTTACCTTCTGAAAAATATACGCATGATCAGTGTTAATAAATGATTCTGGGCATGAGAGAAAATCCCATTTTTTTATTTATGAACTATTATATTGAGACATACGGATATCAAATTTCAAACTTATAACTACATTTATTGTACACTTTATTTACAATGTCATTTCACCTTCTTTATTTCTTATTTCACATGTATTCTCGCTTTACTTTTTAAATCTGAAACCACCTACCATTTTTTACCATCGTCAACCGAACTTAATCTCACAACACCGACTCCTCAAATAAAAATCATGCAACCATTAGAAGTAGGCACTCGCGTTCTGTGCCGGTGGAGAGACGGCAAACATCATCCCGTTAAAGTTATTGAACGCCGGCGACTTCACGGCGGTGGACCTAATGACTACGAATACTACGTTCATTACACCGAGTGTATGTTTCTTACAATTAATTGCTTTGAACTTCTATTATATATGTATGCTGCCAATTTCATTTATGCTTGATCTCACTAGGAAAAAACCCTAGGATTATAAATTAGGTTTTTTTTTTTTCTTCTTTTCAATTTTTAATCTAGGGCTTTAAAACATGCATTAAGAAATTAACCATTAAATTAATTTTTCTAATGACAACCCTAAAGGATTATCATTAAGAAATTAATTAGAACATGCATTATTTTCTTGTACAGTTAACCATCAATTGCCTAGTAGTATAAACTAACAAAATGTACCACTATTTTTTGCACAATCTATTCCTTAAAGACAACCCTAAGTTGTTGTTAGATTTTTTCTTGAAACGATAACTAATAGCCGCTGGTTATTATTGCAATACATTTGAATAATGAGACACTCTCAAATGGATCATCGGTTTGGCGAGTTGTATGTTAAAATGTTGCAATCATTAAAGTTTTAAATGATAGTCTGTAATTGTAAATTTTGGACATAGTTTGCAGCAATCAATAATTTGTAACAGTGAATCTTGGTTATACTCGATAACTTTCACTAAAAGTTTCAATATTGATATAGATATATAGATATACGTAGTTAAAATATTAGCACAATCACTAAAAACCTAAAATATAGATATAGATGTATGTAGGTAAAGTATTAGCACAATCACAATCACTATGAGTTTAATTATGGATATAGATGTATGCAGGTAAAATATTAGGACAATCACAGACACTAAAATTTAATGGTGCAACCTGAAATAGTTTGAATTTGCATACTCACAAGGTCTGTAAAGTTTGAAAGATGATTAGTTGTTAGGAAATGATGTATGCAGCTGATGTTTTGAAATATGAAATAACAGTGTATTCATGTGCTGTATTATTTTCTTTCTTTTTTGTTTCATGATATATGATATAATGATGACTTCAGTTATTATTGTTGGCAGTCAATAGGAGGCTTGATGAGTGGGTTAGAGTTGAACAACTTGATCTTGATTCAGTAGAAAACGATGTAGATGAAAAGGTGGAAGACAAGGTACTTATATGATATACTCTTGTTCTTGCTGTAAATTTTGTTATTTTTTTCTACGTATCTGATTCATCTGTCGACTTTTGAAACAAACTTTACCTCATTTCTGTTAATCGGCATTGATGTTTCTAGGTAACAGGCTTGAAAATGACACGCCACCAGAAACGTAAGATTGACGAGACTCATGTTGAGGTTTGTTTTAGTATGTTATTTCTTACATATATTGCTTCATGTGACTGGTTAAATATCTCGATCACATACACCTACATAAGTGTTTGACGTCTCACCAAACTAATTTTTGAACCTTTATTTTTGGGTTGTTTAGGGTCATGAAGAGCTTGATGCTGCCAGCTTACGTGAACATGAAGAGTTCACAAAAGTTAAAAACATTGCGGCTATTGAACTTGGAAGGTATGAAATCGAGACATGGTACTTTTCCCCGTTCCCGCCTGAATACAACGACTCGCTCAAACTCTACTTTTGTGAGTTTTGTCTGAATTTCATGAAGCGCAAAGAACAGCTTCATAGACACATGGTGAGCTCTGCTACAGTTTCATTTCTGAAATTTTTATCATCTCGTGTTTGTTCAATATGCTAAAAATGCTTAAACTACATGTAGCCGAGTTGTTATCGTTTGATGGTTTTCTAATCCGGGCAAAAAAAAAAAAAAAAAAATTGCAATAAATTTTAATATTGCTCTTTTTTTTTTTTTTGGACTTAGAAAAAATGTGATCTCAAGCATCCTCCTGGCGATGAGATATATCGGAGTGGTACGCTGTCAATGTTTGAGGTATATTCATGCACATGTCTTCCCAAAAAGATAGATTTGTACATTTAGATATTAGGTTATAACTTGATTATCTAAAATGTGTAGGATTTTCGTTTGATTGAAAATTCATACTTTTGAGTTAATAATTTTACTTCTCAACATTTTTCCAATATAAAAAATAAAAAATAAGCTATTTCTATGACACCAACATTGGAATCAGCTATATTATTTTTGTTTCACAGTATATGCTGTTTGTTTTCACATGCTAAAGTTTCTGTTAGAAATTTGCGTCGAAGGAGAGTTGGTTATAACTGTACGTCACAATAAATAATCTGAGTATTAACCGAATCTTGAAACAGGTTGATGGGAAAAAGAACAAGGTGTATGGCCAAAATCTTTGTTACCTAGCAAAATTGTTTCTTGATCACAAGACCCTCTACTATGATGTCGACTTGTTTTTATTTTACGTGCTGTGTGAGTGTGATGATCGTGGCTGCCACATGGTTGGTTATTTTTCAAAGGTAAAAAATTATCTGTACAAGATTCCCTGATTCAATAATTTTTACCTTTAATTTATACCAGTATTAATCTTAGTATTTTTGTGGTTTTTAGATATATATGATTAACTTTCTGGAAGTTTCACCCTTGTTTTTGAAATTTAAGAACTACGTATTTGTTTTATTTCTGTTCTGTTATTGCAGGAGAAGCATTCAGAGGAATCGTTCAATCTAGCATGCATTTTAACTCTTCCTCCTTATCAAAGAAAAGGCTACGGAAAATTCCTTATTGCATTTTGTGAGTTCCCCTCCCTTTTTATCTCTACTGTGTTGTGCCAAATCTCTTGAGTTAGCATTATCTTATTTTCCAAATATAGGATAAGATGTGACCTAGACAGTAAAGAGTTTAGAAATTGAATTAATGAAATCTCGAGACTCGAGGAATGGTGACTTTAAATATTTAAAGTGATGTATTGCTATATTGATATGTAATTTGTGATATGATGACGTACAGAAGTTTAGTCTAAGATGTAAACTAGTATCTTGAGCGTGATAACATAATATTAAGATCTATGTAGCATATCATTGACGGTTTATTTTGATAAGAAATAATAAAATAATATAATTTGGGTTACTGGAGTGTTGATAACATAATATTTAAATCTATGTAGCATACATTAGGCTAAAGTCATTTCCAGATGTATTTTACGATATAATTACCTGTTCTGTATAATTTTTGAAAATTTCTTATAAAATTTGAGGGGTTTATGTTTTTTTACAATAACTGCTATAGAAAAAAGAAAAAAAAAAATGTTTTTTTTACATATGACTTGTATGAGCTGGGTAGTCAGGTTAGAGACTGAAACTGCTAACTTATTAATTTTGCTTTTATCCTTTTAATATTTGACATGTGAATGATGTGTTTGGTGTAGCGTATGAACTTTCAAAGAAAGAAGGTAAAGTTGGGACGCCTGAAAGACCTCTTTCTGACCTGGGACAGCTTAGCTACAGGGGATATTGGACCAGGGTCCTTTTAGACATTTTGAAAAAACACAAAGGCAACATATCCATTAAGGTTTGTTACAAAGTTTACAATCCCCACGTCTCATTTTGTATTTTTCTGATTTTGTATAGTAATAATAATAATAATCCGTTTGTTTGTTATGCAGGAGCTTAGTGACATGACAGCCATCAGGGCAGAAGACGTTTTAACAACTCTTCAGGCTTTAGAACTGATTCAGTACAGAAAAGGTCAACATGTGATTTGTGCAGATCCGAAAGTGTTGGATCGTCATCTAAAAGCTGCTGGTCGTGGTGGTCTTGAAGTTGATGTTACCAAATTGATCTGGACTCCTTACAAAGAACAAGGTTAATCATGATCGTTTTCATCTCGTATATGTAAAGCTGGGTTAATGACTCATCCGTGTCTGTCCTTTAATCGTGGAAAAACGTTGTTATCCACTTCCTAGATCCTTGTTCTATTGCACCTATAACCTGGCACTTTGAACAGCAGACTTTGATATTGTGGCTCAACCAAAATTGAATAGTTTTAATGTTACTCTGTGTTGTGTTTTGATGACCGGTTGATTTGTTCAGTGTTATAAAACTCCCCGATTACTCTTTTTTGGAACCGGATGATCCGATTTTTCCAAAATCCGAGTAATTAATAGGTCAACGTCGGTCAATGTGTTAAAACCGGATTTAGTTGGCCATGGTCTGATTTAGTCAGTCAAAATTGACCAAAGTTAATATCAATCAACATTTTAATATGAAATTAAATTAGAATTCTAGAGTTCTTGAACAATCGAAGATCATGTTTATGTTTCAAGACAATTATGTTAACGTTTATCTTTATGTTTACGTGTTTCCTGTATTACACATATAATTTTGAAATTTATTATTTCAATGTATAAAAAGTCCAATCCAGTTACTTCCCATGTTGCTGGACAAAATTACATGGGGGTCCCTGTGGTATGTTCGAAATTATAACCGGAGTCCAAAAGAAATTTTTGAATTGAGTCACTATGGTTTTCATTCGTTTCATGGGGGAATCCAATTCTGTAACTGACATTAAAAATCTTGTTAAGTTCACTCACATGCTCTGCACAAGAGGGTAAAAATGTCCTTTCTCATTTTTTTTTCTCCCCCTTTTCCTTTTCTTCATTATTCCTCCCTCATCTTCAAAACCCTAGTTTAAAATCCAAAAACTTGAGATCGGAAAACTTAATTTCTTCTCCTAAATCTTCATTAACTCCTTTTCTTTTTCTTTACTTCAATCTTCACCATCTCTTAAATTATGCACATATGTTAAAAGAAACTAAAAGAAATTGAAACAACCAAATACAAATTCATCGATTCAGCAAACACAGTTAATTCAAATAGCTTTGGACTATCCAAACTTCATCGATTGAATCAACCGTTAAAAAAAAATTGAATGAAAAAAACCAAATACAAATTCAATCAAACCGTAAACATAATAAATACTCGTAAAAGAAACTAATTAATTCACAAATAAAAAAAATTATCCACATATCAAAAACCGAGTTCATACACATCATATGCAAATTCGGAAGTATGCAATTATAACGATTCATCATATCGATTCAACAAAACCCAGTTCATACACATCGATGGTATGCAAATTCAAACACGTCAATTAATGGATAATCGTAACCAATTGGCTCCGACGTCACCGACGTTTCAGATCTACAATAACAAAGCTAAATCCATGAAGTTATTATTATTGAAACCCATGATCGAATTTGGAATATGAGTTGAGTGTTTAATTCAAATGTGTGTCGCTATTTTCAAACTTAAATATTTGATTTTGATTATGTTGCTTTGATTTGATGATCTACACTGCTTTTATCTTTAAAAGAGCAAAAGAAATAGTTGATGAATATAAAACAAAAGTTACAGGTGATGTTTTTAAAAAGGAGAATTGAAGAAGAATTAAAGGGAAAAGAAATGGGTGGAGAAAATCTTCAAAATTAAGGAAGAAGATGAATTTGGGGTATGGGGATGAGTAAGGTTAGATTTTGACAATTTTACCCTCACATGCCTAGCATGTGATGAGATTTGACGGAAAAACTAACGTCTGTTATAGAAGTGGACTCCCCGTGAAACGAATGCAAACCACAGTGACCCCTCAAGTCAAAAAAATTCTTTTGGACTCCGGTTGTATTTTTGAACATACCACAGGGACCCCCGTGAAACGATTGCTCCCTAAAAAGTTCCGACAGAGTATTCGGCGAGTAGCGATTTTTGTAACCTTGGTACCCTATTCTTTAACAACGATCGATCTAGCGATTATTGAGGCAGAAACTGTGTATTTGGTGTTGGCAATGTCTATAGACCACCTATACTTCTGTTTATATTCGATAAATGCGTTGATGGGGTCGTTTAAAAAAAACTATCTCGTCTAGTTCGAAGAAGATTGACTCGTAACACTTATGCAAATATCATGAAGATATCACGAGGATGTTACGAACAATACAGTACCACAATCCAAATCATTGTATTTATTCATTTTACAAATTTGCTGACACTAATGACCAATTACACCATCCTCAGCATTTTCATCACCAAAATAAACAAGTATGGCTTTCAAGATTAATCTGTTGGTTGTTAGAAGGCAAAAGATAAACTGGTCTAGCCATCCAGACTGCCCAACCTAAACAGGTTATTGATTAGCTGTAAAGATATGAAAATTAATGCATTATATTATAGTCCATAAATTATTATCCTAATGTGTTAAAACAGTATTAGTAATACATTTAAAACATATATCGACGGTTATTTGAAATGCATTTATAATTATAAGTAACACATTAAAAACATAGATTGAGGGTTATTGAAATGCATTTAATTTACTTTAAAGTAATTCACAAAATCAGATATCCTAGTTAATGTGTATATGTAACTTTTGGCTATAAATAAAATTCACACATTCTTCATCCATTGTGATCTAGGACAACTGATCATCGAGAAAGAGAAGAAGATACATCAATGCTAAGTTGTGAACGAAACTGAAAAAGATTTTAGCCTTGTGGCGAAGCTATATAAATCTAAAAATATCCAGAGGTAATTCACAAATCTGCCTTTTGTTCGCATAGTTGGTCAAGCATACATTCACATCTTTTTCTTGTTTTCTTTCAGATTTGTGCATTCAACTTAATTATGTGCCACATGTTTACACTTATTACTAGTGTTATGATTTCTAAATATTGACATTGTTGTTAAACAAATAATTAGACAACGAAGATTAATAACAATCATTGACCCACTACTATTTTTACAATAAAAAAGATGGATAGTTTAGACATGAAACGTCCGGAAGCCCGAAGGTAAACATGACAATGTAATGTAATTATACATCATTTGTTTGTAATTATTTTCTATACTTTTTGGATTATGACATAATAATAACTACAATCATAAACTTCATATATATTCCATTGCTTTCATGCATCAAAATAAAAATTATGTCACTTATTGAAGTCAAAAAGTTTATCAGAGACAAACCAATTTTTTTTTCCAACAATAAGAGATACTGCTCACTTGTTAGTGTGTGTAAATATATTTTACACACCAACCAGACATGTGAGCGTTATCCATAATTGTTGGACCTTTTTCTTTATAAACTATCAACTTTTGGAGTTCTATTAGCCCGAGTTTCTTTTTTGATGGTTCATGCATATAGAACTACATGTATGTATATAAAAACACGAGTTTCTTTTTCGGGTTGATGATTGTTGTTAAGTAGGACCATCCTGTTAAATTTTAAGGGATTCCACACTTAGCACACCCCAAAATCCGGCCTTATTTTTAAGCCATGTTGTCTAATTATCTCTTGAAGAACAAATGAATACTTAGAGATGGTAACAATAAATGTAAATATGCATTACATGATTATGTTTTATGCAAGATTTTGATGGAAAATAAGACAAATGGTGGAGTGATGTATGTGAACAAAAGTTGGATATACAAAAGTTGGATATACGAGTTAGCTTTTGGATGTTTTTAGAAATATATAAATACAAAACGGTAAAATCTTTTTCAATTTCGCTCACAACTTGTGCATTGGTGTATCTTTTTCTCTTTCTTGATGTTCCATCGTCATCATGTTTGATTGCTTAAATACATGATATGGAATAGCAGGATAATTAAAATATATAAGATCAATCTAAACTAGATATTAATGAGATGAGCCAATACAAAGGTTGCGAAAATAGAGATTAACCATCAATTCAACGATTAATGCATTTATGAGAGGGTTTCGATGCGATTAATTAAGATCGGTCAAAGATGGGTCAATGCACTCAATAAGTCAGATTTACTTGGATCGTCACTAGGGGCGGATCCACCTAAGAGCAACCGGAGTCAGGTGCCCCCAGTGGTTTAGTTTTCAATTTAAATATTTGTATGTAATCTTATGCATTTATATGGAGTAAAAAAAAAAAGGTGGTAATATAGGTTGAAGATTTGAAGAGGGAGTAGTGCAGAACGTGTGGGGAGTTAGGGATGGAAGATAAATGAAGATATGATGATGGGTCTCATCTACTTTGTCATTATTTTTAATTTAATTTCTACCGGGAGTGTTTTAGGTTAATTTGAACTTTTATTTATTTGATTACCCGACCCACCCATTTTACCACCTTTAATATTGCAGGAAGAATAAAGGCAATGAAAGAATAATTACATTTACATTCTCTCCACCTTTGCGAATAAAGGTTTCATATTATTAATTATGGGGAAAAATACTAATCTACTATGTAAAACCATATTTCACCCGCAACTGATGCAGGCTTGCTTGGCAGGTTAATCGATATTTCGCAATTTAAAATCTAAAGTATTTATGTATATAATGGCTAACCTACTACTCTTATAACTAATATATGATATCATTTGGACGAGTAACTTCATCATCAAGATCTTTACAAATAAAACTGTAGCAACATATATGCTCACTTAATCAAACTCCATCTTGATATATTCATACCTCTGTTGTCGTTTGTAGCCTTGTAATATCTGGATATTTCTATGTAACAATCCAGATAACACAATTGCAGTTATTGCAGTATAATGTATCCACAAAATCACATAATTATTACATTACTCAAATAAAGTATAACTACAATAATTTCCAAAAGACAAAATTAGTAAAATTATGAATTCATCACTTAGAAAGTTGGAAGGAAAACTAGTAAACCTATGAATCCTCAAACTAATTTCCTTATGTTGTTCTTATCCAACTGCTGCCTGGAAGTTTTTTCAGTTTCTTTTTCTTCATCGCTCGTTTAACCTTCGCAGCACATCCCCAGCTACCCGTATCTGCATACAAACCCGACAACAATAAACTACTGCCTGCACTCTCAGGCTCCAGCTCAGCAACATGCTTAGCCGCCACCTCAGCAAGACCAACATTGCCATGAAGTTTACAACCACCCAACAATGCACCCCAAACATACACATCAGGCTCAATATGCATCTCATTAATCATCTCATGGGCCTCAACCAATTTCCCTTCTTGGCCCAGCAAATGCACCATACATGCGTAATGCTCTAATCTTGGTTCAATCTTGTAATCCTCTTGCATAACAACATTAAAAATGTGTTTACCAAGATTAAGCATCCCAGATTGGCTACACGCGGTTAAAACTGCAGTAAAAGTTAAATGATCAAGGTCAATTTTTTCATCAACCATTTGATTGAATAGCTTAATCGCTTCACTAAAATACCCGTTATTTGCAAATCCAAATATCATCGAGTTCCAAGTGATTGTGTTTCTTTCAGGCGTGTTGTTGAAAAGCGTACTGGCTTCGTTTATGAAGCCACATTTAGCGTACATGTCTATAAGCGAACTACGAACAAAAACATCCTTTTCAACTCCAATAACCAATGTATACCCATGAATCTGTTTCCCACGCGCCGAATCTGTTTCCATTGCACAAGCAGACATAAGCGTACTAATTGTAGCTGAAGTAGGTTTAATCCCTGTAGCCAACATTTTCTTAAACCTATCAGAAGCTTCACGAAACCGAAAATTGCGAACGAATCCAGATATTACTGAAGTCCAAGAAACGACATCAGGAACGACCCCATCATCTTGCATCAATTTGAAAAGCTTACAGACAGTTGAATCATCGTTAGCTTGTGAATAAGCGGCGATTAATGTATTCCATGTCACCAAGTTCGGATAAATTCCCATGGATCGTGTTTTTTCAACCAAAACTAATGCCGCGTTCATGTACCCATGTTGAACATAGCCTGCAACCATAGTATTCATAGCAACCAAATCCACTTCCACCATCGAATCAAACACTCTTCTCGCGTTACCAATTCTCCCACATCTCGAGTACATATCAATCAACGCACTGCAAACAAACACATCACACTCAAATTCTTGTTTCAAAACAACACCATGTAAAACCTCTCCCATTTTTCGATCCAACAAATGCCCACATGCTTTCAAAACACTCGGTAAAACAAACTTATTGGGTTCCAATCTTTGTCTTAGCATCTCACAAAACACAGCCATGGTCTCATGGTGGAACCCGTGACGTGCATACGCACCTACCAGAACAATCCAACGACGAGCGGTTCGTTTAGGAATTTCATCGAACAGTTTGCGTGCATCAGGTATTTGTCGGCATTGGGTGTAGAAAGCTATGAGCTTTGAGGCAATGTAGGTGGAACGAGCTAACCCATTGATGATTAAGTGAGCATGTAGCCGTTTGCCTGATTGTAGTGATTGATTTCGAGCGTGGGTTTGGATGATGTTTGCGTACACATCGGAAGCTGATTGAGAAGAATGAAAGCAGTGCATAGGAAATATAAAGCCCAGTGTTCATTTCAGTAGGAAAAGGGTTGGTTAATTAGTTGAAATAAGTGGTTTCATTGTTTGCTTGATGATATCTTATTTTGGCTTTCGAAATGAAAGAAGGTGAAATATCACTGGAACAATTATTTTAGTGCAACTAATTATCGATAAAATATAAACCGATTTTATTGAGTCTTATATGTAAGAGCGATGATATTTTCTAAATAAACTCATCATTATTTATTACATATATATAAATATAAATATAAATATTTAGACGCAAAGAGGACGACTCTTATGAGCATTCACTGTGATAGGGTGTTGTCCTAAAATTATTGAAGTTTAAACTATGAATGGGCTAATCAACCTTGAAATATCTATTTTGGTTTTATTTACTAGAGGATCATGTCATATGTTCAATATTGCTTGCAACATATTATGAACAAAAAGATTTATTTATTCATTGGATTACACGCGAGCTATATAAAATTGAATCTTAAGTTTTCTTCGCTACTATACTGAATCATTTATATAACATTATTATTTTTATCATATATGTGAATAATTGTACCCCTATGATTTGCACGCATAAAAAAGCTTCTACATAACGAAAGAGACACTTAAAAGGCATAAAAAACGACGGTGAAAACATTTTATGAATAAATATGTTCAACGTTTTCTGACAAGAAACATACTCTAAATAACAATTCATGCCGACCAACATTTTGTGCAAGCCCTGAAGGCTACCTTTTATACTTAAGTTTACTTCTGTTTTTGTTATAGCATGTCACTTTTAGCGAGCCGTTTGGTGTTAAAATACAATGCAAATTTAGAATAATATGGAATTAGTAAATGTATATGGGTAAAATGTCTAGATATTAATATGTATAAGAAAATATCTAGATATTAGAATATGAGAGAAAAATCTAGAAATAGAAATGTAAAAGAAAAATCTAGATATTTGTAGGTTGTAGAAATATCTAGATATTTATATATCCATGGAAATATCTAGGTTCTAGAATGTTCCATGGAGTAGTATAAATATGGGAGGAGATTTCATTTGTGGTGTGTGAAGTTGTGAGAGTGAAATAAGAAGTGAGTTGTGAAGAAGAGAAGAAGAGTGTGAGTTAGCGAAAGTAGAGAAGATAAAGTTTGTAAGTAATATTGTAATTGTAATTTAATACAAGTGGTTTTGTTAAGTTTCCCGATCAAGCCTTAGTTTGTGTTTAAGTTCTTAGTGCACTTTTGTTGTTCTTATTATATGGTCGGCTCTGCCGCCTAAGTAATACATGGTCGGTTATACCGCCTAAAGATATATGGTCGACACTGTCGCCTAAGTACATTGTGCACTAAGGATTTATAAAATTAAAGGCTAACCAACGTCAAAGTGTTGGTGTAGTGAGTCTAGTATATTCTAGGTCCTCTATAGTGGGTGTGTAGGTTGGGTGTATCGGTTTAAATGTTCCTTCATTTATTAACGAAGGTTTCATAATTTTAATGGTAATCGATATTTTTAGCAAAAAAAAAACAAAAATACAAACACCATTAACTTTTTTTTTAACAGCAATTGGGATCACCCGAGAGGGACTAAACCACCCGTTATGATCATCTCCCGTTTTGACTATGCCGATGCAGCGATAATAACCCGACTCAATCGCTATCTGAGAGGAAACCTTGAAGCCTAACTAAAACCACCGTCAAGTAAAAAAACCCCTCTTTACCCCCCAAACCATACGAAAAAGGTGTCATGCGTCAGGGATGAAGTTGACCTGTGTTATCTGCTCAATTAACCCACACCATATAACCATTGTACACGTTTACACCACCATCCCTACACTCACAACACAAACCCCTGAAATTTGGCGTGTAATCTATACAAGGTTATGACTTGATGAATATGAATGTATCTTTATCCCCAAATCTGAAACCCTTAAACTTGAATTCTTCCTATATCCCTTCCTTTATACAAAATCAACCATCTTTTTCGATACCCATTTGCAGATTTGGGTTATATAGCAATCATCTCAATTCTAGTTCCATAAATTTTCAACCTTTTTTCACACCCAGCTACAGATATTTAATTAGAATAAAAAGAAGAAATTACAATATTACCATTGTGAGAGCTAGTGGTAGTAAAGAGTCACCTTATGAAGTATTGGGAGTTTCATCATCTGCTACTCCTGCTGAAATCAAAAGGGCTTACAGAAAACTTGCTTTAAAGTATCACCCTGATGTTAATAAAGAGGTATATATTGTTGTTTTTCATTAAAAAATGTTGATTTTGAATTGGTGGTGCATATGCTTTATTTGTTTTTACTAGATTATCATTAGCTGTGAGTAAAGGTTTTGCACTTTTGCCTAATGCTTTTTTGTAATTTTGCTTTAATGCCATGATTGTATATTACTATAAGGATTAAGGGCTAAGTGCACATACATGTAACCAGCTTATCCTGAATATTTGTTGTGTGTAATGTGCTTTCAAATGATTTTTGTGTGATCAAAATTTTCAATTGTTGTTATTGTATGTATATCAGTGTCTACAACTTGTGATCTGACGATATGGCACTGGTTAACAAGTATTCGCGATAAGTTAGATACATTTCGATGCACTAAGCTGTTAGACTAAAACTAAGCGATGAAATGTAAATAGTTAATGGAATTTGTTGAACATTGTATCCAAAGGAGAACACATAATGCCTTTTTATCTTATATTAAGTTGTGTTTGTACATATGTATTGAACATATTCAGGATATTTGCAGCTAAAAAGATACATTAAATCTAGAATTATATAAGTGCATAGTGTGGATAAGCTGAATATAGAGGAGATGACTAGGGCTTTGACTTTTTTGGTTTGACAAATATTTGAAATCTTGATATTCAGGCTAATGCACAAGAGAAATTTTTGAGGATAAAACATGCATACAATACAGTGATGAACTCAGATTCAAGGAAGAAGTATGACTCTGGAAACCGTACATATGAAGCGTCTAATTACAAGCGTACTGAAGATGAAGAGTTTTATGGTTTTGGTAAATTTGTTTTCACTTTGAAAAGTTTATTGTTTTCGTATTTGCTTTCTTTTATAATTGACCACTAAAGCAACAAGTATAGTTACTCATTTTTTACCAAATAACGTTTGTTTCTTTTTTCTTTTTTATGCATTTGGTATATTTAATATGTCATATGTCATACCCATTATTGGCTTGCTTCAATCAGATAATGCATGTGCACAACATAGTTTATCATATCGAAATGCCTTTGCTTGATATTAAATGCTCTAGAAACTGATATAAAACGAGCGGGGCCTTAATCTTTGAGATGATCAAGCTTCAATATACTATCCTCATACATTAACCCGTTTAAACTGCAGGTAATTTTATGAGGGATGTTCAGATATCATTAGGTAGACAAATCCTTCACGAACATGGCAAAAGTTACCATTTTGGGCAAAGCTCGCTATCTTTAAGATAAAATCTAGGTTTATTTTGTTCTTGAAATCTCGATTTGCTTGTTTTAGGGGACTTCCTTAAAGATCTGCAAGAAGAATTTAAGAACTGGGAAGCGGCTACACCTTCACAAACAAAACCAAAGAGCTTGTGGGAGGAACTATCAGTAAGAAAATTTTATACATTTGTTTTCATTTATTTTTCAATAATTAATGTGTTAAATGTGGTAGTAACAAAATAATCTTACTTTTTCATTGAATTTTGTTAGGAGGTTTTTGTACATTCTAATACACTTCAGATGACCTTTAGCTCTTAACATTTTCAACCCATTTAACTTATCTCCTTTTTAGTTGAATCATGTACCTTAACTCATTTGACCCGTAGGAAATGAAACATAACCCAAATCAACTCATTAAGTAAATAAGTTAAAATTGTTACCTCTAGGTTAATGAACAATATTCATTTTTTGTTCCATTTGATAGGAAATTGGGGAAGAATTTGTCGAGTTTCTTGAAAAGGAGCTGAACATCACGGATACCGAAGATGAAACAACGAGAAGATACAAAGAACCTACAACTTCCAGTAATGGTAGACCTGCAAATGGTGCTAAAAGTGAAGGTAATAAGGGAAGCAGTATTGAAGACAACATAGATGAAATTGAAGCTGCACTTGCTCAATTAAAAAAGGAATTAGGGTTATGATTTTTTATTCAAAAAGTAGCACTTATATGAATGTTGTAAGTTCTTTGATTGTGTTCTATGGATCTGCAAATGCAGGTGAAGTTTCAAAAAGTTATATGAAAAGTTACAAGTATCTGAGTTCTATAATTTTACTTAAAGTTTCACTTGGCTGTAATACAAATACATTTGAAATGTGGTAAGTTTTGGAGCAAATAATGTAACTTGTTACAGAAAAATGGTAACAACAAGAAGATGAGTAATACATTTTCTTTGTTATGATTATGGGCTGCTTGCAGGGGCGATCTTAAGTGGGGACATGGGGGCGCCGCCCCCAGTCGATTTTGAAATTTTAGTGGAAAATTTTTGGATTTTTCGACTATGCCTCGGATGGATTTTTTTTTTCCCCAAAACATATATATTTTGCCCCAAAACCTTCAAATTTTCCTCAAAAATCTACAAATTTTGCCTAAATACCTCCATCTTTTGCCCCAAAAAGTTTCTACGGTTTTAAAAAAAAATTCACCCCAGTGAAAAAAAATCTTGGTTCCGCCACTGGCTACTTGTATTGACACAACAGCTGAAAAAATGTTACTGTAGTTTACAATTTATCATCATCATCATCATCTAAGTTGTAATGAAAGGCTGTGAAACTTCTTATTTATGAGAAACAAAAGAAACATTTATGTAGGATTAGGTCGTGAGTTTCAAGTGGGCTGTGAGTTGGGTCGAAAGTTGGGCCTGCAACTGCAGGATTATTTTGAAGATTACTCTTGGGCCGTTATCTTAAAGAACAAGAAAGAATTTGGTTAGCCGTGTTTGTTAAAGGCATCCAAATCTTATCCTAATTCAGTTTCCTATTTTCTAGCTTTGTCTTTGGTATTTATATTACGTATTTTGTTTAGAAAAAAAACTCAGCTTTGTTTTGATTATTATCGTGGAATAAAATAAACCCATTAGAGGTTTTGTGTGAAATCTTGATTTCGTGTTTCATTCTTCTTGTTTGGCCACAATGTGGACATTATTTGGTATCCAGAGCACAGGTTTTCTGGCCAAACGATGTATCACAATGCTGACATAAGGAATTACGCTCGCAGAACCGCCGAAAGAGGTTGATAGTGCTCTAAATGAACATATATTTAGTATCAATATCCTTTCAATATGTAAAACTTTTAGTTGCAATTGTTCTATTTTTATGTAATATTCGTTTAAATAAATAAGTGCGAAGACAAAAGAAGAAAACGACGATTTGAAGACGCAAATGACCAAAAAGCTCAAATGTACAAGATATAATTCAAATGATTCAATTTATTGATGAGAAACGTCCAAAAATGACAAGAGTACAAGTCGCGAAACGCAAAGTACAAGATATCTACACGTACGAAAGGACGTTCGAAAATACGAAACCTAGGCATAAACCGAGCATCAACGCACGAGGCAACGGAGCTAAAATTACAAGTCTACTATGCACATGAATATAATATAATATATATATATATAATTATATAAAATTATATATATTATATTATATTATTAAATAAAACGTCGGCAAACTAGAAAACAAACTGATGGGAGCATGCCAGACTGGCCATGCGAACGCATGGGAATAACACTGAGAAGCCATGCGATCGCATGGCCCTCAGGATCAGGTCAGGTCTATAAAAGCCAGCGAATTCTGCTCGAATGATACACACTCTTTTCATTCCTTCTTCTGTAAACATAAATATATTTATATTATAATTTTAATATAAGTTAATTTTAATAATAAAGTTATGGTTTAGTTGGGTTATTGTAAGAAATGTTTTACGGGTTTTAAGTCGAAACTATGTCCGGGTAACGCTACGCGATAAATAATCACTGTAAGCTATGTTCTTCCTTTTTAAATTAATGTCTCGTAACTAAGTTATTATTATGCTTATTTGAGCCGAATTAATTGTGATGTTGGGCCAAATATTAAGATGGGGTTATTGGATTTTGTACCATAATTCGGGTTTGGACAAAAGACCGACACTTGTGGACATTGGACCATGACTATTAATAGATGGGGGGTATTGTCTAATTGAGCGACAACTCATTGGAATCTATCGAACCTATCTTCAAATTAATTAACTTAATAATTATTAAATGATTATGAATGTCCTATTTAGTGACGTTTATGCGACATCTTTACAATCATTTAATTAATTATTCGGGTTGGGTAATTGATTATTCAAACTGGCCAAGTGGATAAATTAATATTCATATCTCATTAAAACAGAGGTGGATTACATACAAGGATAATTGGTGTAATTGTTAACAAAGTATTAAAACCTTGGATTACACGCAGTCGATAACCTGGTGTAATTATTAACAAAGTATTAAAACCTTGTTACAGTTCGAATCCCTAATTAGTTGGAATATTTGACTTCGGAAATAAGGTTAATTTGACGAGTATTTTATAATTATGACCGATGGACTATTATGGACAAAAACCAAATAGGTATCAAATAATCCAGGACAAAGGACAATTATACCATGGTAATAAATTAAAATCAAAACGTCAAACATCATGATTACGGAAGTTTAAATAAGCATAATACTTTTATTTCATATTTCATCGTACCTTTATTTACTGTCATTTTAATTACTGCAATTTACTTTATCGCAATTTAAATTCTGTCATTTATATTATCGTTATTTATCTTTACGCTTAAAATTAAAAATCGACAAACCAGTCATTAAACGGTAAAACCACCCTTTTATATATTATTATTACTATATATAATTATAATTATATATATTTTATATAAATATAGTTTTATAAAAATATAGTACGTAATCACTAGCTCCCTGTGGAACGAACCGGACTTACTAAAAACTACACTAATCTACGATTAGGTACACTGCCTATAGTGTTGTAGCAAGGTTTAGGTATATCCCATAAATAAATAAATATAACTTGTGTAATTTCGTCGTATTTCGTAATAAACAATAATAGTATTTCGTATACACCGCTGCACACATCAAGTTTTTGGCGCCGCTGCCGGGGAACGGCGAAACGCTATATTTTTACGCTATATTTCTTATCTTTAAATATTTTGTATTTATATAAAAACGTAAAAAATAAAAAAATACTATATATATATAGGGGCAGGATCAATGGGGAAGTAACCAATAGGGGGAAGCGGGGGGAAGCAAATTTTTTTTTTTCGTTTTTTTTGGAATTTTTTTTCCGGCATCAAGATCACACAAAAATATGAACATTTAGAAGAGACACTTCGTGATGAATGTTATTATTTAGGCGGGAAAACGATCGACAAAAATAACATTCAAGATAATATTGTTCGTGAAAAATATGAACGTTTTTTTTTCATGTTTTGTGAAGTAAAATTTAGCCCGATTTAGAGTTTAGGGTTTAGGGTTTATTCCATAAACCCAAAACACCAAACTGTGACGATCGTTCCAAATCCATATGGACGAACACGTCATTCATCGATTTCATTGCGAGGTATTTGACCTCTATATGATACGTTTTGTAAACATTGCATTCTTTTGAAAAGGCACACCATAAATGAATATTTAAATTAAAGGTTTTCGACATCTGATGATTTCTACATATAGACAATCACTGTAAATAATAGTTTACAATAGTACTTCCGTTGACAATGCAGTCAAAATAAGATACATGGTGATGATTTGGTGAATGCAACGTTTCCTTGAAAAATATGCCATGTACGACTCCATGCACATAGCTTGTCTAACATATAAGCAAACAGCGGAAGACTTCTAGGAAACCTGAGAATAAACATGCTAACAAGTGTCAACACAAAGGTTGGTGAGTTCATAGTTTTAGTGTTTCGCATAATCTGTATATAAAAGTGGATCACAACATTTCAGTTGTTTCATCCAAAATGTTTATCAAAAGATTCTACAAGATTGAGCACCCTGGTAACTAAACTTAACGTATATATAATTTGTACCCTTTGTATAATCATCTTAATAATACACGCAAACCAACGTGTACGCTTCTCAAATAGCATACGTCTGTTAAAAGGCTAGCGCTCTAGCTCGGACGGGGATATCAAGCTTTATGGATCCATATATAACTACTCGCGCCCACCAGTTCTTATAACCGGCAGTTACTAGTTACCAAAGCTAAGGGATTTTCGGTTCAAACTCGGTGTAGAATTTAGTATGTACTTGTATCCAATGCGTTTAAAATAAGTGCATGTATTCTCAGCCCAAAAATATAGATTGCAAAAGCAATTTAAAAAGGAAGCAAATGAAACTCACCTTAGTAGCATATAAAGTTGTTCACCAAAATGTGACCGAAACTCGGATTACCAATTAATCGTAGATCTCAACCTAGAGAACATATGTTGGTCAATAAATGTCTATTAAGCTAGGTCAGGTCATAGTGTATCACAATCCTAATGCTCGAGATCGACATATAATAGTTATCCAAAGTCGTTTCAAAAAGTCAATTTTGACAATAGTTCAACAAAACGAGACGTGCCTTATATAAGGATTCATTTACTCGGTTGGTAATATTTAAAAGTTCACTTTATCAGTCTCGTAAACAAGTTGTTTAAATCTTAATTGCAGATTCAAAAGCAATTTTAATTAACGTCAAACATAATTCAGTTGATCATATCTTTTAATCCGTTCATCGAAACTATTCGATATCTAAATGAAAAGTTATTGATTTTTCGCCAGCTTTCCAAAAACATGTATATCATATACCTTTTACCAGTAATATATGTATTTAATTAGTGATTCATTATAAACTGTTTAATGACGAAATTTAGCATACAAGCATATATAAATATATATACTCGAGCACTAGACATGGATACATAATTAATATATAAAAGATAAGATATGAGTGCTTACGTATCAGTATTGAGATTCAATATTGTAGGAAAGTACGTAGACGTAACGGAGATGATAAACACTAGGTTTGATTCACAAATATACCCCCGAACATTACCCATAACCTCCTTGGCAATAACCCATAATTTCCTTAGCTCTATCCCGCTTGAAAACCATTTTGAAAGTGACATGCTCATAACCTCGTCGTAGTATTTTATGTATAATACTAATTAATAATATTAATAATAACAAGATTAATAATAATATTAATCTTAATCTTAATAATAATAATAATAATAATAATAATAATAATAATAATAATAATAATAATAATAATAATAATAATAATAATAATAATAATAAATATAATAAATACGGAGTAATATATGATTAGAGAAAGAAGTGTGAAAACTGAGCAATTTATAGAACCTTTTCTGAAAAAGTACCCCATGCGATCGCATGGGATTTGTGCTTCAAGGCCATGCGATCGCATGGCACCCTGGGACAGCTCACAAATTTTTAACTTCTTGTTTGTCGACATAATTTTATATTATATATATAATATATTTAATTTATATAATTAATTATATATTATATTAAATTCACATGCATAGTTGACTTGTAATTTTTGTTCTGATAAGTCGTACGTCATCACTCGACTTATGTCCCGGTTCCGATTTTTCAAATGTCCTTTCGTACGCTGAGAAAACTTGCATTTTACGTTTCGTGTCACGTACCTTTGTCAAAATATAGCCTTAAATTATTCCTAAACTATACCACTCAAAGTATATCTTAAACTTTCGAGTATTTTGGTCATTTACTTCTATAAATCATCGTCTCGCTATTTGTTAATATATATATAATAATAATTCCTTTTATGACCAAGTTAATATATATTTTCAACATTCATAAACACGTTTTAAATATACGTCGCAAGTTATTCATACAATTAATATTCCAACTTATCATATATATTCAAATAAATATTTAAACCAATAAGTTTAATGTACGGTATTAAACAATTAATACATTGTTATGTTTTCAAGTTATAGTATATATATATATGTATCTATATACATATAATTGTTCGCGAATCGTCGAGAACAACCGAAAGGTATTTGAATAGTTCAAAAATTTTGAGATTCAGTTTTACAGACTTTGCTTATCGTGTCGGAAATATTAATCATACAAAGATTAAGTTTAAATTTGGTCAGAAATTTCCGGGTCATCACAGTACCTACCCGTTAGGGAAATTTCGTCCTGAAATTTGAGTGAGGTCGTCATGACTAACAATAAAAATGTTTTCATGCCGTATATGTGTTGATAAATAGAGTTTTATCACCGTTAAATAATATGGATAAAACAATCCGATTATTCGAAGCGTATGAGAGAAGTTATAGCAAAAGAGTGAAATGAAGAATAGAGATTCGTCTTAACTCTTGACGTATTAACGATTGATTTTCGTAATTTAAGGAATAGAAAATCTTCATAATCTAAATAAGATTTGATTCTTCGGAATTTAAGGAAATTAAGATTTCTTTTGATTAAATGCGTAATTTGCCTCGATTGCTATGTTTGATATTTCGCTATAAATTGACCTCTTCCGTTTCATTATTTTCATCACTCTTACATCTTCTTCCTCATTTTCTATTTTCAAAAGATTGTAAAAATGCTTCATCCAGTTCTGATTCTTGATACACTCCTAACTTTCATATCTGTCATTCTTCTTTTTCATCTACCACCGGAGGAAGTTATTTTCTTCTACCATTACCTTGGGGTGATAGTGTTTTTCATTCTCCCGTGTCTTTATATTGCTATACGCATTGATATACACAGTTTGTAATTTCTGGGTGATTGTTGGGTTTTATATCTTCCCTTATATTTCGATATCTCTGCTTTTGTCTTTCCATAATCATTGACACCCATAGTTAATACTCTCTCCAATTTACTGTGATTTATATATACTCCCATTGATATTTTGAAGCTTCATGCTTTTGTTTTATCTTCCCGAATTTAAATCAAGCGAATAATGGTCCAGAATTCGTAGGTATGAATTTCGGAATGAACATAATTAATGTTCTAAAAAAGAAACGGTAATAGCAAAATCTGACTTGTCAAATTACCAGAATACCTCAAAAAAGACCGAATCATTAAGAAAATATTTTCTTGATAGTTTAGAGGTTAAATAGAATGAAAGAGTTATGTAACATGGTTTATAATGAGGGTATGATCTGTGAACCTTTATCACGTTCCATTAGAAACTCAGCATGACTTACTGTAATATAATCACGTTGATCAAGTGTCATTATATTATACTAACTCATGCTTCAGTTCCCAACACCACTTCAAAAATATTCATATTTTAAACTCGAAGGTTTCAGAATTTAGAAACTAAAATAGTTTCTTTTATGATGTTACATAGATATCGCAAAGAGAAAATTGATTTCCGATAAGAATGATTATGGAATTATCTCCAGAAATATGGAGGATATTTATAATGAAAGATACGATGATATCTTAGAATTTCTAATATCAGAGGATGATGAAGAATATTGTCCGCAAGGGTTTAGATTCGGAAGCAAGGTATTCGTTAATGGCTTCAGCATATACTGAATAATTTAGATTCTTTGAAGGCAGGTTTAGTCTTTGTGATTTATCCAAAGCCTCCTTCATACTTTGCTCAATCCGTTTTCCAGTTCAAAACCTTCTCTTTTTCTGAGCTTTGCCAACACACTATTCTTTATCATCAAACTTTTGGCTGTTAAGGTCGTTTACAGTTTTTGCTGCTTCATCAGCATTCAAAGTTATCATAACCGAATCGTCGGTTATCAATCTGAGGTGTTTTCAAAAGTTTGAAGGGTTTGCATGAAGATTGTAATTGTCAAGATACATATGATGTTCTAGAATTTTGAACGATACAAATTTTTTTTTTTCTGGGTTTATGAATAGAAGTGATGTTCTAGCACAGTTTTGAAGTCAAAGATAGCATTTGAAAGATGTAAGAATCTAAGAGTGATGTTTTCTGTTAAATCTTGGCTTGGATTCTGATTTTTCAAAATCAGAATATGTAATTGAATTTGTATGAAAACAATTGTATATCGCTGTGAGCATAGTTAATAATTTTTGAATCAAAGTTGAAGAATGTACAGTATAACATATTAATTGTGAACTTATATATTTCCCGAGTATTACCAACCCGTTAAAGATTTCACAATTAATATTTTGTACAAAAGAATTTTTTTTATTACCGTCTTTATGAAAATATATGTATGTATATTTTCTTCAGATGTAATACAGATTTGATGAGTTAATATCATATTAAACTCATTTGATTTTTGAATTGAATGAATAATCTCTAAAACATTAAGGATTACATAATCTTCGCGGAGTATTTCACTAATGAAATCAATACTTCATTATTTATTCTTATTCCTCGTTGAAGGATGTTGATGCTCGTGGAATTCTTATGAACTTCATAAGATATAAATGATGTTTTCTAGAAAGTTTCGAGTACATCGAAGATAAAAGTGTAAAATCAAACATGTAATTGATTAATACACTAAGTTCATTATGCAATGGAATTCATTGAGTTGAAACAGATATTTGTAGTTAACGATGGTTAAGTTGTTAACGAAGGATGTACATCATAGCATATTAGTAATATGAATTAACCGAGTAGTATCTACCCCTTAAAATTCACACGTAATAGCTTAGTACGAAAAGATTCATGATGGTTTTAAAATTTATATATATAAGATATACATATAAATTCTTTAGATGAATTGAGTTATTACTTCATAACTCATTGATACAATATACTCATTGTTGACTCGTAATGATGTCCACGGAGCTTTCTTGAACTGATGAAGCTAGTGATGTTAGAGGTGCTGCTGATTCTGACGATGTTGACAGCAATGACTGTGCTGGTGAGGCTAAGGGCACTGTTGATGATGTTGGTAAAACAAGTCTAGCTTGTATCTTACACCATTCGGATAAGGGTTTCTACTCTATTTGATTTAGGGTTAAGGCCAGAATAGATAATCTCTAAACTTTAGAAATTACATAATCGCCGTAGAATGTTTCTCCGATGAAGTTATGAATTCATACTTCATCGTTTGTCATTGCTGGTACTTCTTGGTACTTATGGTGCGTATGATGTTGATATCCGAGGTACAAATTGTGATGTTGAGGCGTGTGATGCGGATGTGGTTTTTGGTGGTGGTAATGATCCTGTTGGTGTGGATGATGGTGGTACCGGTTATGCTGCGGGTGCTGCTGCTGGTGTTCGTAACCCTTGCACCATATTCTCCAAAGTCACTACCCGAGCACGAAGCTCGTTGACTTCTTCTATTATACCGGGATGATCGGTGGTTCAGACGATCGGATAAATAAGATTTATAATATGGGATAGTATATAATCATGATGAGATACTCTGGAAATGAGAGAGAAAATAGTATTACGAATATGTTCGCCGGAAAGTGCTTCAGGTTCTTCGCCAAGAGGTGAATGTGGTGGATGGAAGGGATCACCTTCTTCTTGTCTCCAATGATTAAGTAGGCTACGAACCCATCCCCAATTCATCCAGAATAGGTGATGGCTGATTTGTTGATCCATTCCGGTTACACTTTCTTCAGAGTTCAGGTGAATATCCATATCGGAATAGCTATCGGAATTTAAGGAATTTGAACTAGATACGGGATCCATCTTGTATAATTAGAGAGATGATTTTTGATATGAAATAGATTATAGAATTTGATTGGTACTCTTCAATGCATAATTTACATATGTATATATAATACCAAAATCCCGTAAATTACAGAGAAATTTTCGGAAGATGGCAGTAAAAGTTTACTATAATAGATATGCGAAGATATGAATTTTGTCTATACACTATCTATGCAATCAATGCAATAAGATGAGTTTAGACTTAAGATGATAGACAGGTAATTTCTGACAAGAAATGATAAGCAAAACTTTTGACATGCAGACACAGTCGAAGTCCAGACTTACTAATACATCCTAACAACTATCAGTTAGACACACTTATGCAAGACCTGGTTCACTAGGACCAACGCTCTGATACCAACTGTGACGATCGCTCCAAATCCGTATGGATGAACACGTCAATCATCGATTTCATTACGAGGTATTTGACCTCTATATGATACGTTTTGTAAACATTGCATTCTTTTGAAAAGGCACACCATAAATGAATATTTAAATAAAAGGTTTTTGACATATGATGATTTCTACATATAGACAATCACTGTAAATAATAGTTTACAATAGCACTTCCGTTGACAATGCAGTCAAAATAAGATACATGGTGATGATTTGGTGAATGCAACATTTCCTTGAAAAATATGCCATGTACGACTCCATGCACATAGCTTGTCTAACATATAAGCAAACAACGGAAGACTTATAGGAAACCTGAGAATAAACATGCTAACAAGTGTCAACACAAAGGTTGGTAAGTTCATAGTTTTAGTGTTTCGCATAATCTGTATATAAAAGTGGATCACAACATTTCAGTTGTTTCATCCAAAATGTTTATCAAAAGATTCTACAAGATTGAGCACCCTGGTAACTAAACTTAACGTATATATAATTTGTACCCTTTGTATAATCATCTTAATAATACACGCAAACCAACGTGTACGCTTCTCAAATAGCATACGTCCGTTAAAAGGCTAGCGCTCTAGTTCGGATAGAGATATCAAGCCCTATGGATCCATATATAACTACTCGCGCCCACCAGTTCTTATAACCGGCAGTTACTAGTTACCAAAGCTAAGGGATTTTCGGTTCACACTCGGTGTAGAATTTAGTATGTACTTGTATCCATTGCGTTTAAAATAAGTGCATGTATTCTCAGCCCAAAAATATAGATTGCAAAAGCAATTTTAAAAGGGAGCAAATGAAACTCACCTTAGCAGCATATAAAGTTGTTCACCAAAATGTGACCGAAACTCGGATTACCAATTAATCGTAGATCTCAACCTAGAGAACATATGTTGGTCAATAAATGTCTATTAAGCTAGGTCAGGTCATAGTGTATCACAATCCTAATGCTCGAGATCGACATATAATAGTTATCCAAAGTCGTTTCAAAAAGTCAATTTTGACAATAGTTCAACAAAACGAGACGTGCCTTATATAAGGATTCCTTTACTCGGTTGGTAATATTTAAAAGTTCACTTTATCAGTCTCGTAAATAAGTTGTTTAAATCTTAATTGCAGATTCAAAAGTAATTTTAATTAACGTCAAACATAATTCAGTTGATCATATCTTTTAATCCGTTCATCGAAACTATTCGATATCTAAATGAAAAGTTATTGATTTTTCGCCAGCTTTCCAAAAACATGTATATCGTATACCTTTTACCAGTAATATATGTATTTAATTAGTGATTCATTATAAACTGTTTAACGACGAAATTTAGCATACAAGCATATATAAATATATATACTCGAGCACTAGACATGGATACATAATTAATATATAAAAGATAAGATATGAGTGCTTACGTATCAGTATTGAGATTCAATATTGTAGGAAAGTACGTAGACATAACGGAGATGATAAACACTAGGTTTGATTCACAAATATACCCCCGAACATTACCCATAACCTCCTTGGCAATAACCCATAATTTCCTTAGCTCTATCCCGCTTGAAAACCATTTTGAAAGTGACATGCTCATAACCTCGTCGTAGTATTTTATGTATAATACTAATTAATAATATTAATAATAATAAGATTAATAATAATATTAATCTTAATAATAATAATAATAATAATAATAATAATAATAATAATAATAATAATAATAATAATAATAATAATAATAATAAATATAATAAATACGGAGTAATATATGATTAGAGAAAGAAGTGTGAAAACTGAGCAATTTATAGAACCTTTTCTGAAAAAGTACCCCATGCGATCGCATGAGATTTTTGCTTCAAGGCCATGCGATCGCATGGCACCCTGGGACAGCTCACAAATTTTTAACTTCTTGTTTGTCGACATAATTTTATATTATATATATAATATATTTAATTTATATAATTAATTATATATTATATTAAATTTACATGCATAGTTGACTTGTAATTTTTGTTCTGATAAGTCGTACGTCATCACTCGACTTATGTCCCGGTTCCGGTTTTTCAAATGTCCTTTCGTACGCTGAGAAAACTTGCATTTTACGTTTCGTGTCACGTACCTTTGTCAAAATATAGCCTTAAATTATCCCTAAACTATACCACTCAAAGTATATCTTAAACTTTCGAGTATTTTGGTCATTTACTTCTATAAATCATCGTCTCGCTATTTGTTAATATATATATAATAACAATTCATTTTATGACCAAGTTAATATATATTTTCAACATTCATAAACACGTTTTAAATATACGTCGCAAGTTATTCATACAATTAATATTCCAACTTATCATATATATTCAAATAAATATTTAAACCAATAAGTTTAATGTACGGTATTAAACAATTAATACATTGTTATGTTTTCAAGTTATAGTATATATATATGTATCTATATACATATAATTGTTCGCGAATCGTCGAGAACAATCGAAAGGTATTTGAATAGTTCAAAAATTTTGAGATTCAGTTTTACAGACTTTGCTTATCGTGTCGGAAATGTTAATCATACAAAGATTAAGTTTAAATTTGGTCAGAAATTTCTGGGTCATCACACAAACCCTAAACCCTAAACCCTAAACTCTAAACCGTTCGTGTTAAAAACTCAATCTAAATCCTAAATTCAAACCCTAAATCTAAACCCTAAACCCTAAATTTCTAAACCCTAATATCTAAACCCTATAAACCCTAATATCTAAACCCTAATATCTAAACCTCAATAGCTAAAACCTCAACATACGCTCGAAAAATACGATAATTCTTATATATTACTTCTTCGAGCGTTTTCGCGCCAAAATAAGAACATTTATCACAAAGTGTCTCTACTAAATGTTCATATTTTCATCACATCTATAATGTTCGTGAACAAAGTTTTTTCAAACAACGAAAAAAATTTTTTTTTTGCTTCCCCCCGCTTCCCCCCGATTGGTTACTTCCCTCTTGATCTTACCACTATATATATATATATATATATATATATATATATATATATATATATATATATATATATATATATATATATATATATATATATATATATATATATATTTTTTTTTTAAGATATATAAAATTAAAAAATATTTTTATTTTTAGAATTTTAAAAATAAGTTTTTTTTTATATTTTATATAAATATTTTATATAAATATAAATCAGAAAATATAAAAATCAAATAAAAATAAATAAATTAAAAACGGGCCGAGTCAGTTTAAATAGCCAGAATAAGATCTGGATTATTGGGCCATGCGATCGCATGAGCCCAACGCCTAATATTCATGCGATCGCATGATCGTCTGACAGGCTGATCCTTTGACGCATTAATTACAGCTGTAGGGTTTTTATAATTATTATTATTTAATTTAATTAGGGTTTGCATTAATTAATATATTTATATCTAGTTTTATTATTATTTGTAATTTAAAGTTTATTTATTTGTAATTGTTATATAGAAAAATATAAAAATAATATTTTTATATAAAATCTTATTTTTTATCATTTTTATTTTATATCTTTTAGAGTATGTATCTTTTTATCGTATCGTTCGTAATTAGTTTTAAGATAGTTTTTGCCGTAATTATTTTTATACTTCTAGAGTTTTAGGCTTTGCTGTAAAATCCCTTAAGTGCTTTTTATTTAGATTAAGATTTAGACGCTTTAGAATTTTACGACGTCGCTTATCGCTTTAGTTTTAAATAGATTTTAGTGCCTAATTAAGTTATTGCCATTTTGCATATAGAATTGCATTTAAGTTTCAATACCTTTAGACGTAAATTTTAATTTTTTTTTTAGTTTTTATACTTTTAAGTTTCGACGCTTTTCTTTCTTATCTTTATTTTTCGACTCCATATTTTTCGACGCGCTTTTTTTTTCTCATTTCTACGCTCTAGTTTTTAGGACATAGAATTTTCTTTATTTTCTTTAAATTTCGACGAAAAATTATTTTAAGCGGTTAAATTGATAGACATCCAAATTTTCTGGTTCGTAGTAATAGTTGGATTTGTTAGTGGTGAGTTGTGGGCTTCCGATTTAAAGGGTCCTGGCTACCTGCTGCATCTATTGGCTATTCGAAACGTGGGCAAAATCAAAAAAGTCTATTAATTTGATAACTTATATAATTTTTATATTTATAACTAATAGGATATTCAGTGAATGCACCGAGCAAAAAGTTCACCACCATTCATACGTTCACCGCCTGTAACTCGATCAAGACATCTAGCCAATATTATCGCCGTTGATTTTTCTTTAGAATCATCATCTAGTCGAACAAGTACTCCAACTCAAATTTCCGATAATCCATTTTTTGAACCCGACTTCACAATTGAGAACCCGGAGGATATTCAAGGACAATTTCAAGATCCTGAACCAGTAATCATTCCTCCGGAACCACAAACCGTTAAAACAGAATCTTCTAGTGATTCGTATTCAAAAAATTCAATTATGAAAGTAACTGAACCTCTAAGTATGGAAGACCGAATGAGAGCCACACGCACGGGCCAAGGTCACGCCATTATTAAGCCAGATGTTAATGCACCAGATTATGAAATCAAAGGACAAATCCTACACATGGTAACTAATCAATGCCAATATAGTGGTACGCCAAAATAAGATCCAAACGAACATCTTCGAACCTTTAATAGGATTTGTACTCTATTCAAAATCATAGAAGTTGAGGATGAACAGATCTATCTAATGTTGTTTCCCTGGACTTTAAAGGGAGAAGCCAAAGATTGGTTAGAATCGTTACCTGAAGGAGCGATTGACACATGAGATGTTTTAGTTGAGAAATTTCTTAAAAGATTCTTTCCGGCATCTAAAGCCGTGAGACTTCAAGGAGAAATTGTTACGTTCGCGCAAAAGTCAAATGAAACATTATATGAGGCGTGGACAAGATTCGGAAAATTGTTGAGAGGATGCCCTCAGCACAGTTTAGACACTTGTCAAATAGTACAAATATTCTACCAAGGTGTTGACGTCGCTACACGAAAAGACATCGACACAGCAGCTGGTGGTTCCATTATGAAGAAAACCGCAATCGAAGCTCACAAAATCATTGATAACACAGCATCCCACTCACACGAGTGGCACCAGGGAAAAGATATTTTTCGTTCATCTAAAGCGGCTAGAGCCGATTCTAGCCATGACTTTGATTCCGTTTCCTCAAAAATATATGCTTTCGAGAGATGAATGGAAAAGATGACTAAAGATATTCACGCAATACGAATCAGTTGTGAGCAATGCAGTGGATCACACTTAACGAAAGATTGTCACATTGAACAAACTATGGAACAATGTGAGAATGTTTCCTATATGAACCAAAGGCCGGGAAATAATTATCAAAATAATTATCAACCGTCAAGGCCAAACTTCAATCGAAATTAAAACATTCTTTACAACCCAAATGGACCAAATAATAACTCGTATAACCAACAAGGTTAGAATAATCAAACAACTCAAAACAACACTTTCAATCAACAAAGACCTAGCTTGTATAAACCACCACAACAAACCGAAGAGAAAAAGCCAAATCTAGAAGAAATGATGGCAAAGCTAATGGAATCTCAAACATAATTTATTGCAACTCAAACCCAAATGAATGAGAGGTTTGATCAGTCATTAAGAACTCAACAAGCTTCCATTTTGAATCTAGAAAAACACGTAGGTATTCTTGCTGGCATGATGAGTGAGAGGGAACAAGGAAAGCTACCGAGTAATACTGAAGTAAATCCTCGGAATGAGAATGTTAATATGGTTTCGACGAATTCTGAAAAATCAGCACCAGAAGATGGGAAGGTTTTAGATGTGAGTAATGATGAAGAAGTTACAACACCACCACCACCCGAGTATGTAAAGCCAGTGGTGGCACCATATAGACCACCCATCCCGTTTCCAAGAAAAGGAGTTGTGTATGAGCAAGTAATAGGTAATAAAGTTTGTGATACCTCTGAAAAGAAGAAGAAGAAGAATAAGAAAGTACAAGAAACAAAAACCGTAAAGATAAACCTGGTAAAGACAGTTCCACCAAAACCTCCACCCAGGTTAGGTGATCCGGGTGAATTTATTGTTCCTTGTCTACTTAGTGATTGTGTCATGTATGATGCATTAGCAGATTTAGGTTGTAACATCCCGTTTTCCCATACATGTCTAAAGGTACATATTTAATTGTTAGTACGCTTATAACTCGTTCGTTATGTGATGAAATGAAATAACTGTTAATTGATGTGTAATGTGTGTATATATATATTTTGGAATGTATGCATGTATAAGTATATGCATGAGTTTTGACGGTGTTAGGTCATGTGAGGCTTATAGACGAAGTTTGGGCGAATATGTATAGCGGGAACGAGGTGTACTAGTCGTATAAATCAATTGTTAAGCTAAGTTGTCGAATTGGGTCATTTACAGGCCATTGCCGCGCCGCGAGGCTCTTGGGCGCGCCGTGACAAACAACACAAATCAAAGTCAGTAGGGGAAACAAGCAGTTCGAATTTTATGTACATTGCCATGCCGCGACATATGGGGTCGCGCCGCGACCCACTGGGTGAACTGGTTCCGGTTTTAGCTTTTAAAAAATGTGAATCAAGGGTATTTTTGTCTTTTCACGTATAGATCTGATTGAGACTTTAAGTCTCAACCACTTATCTCATTTAATTCTTTTCTCTTTTCTTCTCTATTTTCCTCTCAAAATACAAAACTCACTTAGATCTAAATTAAGATTTGAAGGTGAAGATTTGTGAATCAATCCTTAGAGCAAGAAGTAAAGTTGTTCTCCTTGTTCTTAGTTTCGAGTGGATAGTGTTGGTAAGTCTTAACTCCGTATTTTGAGTTTTAGTTAATTTATGGCTAGGGTTTGGCCATTTGAGTCTTGTAAGACCTATTTGGGGACTTAATGGGTGGATTTGGGTTAATATGATGCAAGAAAACCCAAAAGGTGTTAGTCTAGGGTTTTAGTCATATGGATTGAGGTTGTAAGTGTTAAATGGTGTTGTTAGTCACTATTACACTTGTAAATGATGAAAGATTTGTAAATAGGTCAAGTTTGACTAAAATTGTAAGTCTAAGTATCAAAATGGGTCAAATGGGTAATTGTTGACCTAGTTGGATGAAATGAGTATGAATTACCCATAAATTGTGTTAGTTGGTAATAGTAGACTCTAATCACTAGCTTTTAGGGATTTATGATGAGTCATGGCCATTAATGGGCGGTGTTGGTGGATGTGAGTCATTTAATGCATTTGGGTCATTAAATGCTCAAAGGTATGTATTGTGGTTAGTCCACAAGGTGTGTATTGAATGTGTACTTAATGTATTAGGTACTTTGCTTTGAAGCATACAGAAGTGTTTAATCACCAACAACGTGTTAAGGTGAGTGGAATAATTATGCGTGTACATATATAATGTATTTATTTGTGTAGTATGGAATGTGGAATTGTTGCGGTGTTCAAGACACCACATTCTACGTAACGAGTGGAATTATCGCGGTGTTTAAGACACCACTCATTGATTTGATTGATATGTGGAATAGTCGCGGTGTTTAAGACAACACATTGTCATGGGAGTGGAATTGTCGCGGTGTTTAAGACACCACTCATTAATATGATTGACATGTGGAATAGTCGCAGTGTTTAAGACAATACATTGTCATGGGAGTGGAATTGTTAAGGTGTTTAAGACACCACTCATTGGTTTGATTGACATGTGGAATTGTCGCGGTGTTCAAGACACCACATTGTCATGGGGGTGAGTTAGTCGCGGTGTTCAAGACATCACCCGGGGGATTAGTGAATACGTGGAGTAATGTACACTAATGGATGTTATGAACTTCGACGGTCTTTCAATTACCGTTCCCTTGTTCGATTGGTTAACCATGGTTGTGTGAATTTGTATTTAGCATATTAAATTGTGAACCATATGCTATTGTTATTGCTAGCTTATTGTGAATTACGGATAGTAGTTTATGCATGATGTTTGCATGGTTGTCGAATTGCTAGCTTGTATGCGGTATTGTGTTTGTGATTGCAAGTAAGTAGGTTATATATGTATGTGTATACTTATTGCACTCACTAAGCGTTAGCTTACTCCTCTCGTTGTTTATCTTTTTAGATGCAGGTGCGAACAGAGGGAAATGGGTTGTTGGATACTAGTTCCCCATGTTGGATTCGTGTATGAAGGTTTTGAAGTCGACCTAGTGTTTTGGGTAGTTTAGCCCCAAACCATGCTCGGGTGTAGTTTGGATTAAAACTATTATTTTAAATGGGTCGAACTTGTATTACATTTAATTAATGGCCCTCGTGCCTATTGTAAACATTTAACTTGTGGTATTGTTTTAATAGATTGTATAGAAGGGTTTACATCTTTCGATTTATTGAATGACGCGTTATTGGTTCATATTAAATAAATTTTTTTTACTCGTGTTAAATACGGGTTGGGTTGTTTCAAGTGGTATCAGAGCATGGTCTAAGGGATTTAGACGACTTGAGATACGTGCCTAGACTTAGACTTTATTGTGTGTGCGCTTTATGCGGGACTTGTAGGACTTCGGGTCTGATCGGGTTTGGTTAGTGCATAGGTTTATGTGAACTAACCTTGCGCTATTTGTTTTGTGTGGTATTTGAAGTCCATCAAGCGAGATAGACGTTGTACTAGCAAGTTAATGTGAGATGCTAGCATAACAATGACTAGCTACCATTGTTACGGGTGCAAATCGTGTCAAGCAAGCGATGCACGACGATTGTTGAGCAAGATGGGGCGGTAAGGTGTATATGTGCACATATATATATATATATATATATATATATATATATATATATATATATATATATATATATATATATATATATATATATATATATATATATATATGTGTGTGTGTGTGTGTGTGTGTGTGTTATGTCTTTTCGTTCCGATGTTTAACCTCTTCTGTTTTATAGAATGAAGATGAGAAACGGACACAACACCGAAAATGGTGGCACAAGTGAGGACCCCGAGTTCACGGCCAAAGTTGAGGCCATTTTGAAAAGTCATCATGCGTCTTTCCTAGAAGATGTTAAGAAGATGTTTCTAGATACGATTGACGAGCAAATGGTCAACGTAGTATAGGGGCAAATTAAAGTTGTCCTTAAAGAGGACAATGTTGGAAGACGAGACTTTTTCTATAAGAATTTCAAAGATGCTCAACCTCCTACTTTTGAGGGCGAACGGGACCCACTTAAGAGTGCCCGGTGGATCTTTGACATGGAGGGGGATTTTCATACTTGTGAATGCCCTCTTGATAAAAAGACGAGGTATGGTTGTAGCATGTTGAGGGGCGATGCCAAGTTGTGGTGGGACGCGAAAATCCAACTTTATGGTGAAGAACAATGTATGGATTTTACTTGGGACGAGTTCAAGGCGAAGTTTTTCTAAGAGTACCGAACTTCGACCGATATTACAAGGCTTAAGGACGAATTACGTTCCTTGAGGCAAGGGTCGATGGATTTGAACACTCTCAAATCTGTTTTCTTGTCCAAGACCCAATTTTTCCCGGAGTATGTAGGGAATGATAAAATGTTGAAGGAAGACTTCTATCGAATCTTGAACGATAGTTATCAAGAGAAGATTAGTGTAAATGTGGTGAAGAGTTTTGATGAGTTGTTCAATATGGCCAAAGGTTTTGAGGTGCTTGTGTTGAGAAAGAGTGGCTTTACTTTTGGCAAAAGGAAGTTTGAAGCCACTAGTCATTCGAACTTTTTAAACAAGAAGAACAAGAAGGGCTCTGAGAGTGTTGGTAGTGTGAAGAAAGGTGCTTCCGGAGATTTTCCTTATTCTTGTCACAATTGTGGACGAAAGGGGCATATGGCCCGCGATTGCACCAAACCATCTACTACAACCAAACTTACTTGTTACAATTGTGGTAAATAAGGGCACCGAAGGCCGGAGTGTCCCGATTTGAATAATGATAATGTTAAGAGGTTGGAGAAGGCGGCGGGCACGGCTAAGGGGCGAAACTATTTGATGACTAATGATGAGGCTAAGCAATCCAATGAAGTTGTCTCAGGTACTTTCATGGTTAAATCTAATCCGGCAAGGATATTATTTGATAGCGGTGCTAATTTATCTTTTGTGTCTCCTCGATTTGTGCCTAAGCTTAACAAACCACTAGCTAAGTTAAGTCATCCGGTGTGACGACCCGGAAATTTCCGACCAAATTTAAACTTAATCTTTATATGTTTTCGACACGATAAGCAAAGTCCGTTATGTTGCGTCTCAAAATTTTTGAACTGTTTCATATATTCAATTGATCTTCGACCATTCTCGACGATTCATGAACCATTATTTGTAAATAAATGTTTATACATATAAAAATAAATATAAATATATGTATAGAGTATATTAAATATAATTATTTATTAATTGTAATACTCTTTGGACGTTTTGATAATTATTTAGAGAAGTTTAATTCGAACTTATATGATTTTAAAATAAACGGTGATCCAAAAGCGAGTTCTATAAATTTTAGGCTTATTAAAAATGTATTTAGGACCTAGTTATTAAATTTCAACACTTTTCATATTTTACCCAGAAATGAGAGGGACAATTGATGTAATTTTTATTGATTAAATTAATGACTGAATTTTATACCATAATGACCAAAATAAATAAATATAGTTAAATTAAAAATATGAGATTTTTCTGGAAACTTTTATCCGCCACTTAATTAATTAACGGGGCACGATATAACACCCCGTAAAGAGTGTCGGTAAATGAAAACAAAATTGAAGGCTGCATTACTGTAATTCACTATTTTTAAAGTTTCAATCATACATGTTATGATTATTGATTTACTTATTAATTATTATTATATTATTATTATTAATTATTATGATTACTGTATTTGTATGTATATATATGTGATATGATTATCAACCATCGAATTCATCTATCCATCTTCATTTCATTTCATGCACCCACTTCTCCTTACATGATTGTAACCTCAACCAATACTCTCTTTTGGTTCGATCAACCGCCATCCATTTAGTCAACACAAAACCATTGTGTTGCTTCACCCATCATGCTATTACCACTCTATCGTCATTAACACCATATATCTAAAATCCGATTAAACTGTTACCACTCCGATTATGTTCTTGATTAATCATAACCATGCTTCACGAGCTTCTTTTGTTGCAACTAGATTCACCACCACCGAACCACCTTTGCCATTTAACCATCAAGGTAATCACCATCCTCACACACCGATATTCTGTTTTACATATTATTTGAAAACTCACATCAACCATCACTCAAGCCACGATCCCCGACATCTTGATCACCACCATGTATACCAAACCATAGTTCAACCATCGGTCACCACACACACCCTACGAGCATCACCACAACCCACAACCAACACTATCGAAAAAGAACCTAAACTCACTTGAACATTACTGTTCGTTCTTCTGTGTTCAATACAACAACCACCACAGCCCCAATAAGCTTCTACGATGTTGTGTTGGCCGAAAACCCAATAAACATTAAATTGTTACTGCGGCTGACCTACTACTTCTTCTTATTCGAAACCACCGATTAACAAAACATCACCATCACTACTGCTATCACCACTTTGCAACCATGAACCACCACTCGAACAAAGATTTATACTACCACGCTTATTTTTTTTATGAGCTGCAGCTATTGCTGCGTGGACCTTGTTTCTCCTATTTCAATCTGTCACGAGCAACAATCATCATCCCAATAACGACCGAAAACCATCGACCACTTTTGGTATTTTTTTCTCTCTTCTTCGTTCTTATTGCTGCTATTGTTTGTTGGTTACTCGACACACATCAAACAACCATTACCTTCATTACAATCACCACCTACACCATCCCACACTCACCCCTTGTGCTCTTACACGACACCACTACCATGGTTCCATCACCCTTCTATTTTGTAACCGGAAACCATCATCCCTGAACCCCATTTATATTATTTTTTCTGTTGTTCCCATTTGCAAACCATCACCACAGTCTTATCATTACTGCTGTGAACCCGTCTGTTTGAAGGTCTAAAACCCAACAAAAACCGCCACCATATAGTTACTATTACAGCTGCTGTTATGCTTATTATTCCTCTACTATAGCTGCTGCGTTTCTTCTGTTCCAAACAGTAACTCGTAAAGACGATAATTATAATGATGATTACGTGGAGAATATAATGGATGATGATTAAAGAACAAGATGAAAGGTGATGGCTCCTCTTTCTGTCAAATCTATAACCCCACAACCATCAATAATATTAACTAATTAAGGTATTAAGCCACTTGGTCTTTGAACGGGTTTTAGTAAATCGAGTTGTTAAGTTTGTTAATTGGGATTTCCTTTAGATTAGTCTAATGGGCTAAGTTGATGAGCCATCGTATTATTTGATGTTGGGCTATTATTTTTTTGGTTGGGCCGAGCATTTGGCATGTCATAAAAGCCGTGAACTGGTTATGGGTATAAGGCAGTGAGCCATTAAATTTTTTTTTTTTTTGCTGAAAGAATGACAAAAGAGTAATGATAGATGATGTATATATGATGATGGTGTGATACATAAAATAACGTTGATAAAAAAAATGATGATGACGATCAAGATGGAAAAACGAAGATGAAAGATGTTGATGATAATCAACGATGATGATAACGTTATGGTTCTAAGAATGATGATTAAGTTACGATTATGATAAATGATTAGACTACGAATGATGATTAAGTTATGATTATGATAATGATATATGGAATACGATATTGATGATGATTATAACTATACGATGATAATAGATGATAGCGTAGATGATGATGATCGTGATGATGATCACGAAAAGGATGTGAGATGATGAGTGTGATGATGTTATGATTAGCAATGATGATGATGATTATAAAATGATGATGTTATGATCTTAATGAAGAAGAAGGCAGAAACATTAGATTGAAAGAATTTAAAGTGTTAATTAATTCAGAAAGTAATGGGCAGCTCATTGGTTTGGGAGAGTGTGTTGTGAGTTAAGCGAGAGGTCGCGAGTTCAAGCTTGGGTAATGGCATTTTATTTTTAGGAGCTTGTTTTCTTCAAAGGTTGTATTCTAAAATTTTTATCATTATTATTATTATTATTATTATTATTATTATTATTATTATTATTATTATTATTATTATTATTATTATTATTATTATTATTATTATTATTATTATTATTATTATTATTATTATTAGTATTATCATTATTATTATTATTATTATTATTATTGTAAGTATCATTATTATTAATGTTATTCCTATTATTAATATTATAACAAATAAATATTAATTATATAAAAATATATTTAATACATATAACATAATTACATTAGTATTTTTAATAAATAATAATTATTTATCTAAAATAAATAAAGTATATATATCTAATTAAATTATTAATGAAACCTATAAATTATTAAATATGATAATTATATCACTAAGAATAATACATAAATTTATTCGACTTTAATTATATGTGTTAATATATATATAAATGATATAGGTTCGTGAATCCGAGGCCAACCCTACACTTGTTCATTGTCGTCATATGTATTTTTACTACAAAATATAATATTGTGAGTTTCATTTGCCTTTTTACCCTTTACATTTTGGGCTGAGAATACATACGCAATTTTTATAAATGTTTGACGAAATAGACACAAGTAATTGAAACTACATTATATGGTTGAATGATCGAAGCCGAATATGCCCCTTTTGGTTGGTAACCTAAGAATTAGTAAACCGATCTACTAATTGACACGAATCCTAAAGATAGATCTATTAGGCCCAACAAACCCCATCCGTTGTATCGGATGCTTTAGTACTTCGATGTTGTTTTATCATGTTCGATGGATGTCCTGGAATGATAGGGGATATTCTTATATGCATCTTGTTAATGTCGGTTACCAGGTGTTCAATCCATATGAATGATTTTTATCTCTATGCATGGGACGTATATTTATGAGAAATGGAAATGAAAATCTTGTGGTCTATTAAAATGATGGAAATGAATATTTATGTTAAACTAATGAACTCACCAACCTTTTAGTTGACACTTTAAAGCATATTTATTCTCAGGTATTAAAGAAATCTTCCGCTGTGCATTAGCTCATTTTAAGGATATTACTTGGAGTCATTCATGGCATATTTCGAAAGACGTTGCATTCTAGTCGTCGAGTTCAGTAAAGATTATGATTAAGTAAATGACAGATTAGATCATTTATAGATGGATATTATGAAATGGTATGCATGCCTATCAACTTTCGATGTAATGAAAGTTTGTCTTTTAAAATGAATGTAATATTTGTAAAATGTATCATATAGAGGTCAAATACCTCGCGATGTAATCATATGTTATTGTATTCGTTCTTATGGATTAGGACAGGTCTTTACATGTGGTATCAGAGCAGTGGTCTTAGCGAACCAGGACTTGCATTAGTGTGTCTAATTGATAGTTGTTTAGATGCATTAGTGGGTCTGGACTTCGACCGTGTCTGTATGTCAAAAGTTTTGCCTATCGTTTCATGTCGAAAATTACCTGCTTTTCATCCTTAAGAAATTACCTGCTTATCATTCTTAGTCTAGACACGTTTTACTGCATTGACTGCATGAATAGTGTATAGACAAAATTCATATCTTAGCTTATCTGATAATTCATATCTTAGCGTATCTGTTACTGTAGACTTTTCCTGACAGCTTCCGTAGATTCCTCCGTAACTTATGGGATTTTAGTATTATATATGCATATGTAAATTATGTATTGCAGGATACTAATCTACATCCTATAATCTAATTCATATCGAAAATCCTCCATCTGATCGTACGAGAATGAACCCTCAACCAGTTCGAATTCCTCGGATTCCGACAGCTATTCCGATATGGATATCCACCCGAGCTCTGAAAATAGTATAACCGGAATGGATCAACCAATCAGCCATCATCAATTCATCTGATGGATTCGTAGTCGACTTAATCAATGGAGATGCGAAGAAGGCGATCCTTTCCACCAACCAAATTCACCTCTTGGTGAAGAACCTGAAACACTTACCGGTGAATCAGTCCGAAACACCATTTTCACCCTTATTTCCAGGATATCTCATCACGATTATATTCTATCTAAAATTCTAAACCTTATTCATCCGCTCGTTTCTACCGACAATCATCCCGGAGTAATCGAAGAAGTCAACGAGCTTCGCTCTCGAGTAATAAATTTGGAAAACATGGTGCAAAACCTACCAGCTTCAGCAACAGCACCAGCAACACCAGTACCATCAATAACATAAGCCTCAACATCACATGCCTCAACATCGCAATCTATACCTCGAGCATAATCTTCATTCTACATCTTGTTCTACATCGGTTATCTTCGTTCTTCCTGATGATTATGTAATCTCTAATGTTTTAGAGATTATGTATTCTAGTTCTAACGGTAAATCAAATGAGTTAATATTATATCTACTCATTAAATCCTTGATTACATCTGAAGAAAATGCATATGTATATATATTTTCATAAAGATTGTAATTAAAAATTCTTTCGTATAAACTGTTAATGGTGAAAATATTTTAACGGGTAGGTAATACCCGAGAAATATTTAGTTTTCACATTTGTAAGTTACACTGTACTTTCTTCGAATCTGAATCAACAGTCATTTACTATCCTACATACAACCACAGCAATACAAATCTGTTCACTGCAGAATAACCAAATTCATTCTGTAGTGACCCGAACTTTTCCATGTTTATATATATTAATTGAGATTGATATTTACATGATTAAATGTTTCCAACATGTTAAGCAATCAAACTTGTTAAGACTTGATTAATTGAAATATGTTTCATATAGACAATTGACCACCCAAGTTGACCGGCGATTCACGAACGTTAAAACTTGTAAAAATGACATGACGATATATATATGGATATACATATAGTTAACATGAGATTATGATAAGTAAGTATCTCCATAAGTATATTAACAATGAGTTATATACATATAAACAAGACTACTAACTTAAGGATTTCGAAACGAGACATATATGTAACGATTATTGTTGTAACGACATTTAAATGTATATATATCATATTAAGATATATTAATATATCATAATATCATGATAATATAATAATTTAACATCTCATTAGATATAATAAACAATGGGTTAACAACATTAATTGAGATCGTTAACTTAAAGGTTTCAAAACAACACTTACATGTAACGACTAATGATGACTTAACGACTCAGTTAAAATGTATATACGTGTAGTGTATTTAGATGTATTAAAATACTTTTGGAAGACTTAAAGACATATATCAAAACACTCATACTTAACGAAAATGGTTACAGTTACTTTCCCATTCTTTTCTTTCATCAAGAATTCTAGTCGTATTCTTACCCGTATTATACACAGCTTCAAAACGTACTTACTATGGGTATATACCAATAGGAACTAGCATGGGATTCCACTCTTGATTATGTCATGTATGACTAATCAATTTTAACTTCTACCATGAGCTAGTCAACTAACTAGAACTCCTTTTAACCCCACTCACCACTCACCAATTACCACTCATCATTCACTCCATTTCACTTCCAATTCTCTTTCTAATTCTCTCTCAACACACACACACACACTATTATGAACGTATTTTTCCAGTAGTTAATCATCATCTTCATCAAAAATCACTTCAAGAATCAAGCTATAATCATCATAGGAAGAACACTTCAAGAACACTTCAAAAATCCCTTCAAGTTTACTAATTTACTTCCAAGCTTTCTAATCCATTCCAAGTAATCATCTAAGATCAAGAAACCTTTGTTATATACAGTAGGTTATCTTTCTTATTCAAGGTAATATTCATATTCAAACTTTGATTCAATTTCTATAACTATAAACTATCTTAATTCGAGTAAAAAATCTTACTTGAACTTGTTTTTGTGTCATGATCCTACTTCAAGAACTTTCAAGCCATCCAAGATCCTTTGAAGCTAGATTATTTCTTGTCACTTCCAGTAGGTTTACCTACTAAACTTGAGGTAGTAATGATGTTCATAACATCATTCGATTCATATATATAAAACTATCTTATTCGAAGGTTTAAACTCGTAATCACTAGAACATAGTTTAGTTAATTCTAAACTTGTTCGCAAACAAAAGTTAATCCTTCTAACTTGACTTTTAAAATTAACTAAACACATGTTCTATATTTATATGATATGCTAACTTAATGATTTAAAACCTGGAAACACGAAAAACACCGTAAAACCGGATTTACGCCGTCGTAGTAACACCGCGGGCTGTTTTGGGTTAGTTAATTAAAAACTATGATAAACTTTGATTTAAAAGTTGTTATTATGAGAAAATGATTTTTATTATGAACATGAAACTATATATAAAAATTATGGTTAAACTCAAAGTGGAAGTATGTTTTCTAAAATGGTCATCTAGACGTCGTTCTTTCGACTGAAATGACTACCTTTACAAAAATGACTTGTAACTTATTTTTCCGACTATAAACCTATACTTTTTCTGTTTAGATTCATAAAATAGAGTTCAATATGAAACCATAGCAATTTGATTCACTCAAAACGGATTTAAAATGAAGAAGTTATGGGTAAAACAAGATTGGATAATTTTTCTCATTTTAGCTACGTGAAAATTGGTAACAAATCTATTCCAACCATAACTTAATCAACTTGTATTGTATATTATGTAATCTTGAGATACCATAGACACGTATACAATGTTTCGACCTATCATGTCGACACATCTATATATATTTCGGAACAACCACAGACACTCTATATGTGAATGTTGGAGTTAGCTATACAGGGTTGAGGTTGATTCTAAAATATATATAGTTTGAGTTGTGATCAATACTGAGATACGTATACACTGGGTCGTGGATTGATTCAAGATAATATTTATCGATTTATTTCTGTACATCTAACTGCGGACAACTAGTTGTAGGTTACTAACGAGGACAGCTGACTTAATAAACTTAAAACATCAAAATATATTAAAAGTGTTGTAAATATATTTTGAACATACTTTGATATATATGTATATATTGTTATAGGTTCGTGAATCAACCAGTGGCCAAGTCTTACTTCCCGACGAAGTAAAAATCTGTGAAAGTGAGTTATAGTCCCACTTTTAAAATCTAATATTTTTGGGATGAGAATACATGCATGTTTTATAAATGATTTACAAAATAGACACAAGTACGTGAAACTACATTCTATGGTTGAATTATCGAAATCAAATATGCCCCTTTTTATTAAGTCTGGTAATCTAAGAATTAGGGACCAGACACCCTAATTGACGCGAATCCTAAAGATAGATCTATTGGGCCTAACAAACCCCATCCAAAGTACCGAATGCTTTAGTACTTCGAAATTTATATCATATCCGAAGGGTGTCCCGGAATGATGGGGATATTCTTATATATGCATCTTGTTAATGTCGGTTACCAGGTGTTCACCATATGAATGATTTTTATCTCTATGTATGGGATGTGTATTGAAATATGAAATCTTGTGGTCTATTGTTACGATTTGATATATATAGGTAAAACCTATAACTCACCAACATTTTTGTTGACGTTTAAAGCATGTTTATTCTCAGGTGAATATTAAGAGCTTCCGCTGTTGCATACTAAAATAAGGACAAGATTTGAAGTCCATGTTTGTATGATATTGTGTAAAAACTGCATTCAAGAAACTGATTTCGATGTAACATATTTGTATTGTAAACCATTATGTAATGGTCGTGTGTAAACAGGATATTTTAGATTATCATTATTTGATAATCTACGTAAAGCTTTTTAAACCTTTATTTATGAAATAAAGGTTATGGTTTGTTTTAAAAATGAATGCAGTCTTTGAAAAACGTCTCATATAGAGGTCAAAACCTCGCAACGAAATCAATTAATATGGAACGTTTTTAATCAATAAGAACGGGACATTTCAGTTGGTATCCGAGCGTTGGTCTTAGAGAACCAGAATTTTGCATTAGTGTGTCTTATCGAGTTTGTTAGGATGCATTAGTGAGTCTGGACTTCGACCGTGTTTACTTGAAAAATGATTGCTTAACAAATTTTGTTGGAAACTATATATTTTTAACATGTGAATATTATGTGATATATTAATCTCTTAACGCGTTTGATATTATGTGATAGATATCTACCTCTAGAACAAGTCCCATTGACTCACCTAATAATAATGAAGAGTCAAATGTAAATTGGAATGATTCGTGAACTGATTCACAAGTTCCCGAAGAGGAACCGGAAGAAGAGTCGGAACCAGAAGAAGAATCGGAACCGGAAGAAGAATCGGAACCGGATGAAGAAATAGAACCGGTGGGGGAAATAATAAAACGGTTAAGTAAAAGAAAATCCTCAACCAACCGACCAAGGTTAATTATGGTCAATGGTGTTTCCGCTAAGGAAGCAAAATATTGGGAGGATTACCAATTCTCCGATGAATCGGATTCTGACGAGAATTCCGATGATGTTATAGAAATTACCCTAACTGAATTTAAAAAGGCAAAAGAAAATAATAAGGGAAAGGGCATAAAAATAGAGAAATCTAATTCCAACCCCGATGAACTTTATATGTATCGTCAACCCCCGAAGTCCTTAAGTTGTAACAATGACCCGGGAACCTCTAAACCACTAGGTTTTTCTAAACCAATGTGGAAAACGACGGCTCGTATTAGGGGAACATCATATATCCCTAGAAACTTGGCAAAAGGAACCAAAACCGAAGAAGAAGAAACAAGCGAGTCGGAATAAGATAGTTGTATTCGTGTGGTGTAATATATGTAATATAGTGTGCTTATGCTTTATGATATATGTAAAAATTTCTTGTATTAATAAGTATTTTTTTTTATGAATCTAACTCTTGTCTATTTTACAGTATAAAAACACAAAATGGATAGACAACCCAATATTTTAAGAGACCTACCCGGAGACATGATTGATGAAATCTTGTCTAGAGTCGGTCAGAATTCTTCGGCACAACTATTTAAGGCGAGATCAGTTTGTAAGACATTCGAAGAACATTCCAAGAATGCCTTGGTTTATAAAAGGCTTTCGTTCGAAAGATGGGGGATATCACATTGGGAAATCCATAAGTTACGATGTGTTTACTTTGACGCATATATTGCGGGGAACCCAAATGCTATTTTACGCAATGGGTTAAGAAATTATTTTGACTCAATATATCCGAATATTGGACTTCGTGATTTAGAAAAAGCGGCTAACATGCAACATAAAGAAGCATGTTATGCTTACGGATTAGTAATGTTCGCTTCTCACCAAAGTGAGAACAAGAACATCGGCCTACAACTATTAAACAAAACGTTTCCACAAGTGACGGAGTCGGTAATTGGGGTAAGAAATGAGGTTTTTAGATTGTTAACGGACTGTTGGACATTACGTAACCCTCGTCCCTTTGACGACGTTACAACACGCTGTCTTATCAACGGCCATAACGGTTATGTTCCACAAGACCAAGGATGGGAAGTAGTCCTAGTAAAACCAGAATGCATGACTTGTTTCTGGACGTATGAATTACGTGTCTTTATTGCCTTTGCTGAACGACCTGTGTACTAGCTAGAATTATCTTCACAACTATCTTGTATCAAAGTTATTGTGTGCTATATTTCATGCTTTATGTAAAATAAGCGGTATTGTAAGTTTGTAAAATATTGTATAAAAGTTTGAACGCGAAATATTATTATAATCAGTTTTTCATATAGAATTGTAGTAGTTGAATTGTATATTAGCTACTAAGTATGAACTTAACGGGTAGGTACTACCCGAATTTAAACTTATAAAACGCTAATATGAAGAAAAAGCTTTTATAAATGAGTTCATATTATGCTACGAAATACTATTAACTACTCTTAATATTCCGTATGATTAACTTGTTCCATTTGACTATTTTGAAGGAAATGGCACCGACTACTCGACACACCGTGAATATGAATGAAGAGGAATTCCGTACTTTTCTAGCTTCAAACATAGCCGTAGTACAGGCTACGCTACATACCAACAATAACCTTGGATCTAGCAGTACAGGAAATAGTGTAGGATGCACCTACAAAGAATTCACTGCCTGCAAACCTTTGGAATTTGATGGAACCGAAGGACCGATCGGATTGAAACGGTGGACCGAGAAGGTCGAATCGGTGTTTGCCATAAGTAAGTGTACTGAAGAGGACAAAGTAAAGTACGCTACGCATACCTTCACTGGTTCTGCGTTAACATGGTGGAATACCTATCTAGAGCAAGTGGGACAAGACGATGCGTACGCACTACCGTGGTCAGCATTCAAGCACTTGATGAACGAGAAGTACCGTCCCAGAACCGAGGTCAATAAGCTCAAGACAGAACTTAGAGGGTTACGAACCCAAGGATTTGATATTACCACGTACGAAAGACGATTCACAGAATTGTGCCTATTGTGTCCAGGAGCATTCGAAGATGAGGAAGAGAAGATCGACGCGTTTGTGAAAGGATTACCGGAAAGAATCCAAGAAGATATAAGTTCACACGAGCCCACCTCCATACAACAGGCATGTAGAATGGCTCACAAACTAGTGAACCAGATTGAAGAAAGAATTAAAGAACAGACTGCTGAAGAGGCCAATGTGAAGCAAGTCAAAAGAAAGTGGGAGGAAAACGGTGATAAGAATCACCAATACAACAACAACAGCAATTACAACAATAATCGCAACAATTATCCCAACAATCGCAACATCAATCGCAACTACAACAAACAGCCCAACAACAACAACAACAACAACAACAACAACAACAGCAACTACAACAATCATCCCAACAACAATAATAACCGCAACAACAACAACAATCAGAAGCAGCTATGCCAAAGGTGTGAAAAGTATCACTCGGGGTTCTGCACCAAATTTTGCAACAAGTGTAAAAGAAATGGTCATAGCGCGGCGAAGTGTGAGGTCTACGGACCAGGGGTTAATAGAACAAAAGGAACAAATGGTGTCAGAATGAGTAATGGCAGAGCAAGTAGTGTCGGAGCAAGTTATGCCAATGTAGTTTGTTATAAATGTGGAAAACCGGGCCACATTATTAGAAATTGCCCGAACCAGGAGAACACGAATGGACAAGGCCGCGGAAGAGTTTTCAATATTAATGCGGCAGAGGCACAGGAAGACCCGGAGCTTGTTACGGGTACGTTTCTTATTGACAATAAATCTGCTTACGTTTTATTTGATTCGGGTGCGGATAGAAGCTATATGAGTAGAGATTTTTGTGCTAAATTAAGTTGTCCATTGACACCTTTGGATAGTAATTTTTTACTCGAATTAGCAAATGGTAAATTAATTTCAGCAGATAATATATGTCGGAATCGAGAAATTAAACTGGTTAGCGAAACATTTAAGATTGACTTGATACCAGTAGAGTTAGGGAGTTTTGATGTGATAATCGGTATGGACTGGTTGAAAGAAGTGAAAGCAGAGATCGTTTGTTACAAAAATGCAATTCGCATTATACGAGAAAAAGGAAAACCCTTAATGGTGTACGGAGAAAAGGGCAACACGAAGCTACATCTTATTAGTAATTTGAAGGCACAAAAACTAATAAGAAAAGGTTGCTATGCTGTTCTAGCACACGTCGAGAAAGTACAAACTGAAGAAAAGAGCATCAATGATGTTCCTGTCGCAAAAGAATTTCCCGATGTATTTCCGAAAGAATTACCGGGATTACCCCCACATCGATCCGTTGAATTTCAAATAGATCTTGTACCAGGAGCTGCACCAATAACTCGTGCTCCTTACAGACTCGCACCCAGCGAGATGAAAGAACTGCAAAGCCAATTACAAGAACTTTTAGAGCATGGTTTCATTCGACCAAGCACATCACCGTGGGGAGCTCCTGTTTTGTTTGTCAAGAAGAAAGATGGTACATTCAGGTTGTGTATCGACTACCGAGAGTTGAACAAACTTACCATCAAGAACCGCTACCCACTACCGAGAATCGACGACTTATTTGATCAACTACAAGGCTCATCTGTTTATTCAAAGATTGACTTACGTTCCGGGTATCATCAAATGCGGGTGAAAGAAGATGATATTCCAAAGACTGCTTTCAGAACACGTTACGGTCATTACGAGTTTATGGTCATGCCATTTGGTTTAACTAATGCACCAGCTGTGTTCATGGACCTTATGAACTGAGTGTGTGGACCATACCTTGACAAGTTTGTCATTGTTTTCATTGATGACATACTTATTTACTCAAAGAATGACCAAGAACACGGTGAACATTTGAGAAAGGTGTTAGAAGTATTGAGGAAGGAAGAATTGTACGCTAAATTTTCAAAGTGTGCATTTTGGTTGGAAGAAGTTCAATTCCTCGGTCACATAGTGAACAAAAAAGGTATTAAGGTGGATCCAACAAAGATAGAAACTGTTAAAAAGTGGGAAACCCCGAAAACTCCGAAACACATACGCCAGTTTTTAGGACTAGCTGGTTACTACAGAAGGTTCATCCAAGACTTTTCCAGAATAGCAAAACCCTTGACTGCATTAACGCATAAAGGGAAGAAATTTGAATGGAAGGATGAACAAGAGAAAGCGTTTCAGTTATTGAAGAAAAAGCTAACTACGGCACCTATATTGTCATTGCCTGAAGGGAATGATGATTTTGTGATTTATTGTGACGCATCAAAGCAAGGTCTCGGTTGTGTATTAATGCAACGAACGAAGGTGATTGCTTATGCGTCTAGACAATTGAAGATTCACGAGCAAAATTATACGACGCATGATTTGGAATTAGGCGCGGTTGTTTTTGCATTAAAGACTTGGAGGCACTACTTATATGGGGTCAAAAGTATTATATATACCGACCACAAAAGTCTTCAACACATATTTAATCAGAAACAACTGAATATGAGGTAGCGTAGGTGGATTGAATTGTTGAATGATTATGACTTTGAGATTCGTTACCACCCGGGGAAGGCAAATGTGGTAGCCGATGCCTTGAGCAGGAAGGACAGAGAACCCATTCGAGTAAAATCTATGAATATAATGATTCATAATAACCTTACTACTCAAATAAAGGAGGCGCAACAAGGAGTTTTAAAAGAAGGAAATTTAAAGGATGAAATACCCAAAGGATCGGAGCTGCATCTTAATATTCGGGAAGACGGAACCCGGTATAGGGCTGAAAGGACTTGGGTACCAAAATTTGGAGATATGAGAGAAATGGTACTTAGAAAAGCTCATAAAACCAGATACTCAATACATCCTGGAACGGGGAAGATGTACAAGGATCTCAAGAAACATTTTTGGTGGCCGGGTATGAAAGCCGATGTTGCTAAATAAGTAGGAGAATGTTTGACGTGTTCTATGGTTAAAGCTGAGCATCAGAAACCATCAGGTCTACTTCAATAACCCGAAATCCCAGAATGGAAATGGGAAAACATTACCATGGATTTCATCACTAAATTGCCAAGGACTGCAAGTGGTTTTGATACTATTTGGGTAATAGTTGATCGTCTCACCAAATCAGCACACTTCCTGCCAATAAGAGAAGATGACAAGATGGAGAAGTTAGCACGACTGTATTTGAAGGAAGTCGTCTCCAGACATGGAATACCAATCTCTATTATCTCTGATAGGGATGGCAGATTTATTTCAAGATTCTGGCAGACATTACAGCAAGCATTAGGAACTCGTCTAGACATGAGTACTGCCTATCATCCACAAACTGATGGGCAGAGTGAAAGGACGATACAAACGTTTGAAGACATGCTACGAGCATGTGTTATTGATTTCAGAAACAGTTGGGATCGACATCTACCGTTAGCAGAATTTTCCTATAACAACAGCTACCATTCAAGCATTGAGATGGCGCCGCTTGAAGCACTTTATGGTAGAAAGTGCAGGTCTCCAACTTGTTGGAGTGAAGTGGGGGATAGACAGATTACGGGTCCGGAGATTATTCAAGAAACTACCGAGAAGATCATCCAAATTCAACAACGGTTGAAAACCGCCCAAAGTCGACAAAAGAGCTACGCTGACATTAAAAGAAAAGATATAGAATTTGAAATTGTAGAGATGGTCATGCTTAAAGTTGCACCTTGGAAAGGCGTTGTTCGATTTGGTAAACGAGGGAAATTAAATCCAAGGTATATTGGACCATTCAAGATTGTTGATCGTGTCGGACCAGTAGCTTACCGACTTGAGTTACCTCAACAACTCGCGGCTGTACATAACACTTTCCACGTCTCGAATTTGAAGAAATGTTTTGCTAAAGAAGATCTCACTATTCTGTTAGATGAAATCCAAATCAACAAAAAACTCCAATTCATCGAAGAACCCGTCGAAATAATGGATCGTGAGGTTAAAAGACTTAAGCAAAACAAGATACCAATTGTTAAGGTTCGATGGAATGCTCGTAGAGGACCCGAGTTCACCTGGGAGCGTGAAGATCAGATGAAGAAGAAATACCCGCATCTATTTCCAGAAGATTCGTCAACACCTTCAACAGCTTAAAATTTCGGGACGAAATTTATTTAACGGGTATGTACTGTAGTGACCTGAACTTTTCCATGTTTATATATATTAATTGAGATTGATATTTACATGATTAAATGTTTTCAACATGTTAAGAAATCAAACTTGTTAAGACTTGATTAATTGAAATATGTTTCATATAGACAATTGACCACCCAAGTTGACCGGCGATTCACGAACGTTAAAACTTGTAAAAACGACATGACGATATATATATGGATATACATATGGTTAACATGAGATTATGATAAGTAAGTATCTCCATAAGTATATTAACAATGAGTTATATACATATAAACAAGACTACTAACTTAAGGATTTCGAAACGAGACATATATGTAACGATTATCGTTGTAACGACATTTAAATGTATATATATCATATTAAGATATATTAATATATCATAATATCATGATAATATAATAATTTAACATCTCATTAGATATAATAAACAATGGGTTAACAACATTAATTGAGATCGTTAACTTAAAGGTTTCAAAACAACACTTACATGTAACGACTAACGATGACTTAACGACTCAGTTAAAATGTATATACATGTAGTGTATTTAGATGTATTAAAATACTTTTGGAAGACTTCAAGACATATATCAAAACACTCATACTTAACGAAAATGGTTACAGTTACTTTCCCATTCTTTTCTTTCATCAAGAATTCTAGTCGTATTCTTACCCGTATTATACACAGCTTCAAAACGTACTTACTATGGGTATATACCAATAGGAACTAGCATGGGATTCCACTCTTGATTATGTCATGTATGACTAATCAATTTTAACTTCTACCATGAGCTAGTCAACTAACTAGAACTCCTTTTAACCCCACTCACCACTCACCAATTACCACTCATCATTCACTCCATTTCACTTCCAATTCTCTTTCTAATTCTCTCTCAACACACACACACTATTATGAACGTATTTTTCCAGTAGTTAATCATCATCTTCATCAAAAATCACTTCAAGAATCAAGCTATAATCATCATAGGAAGAACACTTCAAGAACTCTTCAAAAATCCCTTCAAGTTTACTAATTTACTTCCAAGCTTTCTAATCCATTCCAAGTAATCATCTAAGATCAAGAAACCTTTGTTATATATAGTAGGGTATCTTTCTTATTCAAGGTAATATTCATATTCAAACTTTGATTCAATTTCTATAACTATAAACTATCTTAATTCGAGTAAAAAATCTTACTTGAACTTGTTTTTGTGTCATGATCCTACTTCAAGAACTTTCAAGCCATCCAAGATCCTTTGAAGCTAGATCATTTCTTGTCACTTCCATTAGGTTTACCTACTAAACTTGAGGTAGTAATGATGTTCATAACATCATTCGATTCATATATATAAAACTATCTTATTCGAAGGTTTAAACTCGTAATCACTAGAACATAGTTTAGTTAATTCTAAACTTGTTCGCAAACAAAAGTTAATCCTTCTAACTTGACTTTTAAAATTAACTAAACACATTTTCTATATCTATATGATATGCTAACTTAATGATTTAAAACCTGGAAACACGAAAAACACCGTAAAACAGGATTTACGCCGTCGTAGTAACACCGCGGGCTGTTTTGGGTTAGTTAATTAAAAACTATGATAAACTTTGATTTAAAAGTTGTTATTCTGAGAAAATGATTTTTATTATGAACATGAAACTATATATAAAAATTATGGTTAAACTCAAAGTGGAAGTATGTTTTCTAAAATGGTCATCTAGACGTCGTTCTTTCGACTGAAATGACTACCTTTACAAAAACGACTTGTAACTTATTTTTCTGACTATAAACCTATACTTTTTCTGTTTAGATTCATAAAATAGAGTTCAATATGAAACCATAGCAGTTTGATTCACTCAAAACGGATTTAAATTGAAGAAGTTATGGGTAAAACAAGATTGGATAATTTTTCTCATTTTAGCTACGTGAAAATTGGTAACAAATCTATTCCAACCATAACTTAATCAACTTGTATTGTATATTATGTAATCTTGAGATACCATAGACACGTATACAATGTTTCGACCTATCATGTCGACACATCTATATATATTTCAGAACAACCATAGACACTCTATATGTGAATGTTGGAGTTAGCTATACAGGGTTGAGGTTGATCCCAAAATATATATAGTTTGAGTTGTGATCAATACTGAGATACGTATACACTGGGTCGTGGATTGATTCAAGATAATATTTATCGATTTATTTCTGTACATCTAACTGTGGACAACTAGTTGTAGGTTACTAACGAGGACAGCTGACTTAATAAACTTAAAACATCAAAATATATTAAAAGTGTTGTAAATATATTTTGAACATACTTTGATATATATGTATATATTGTTATAGGTTCGTGAATCAACCAGTGGCCAAGTCTTACTTCCCGATGAAGTAAAAATCTGTGAAAGTGAGTTATAGTCCCACTTTTAAAATTTAATATTTTTGGGATGAGAATACATGCATGTTTTATAAATGATTTACAAAATAGACACAAGTACGTGAAACTACATTCTATGGTTGAATTATCGAAATCAAATATGCCCCTTTTTATTAAGTTTGGTGATCTAAGAATTAGGGACCAGACACCCTAATTGACGCGAATCCTAAAGATAGATCTATTGGGCCTAACAAACCCCATCCAAAGTACCGGATGCTTTAGTACTTCGAAATTTATATCATATCCGAAGGGTGTCCCGGAATGATGGGGATATTCTTATATATGCATCTTGTTAATGTCGGTTACCAGGTGTTCACCATATGAATGATTTTTATCTCTATGTATGGGATGTGTATTGAAATATGAAATCTTGTGGTCTATTGTTACGATTTGATATATATAGGTTAAACCTATAACTCACCAACATTTTTGTTGACGTTTAAAGCATGTTTATTCTCAGGTGAATATTAAGAGCTTCCGCTGTTGCATACTAAAATAAGGACAAGATTTGGAGTCCATGTTTGTATGATATTGTGTAAAAACTGCATTCAAGAAACTGATTTCGATGTAACATATTTGTATTGTAAACCATTATGTAATGGTCGTGTGTAAACAGGATATTTTAGATTATCATTATTTGATAATCTACGTAAAGCTTTTTAAACCTTTATTTATGAAATAAAGGTTATGGTTTGTTTTAAAAATGAATGCAGTCTTTGAAAAACGTCTCATATAGAGGTCAAAACCTCGCAACGAAATCAATTAATATGGAACGTTTTTAATCAATAAGAACGGGACATTTCAGTTGGTATCCGAGCGTTGGTCTTAGAGAACCAGAATTTTGCATTAGTGTGTCTTATCGAGTTTTTTAGGATGCATTAGTGAGTCTGGACTTCGACCGTGTTTACTTGAAAAATGATTGCTTAACAAATTTTGTTGGAAACTATATATTTTTAACATGTGAATATTATGTGATATATTAATCTCTTAACGCGTTTGATATTATGTGATAGATGTCTACCTCTAGAACAAGTCCCATTGACTCACCTAATAATAATGAAGAGTCAAATGTAAATTGGAATGATTCGTGAACTGATTCACAAGTTCCCGAAGAGGAACCAGAAGAAGAGTCGGAACCAGAAGAAGAATCGGAACCGGAAGAAGAATCGGAACCGGATGAAGAAATAGAACCGGTGGGGGAAATAATAAAACGGTTAAGTAAAAGAAAATCCTCAACCAACCGACCAAGGTTAATTATGGTCAATGGTGTTTCCGCTAAGGAAGCAAAATATTGGGAGGATTACCAATTCTCCGATGAATCGGATTCTGATGAGAATTCCGATGATGTTATAGAAATTACCCCAACTGAATTTAAAAAGGCAAAAGAAAATAATAAGGGAAAGGGCATAAAAATAGAGAAATCTAATTCCAACCCCGATGAACTTTATATGTATCGTCAACCCCCGAAGTCCTTAAGTTGTAACAATGACCCGGGAACCTCTAAACCACCAGGTTTTTCTAAACCAATGTGGAAAACGACGGCTCGTATTAGGGGAACATCATATATCCCTAGAAACTTGGCAAAAGGAACCAAAACCGAAGAAAAAGAAACAAGCGAGTCGGAATAAGATAGTTGTATTCGTGTGGTGTAATATATGTAATATAGTGTGCTTATGCTTTATGATATATGTAAAAATTTCTTGTATTAATAAGTATTTTTTTTATGAATCTAACTCTTGTCTATTTTACAGTATAAAAACACAAAATGGATAGACAACCCAATATTTTAAGAGACCTACCCGGAGACATGATTGATGAAATCTTGTCTAGAGTCGGTCAGAATTCTTTGGCACAACTATTTAAGGCGAGATCAGTTTGTAAGACATTCGAAGAACATTCCAAGAATGCCTTGGTTTATAAAAGGCTTTCGTTCGAAAGATGGGGGATATCACATTGGGAAATCCTTAAGTTACGATGAGCTTTTCCAACGTATCAATCTTTATCATCAAACTTTTGACTGTTAAGGTCGATTACAGTTTTTGTTGCTTCATTCAAGCTATATGAAAAGTTGAATGAAGCAACAAAAACTGTAATCGACCTTAACAGTCAAAAGTTTGATGATAAAGATTGATACGTTGGAAAAGCTCAAAAGAAAATTTGGTATTGAAAACCGGATTGAGCAAACTATGAAGGAGGCTGTGGACAAATCATAAAGACTAAACCTGCTTTCAAAGAATCTAAATGATTCAGTATCTGCTGAAGTCATTAACAAATACTTTGCCCCTGACTCTAAATCTTTACGGACAAATCTACATCATCATCCATCGATATTAGAAATTCTAAGATATCGTCGTATCTTTCATTATAAATATCCTTGATATTTCTAAAGATATTTTCATAACTATTCTTATCTGAAATCATATATCTCCTTGCGTTATCTGTATCACCTCAGAAAGGAAACTGTTTTAGTTTCCAAATTCTGGAAAATTTGAATTCAAAATATGAATGTTATTGAAGTAGTGTAGAGAACTGAAGCATGAGTTAGTATAATATAATGACACTTGATCAACGTGATTATATTACAGTAAGTCATGCTGAGTTTCTAATGAAACATGATGATTCACAGTTCATAACGTCATCATGTGCCATGTTACATAACTCTTTCATTCTGCTTAACTTCTGAACATATCAAGAAAGTATATTCTTGATAGTTCTATCCTCAGTGATTCTGGTAATTTGAAAAATCAAATCGTGCTATTACGTTCTTTCTTGTTTAGAACATTAAGTTCATTCGAAGTTCCATACTTACGAATTCTAGACCGTTACTCGCTTTACCAGACGACGAGAAAAGAATAAAAAGGCAAAGAGCTCCAAAATATAAGAGAAAATATAAAGCCCAATAACAACACGAAGGTTACAAACCATGGATATTAATATGAATATCAATATAAAGACACGGTAGAATTAAGAATAGTGTCAAGGTAATAGTAAAAGTAAACAGATTTTTCTGGTGGAAGATTGAAAAGAAGGATGACATAAATGATAATTAGGAAAATATCAAGGATTAGAACTAGACTAAGCATTATCACTATCTTTTGGATGTATGAACTAAAGAAAGAAAGTATAGGAATGGTGAGAATAATGGAACGGAAGAGCTTAATTTATAATGAAAATATCAGACAGAGTAATCGAGGCAGATCACCGTATTTATTTATAGAGATCTTAATTTCCTTATTCGCCGAAGAATCAAATCTTTTAGATTTCGAAGATTTTTTCTTAAATCCCTTGAATTACGGAATTCAACCGAGACAATGTCAAAAGATAGGATGAATATTATTTTCTAAATTCAACCAAGACAACGTCAAAAGTTAAGACGCACCTTATTTTTCTAAAATCAACAGTGACTACGTCACCGGTTAGGACAAACCTGCATATACTCATCTCACTCTTTTGTGATAGCTTTCATTCGTGCTCTTTGAAAAATCGAATTGTTTTATCCATATTACTCAATGATGATAAAACTCTATTTATCAACTCATATTCGTCATGAAAACATTTTTATTGTTAACCATGACCACCTCACTCAAATTTCAGGACGGAATTTCTTTAACGGGTAGGTACTGTGACGACCCGGAAATTTCCGACCAAATTTAAACTTAATCTTTATATGTTTTCAACACGATAAGAAAAGTCCGTTATGTTGCGTCTCAAAAATTTTGAACTGTTTCATATATTCAATTGACCTTCGACCATTCTCGACGATTCACAAACCATTATTTGTAAATAAATGTTTATACATATAAAAATAAATATAAATATATGTATAGAGTATATTAAATATAATTATTTAGTAATTGTAATACTCGTTGGACGTTTCGATAATTATTTAGAGAAGTTTAATTCGAACTTATATGATTTTAAAATAAACGGTGATCCGAAAACGAGTTCTATAAATTTTAGGCTTATTAAAAATGTATTTAGGACCTAGTTATTAAATTTCAACACTTTTCATATTTTACCAAGAAATGAGAGGGACAATTGATGTAATTTTTATTGATTAAATTAATGACTGAATTTTATACCATAATGACCAAAATAAATAAATATAGTTAAATTAAAAATATGAGATTTTTCTGGAAACTTTTATCCGCCACTTAATTAATTAACGGGGCACGATATAACACCCCGTGAAGAGTGTCGGTAAATGAAAACAAAATTGAAGGCTGCATTACTGTAATTCACTATTTTTAAAGGTTCAATCATACATGTTATGATTATTGATTTACTTATTAATTTTTATAATTATTTTTATATTATTATTATTAATTATTATGATTACTGTATTTGTATGTATATATATGTGATAGGATTATCAACCATCGAATTCATCTATCTCTCGTCATTTCATTTCATGCACCCACTTCTCCTTACATGATTGTAACCGCAACCAATACTCTCTTTTGGTTCGATCAACCACCATCCATTTAGTCAACACAAAACCATTGTGTTGCTTCACCCATCATGCTATTACCACTCTATCGTCATTAACACCATATATCTAAAATCCGACCAAACTGTTACCACTCCGATTATGTTCTTGATTAATCATCACCATGCTTCACGAGCTTCTTTTGTTGCAACTAGATTCACCACCACCGAACCACCTTCGCTGTAACGACCCTACTTTTTCCGTTATCTTTTACCGTTAATTATTTAACGACCGTTAATTATTATTCATGCCACGTCATTTCTATGGCCTATATTATTATTTTTATAATAATATATTAATTATTATGTGTTATATGAATATTTGTATTCATATTTTAAGTTGTACGTTTCTACGTGTCGTGGATTTCTATCCGGCGAATCTTTTCGTTTTTCAAACCAACGGTCAGACTTTTGGGATTTTCAAATCCAAATTATTTTAAATATGATATTTTGATGTCATATAATTATATATAGTGTTTATATATTTTATTCGTCGCGTATTTGTTATCTCTCCGAAAAATCAATCGCGTAGCGGTGTTTTCGCGTTTCGGGCTTTGTTCAGGCATTCGGGCCACAAGACTTATTTCATTTATCAAGTCGGCCTACAAGTGGGGCCCACCCTTCATATTTCAGCCGAAAATATCAAAGGGGAGGGGGGTATTGTGCCATTTTTGAAAGATTAGATTACATGATCAAAAATTGGCTCATTTCTTTTCATTTTAACCTAATCATTTTTTTTTCTCTTCTCCTTCCTCCTCTCCTCTTTGATGCCATCACCACCACCACATACAATCATCATCATCTTCATCAATTAATACTTGGATCAAGAAATCATTCACATATTCGGATTCTACGCGTTCTTCTCTACACATCTACATCATTTGATTCTCGATTAGGGTATAAACCCTAACCCTAACTTTTTGATTTTTATCCAATTTTACTGATTTTGATGTTTAATATGATAGTATAGTGCTTGTATGTTGTTGGATTATTGATTGTATGCATAGAATCACTCGTTATTGCATGTTTTCTGTTTGATTGAATTGGGACAGTAGCTTTTTCATTCATTTCTAGTTGTGTAACTGATATAAAAGTGAAATTAAAGTATCTAGATGAGTTCCTATCATCAAGACATTAATTTTAGACTCCGGATTCATGTCATTTCGATTCCCGGAACTCTAGATATGATTAAAATGGTGTTTTGTTAAGATTAAATTATGAAAATGAATTGGTACATGTATGATCTGACTTTGTGATCATTTTTAGAGTCCTTAGGGTGTACTAGTGTGTTAGGATTGATGATGGGATGAACTTTCATGTTCGGGTCATCGAAATCCGAGCCACATATCACCCGCTATGACTAAAACACGTTTTTGAGCGGATTGAAGATTCAAACTGATTAGTGGCTGTAAGTCACGACTTGTTTGATGTTCTTTGAAACAACCCGTCCTAATCCATCTGGACAAAGTCTTCAACAGTTGATCCCATTGCGAGGTTCTGACCTCTATATGCCATGAACGACTCCATGTAATATGAGCAAATGCACAGCGGAAGATTTATTTCATACCTGAGAATAAACATGCTTTAAATTGTCAACCAAAAGGTTGGTGTGTTCATAAGTTTATCATAAAACAATAAAATTCATCATTTTGATAGACCACAAAAATTTAAATGCTGCATGGTACAAATGGGCCCGAATCCTATACCCACCTGTAATGTACATGCTATATCTTTTAAATACAGTACATCTTTCTCGTGTACGAAACCATTTTCATAAATCATAGTAACCGTACACATATCTTGTGCACAAAAATAACATACACATAACCTGTGTATAAAATCATTCTCTCGATATATAACATTCACATCAACTGGTGGCAATTATCATGTCCACATAATTCAATGGTGGCAATTATCATGTCCATATAATTTAATGGTGGCAATTATCATGTCCACATAATTCAATGGTGGCAATTATCATGTCCACATAATTCAATAATAATCCGCAGAACTTCTGTCTGCATAATAATTCATTCGAGGAATGTTTTGCTTGTGTCTATCTCGTCAAACATTTATAAAAGCATTTCATATATTCGCAGTTCAAAATATATTTCAAAAACATTTAATAAAGCAGTTGTAAAAACAACGCATGTATTCTCAGTCCCAAAAATATAAAGAGTAAAAGGGAGCAAATGAACTCACCATACTGTATTTTGTAGTAAAAATACATATGACGTCATTGAACAAGTGTAGGGTTGGTCTCAGATTCACGAACCTATATTATTCATAAATATGTTAACGCATATAATTGTAATTGAACCAACTTATATATTTTTATTAATTGTTATTTTGGTAACTTATGTGTTTTATTAATAACTTAATTAACTATATTTATTTTATATATACTAGATAGATAATTTATATTTATTATAAAAATATCAATGTAGTTAAGTTATATGTAATAAATATATTTTTCTTACATATATAATATTTATTTAGTAATTTAATAATACTAATATTAATAGTGATAATGAAAATACTAATTTTGATAATAATAATAATAATAATAGCCATTTTGTTTGTAGTAATAATAATATTGATAATAATAAAAATTTAAAAAAAGATAATTTTCATAAGAACGATAATTTTTTTTAATAAAAATACTTTTGTAAAAAAAAAATGATAATTTTAATGGTAATACTTAATAATAATATTAATAATAATGATAATCCTAATACTCATTTTAATGATAATAATAATAATAAGAAGAAGAATAAATGAACTACCTTAAAAACTTTTCCTAAAACAAAATGTCCTAGGCCAGGTTCGAACTCACGACCTCTCGTTCATCCATCAAACTCCCAAACCCGTTAAACCATTCGTCTGCCTATTTCTTTCTGATTTAACACTCATAGATAAATGTATAACCCGTATTAACTGTCCATCTTCTCCTTCACTAATCAATTCATCTCAATTATCATCTTACACCAATTATTCCTGCTGTATCATTATTCTTTATCATATTCGTAATCCTAAATCCTAATCATAACTCATAAGCATAATTATAAATCATAATCTTAATTCATAATCTTAATTATAAATCATAATCCTGATACAATCTAATCATCGTCAATGATTATAATCGTGACATCCCTCATCATCAAATCGTTTATCATCATAATCATTGATTTCTTGGTATGAAGACTGAACCAAAAAAAATTATACGTAGGCACGTAGCTGTAAAGCAATCTGTTTTGCAGGTTATCGTATGGTAATTGCACAGATTCACGATTAGGGTAGCAGCTCAACTGCAAATTTATTCTTGGTCCAACATTACATAAACTCTCGGCCCAATATTATCACGGCCCAACAGAAAAACTCAATTCACACTTTGATGGCCCGTTAATTGAATTATGCTATCTCTTCTCGCATTAACAGATACTCCATAGTATGTAACGGAAAAAAAAATCTTCAATCTCAAGTTGTATATATATTAACTAACCTATACTAGCACTACACCTTAGTGGCCACGTCATATATACACTCATGGGTTTTAATCGTGACTTAATACGTCGAACCCTACCCTAAATATTTAAAGAAAAGTAACAAAGCAACAACCTGTAATTCAATAAAGTTGACTTCTTTTTATTTTGGATCTGTTGGCCAACAACCCCACCATGTTCCATATACCAACTTTTGAAAAGAGGAACAAAAATTTCGGTGTATTATATAATAGTATCAAGTTGTCTAAACCTTTAGGCTTGTGAGCAAAATAACTCCTCTTATTGCTTTAAATTACGCAGCACCTTTCTTGTTGTACAAAAACAGAAGAAGAAACAAAGTGGGTTATCGTTGGTGTGTTTGTTCTTGTTTACGTCAACTTCAGAAACAATAAGAAGGAAAAAATAAATATTTTGTTTCTATGGTTGTATGGTGGTTGAAGGTGGTGATGTGGGTTTCATTCAAACAGAAACAGAATAGTTTACAAGGCGTGTGGGTTCATGAGCTGCATATCACCTGTAGTTAGTCGAATGGCTTGCTGGACCATAAGTGATCGTGAGGTAACAAACATGTCATAACTAGTGGATGTACCATGGTAGTTTGTGTTGGTATGACGGGTTTGTGATGATCGTAGATGGTTCAATTCTTGATCATGGATTTTGAGAGAGTGAAGATGTATAGATAGAGAGAGAGATAGGTGATGGTATGTATCATACCTCCTCTAAGAATCTTTATATCATATATAATATATGATATGTGAGATAGTGGGTGAATGAAATGAAAGCAAACAGTATTAACTCTCGTGAATGATTTACACAATGTAAAGTAGCCTCAATTATTCCACTATGTCGACATGTGAATTTAATATATAGTATAAGAAGGTTGATGAAGAGAAGCAAATGGATTCGGTTGATTGCAGAGAGAAAAAAATACACTAAGTGACGGCTAACGGAATCCATAAAAAAAAATTATATTTATTGTATATTAATAATAAATATAATTATATTAATAATAATATTCTTTAATATTAATCATATTAACAATAATAATATTGATAACAGTTATGTTAGTAAGAATGTTAATAATGATAATAGGAATTGATAAAACAATAATAATAATGTTAATTCTTAACAAATAACAATTTTAATACAACAAAATAATATTACTACATATCTATTTATGTGAAATGAACTATTATAAATTTCTATATATATTATTCACAAATTACCCATGTTACTATAATTATATATATTTATGTGTAGGGATTATAATATTATATATTATTTATCTTATATACTAAATTCTAAAACTAAATCATATATTATTACAAATTATTATTTTATATATATATATATATGTATATATATATATATATATATATATATATATATATATATATATATATATATATATATATATATATATACATATTTAAATACATACCTATCTATTAACAAAATGTTGTTCGTGAATCGTCGGGGATAGTCAACAAGTAATGGAATATATGAACATAGTTCAATATTGTTAAGACTTCAACATAACAGACTTTGCTTATCGTGTCAAGATCTTATAAAGATTAAGTTAAAATTTGGTTGGAAATTTCCGGGTCATCACAGTACCTACCCGTTAAAGAAATTTCATCCCGAAATTTAAGTGAGGTGGTCATGACTAACAATAAAAATGTTTTCATGACGAATATGAGTTGATAATTAGAGTTTTATCATCATTGAGTAATATGGATAAAACAATTCGATTATTAGAAGTGTACGAATAAAGCTATCACAAAAGAGTGAAATGAATAAATATAAATTCGTCTTAACCGGTGACGTAGTCATGGTTGAATTTAGAAAAATAAGGTGCTTCTTAGCTTTTGACGTTGTCTTGGTTGAATTCTGGAATTCAAGGAATTTAAAGAAAATCTTCGAAATCTAAAAGATTTGATTATTCGGTGAATAAGGGAATTAGGATCTCTATAATTAAATAGAGTGATCTGTCTCGATTACTCTGTCTGATATTTCCATTATAAATTAAACTTTTTCCGTTCCATTATTCTCACCATTCCTATATTTTTTTTCTTAGTTCATACATCCAAAAGATTATGAAAATGCTTAATCCATTTCTAATCCTTTATATTATCCTAATTATCATTTCTGTCATCCTTCTATACAATTTTCCACCAGAAAAATCTGTTTACTTCTACTATTATTTTGACACTATTCTTAATTCTACCGTGTCTTTATATTGCTATTCGTATTAATATCCACGGTTTGTAATTTATGTGTTGTTATTGGGCTTTATATTTTCTCATATATTTTGGATCTCTTTACCTTTTTATTATCCTCTCGACCTCTTAGTAAAGCGAGCAACGGTCCAGAATTCGTAAGTACAGAGTTTTCGAATGAACTTAATGTTCTAACCAAGAAAGAACGTAATCATACGATTTGATTTGTCAAATTATCAGAATCATTGAAAATAGAACTATCAAGAATATACTTTCTTGATATGTTCAGAAGTTAAGCAGAATGAAATAGTCATGTAACATGGCACATGATGACGTTATGATATGTGAATCATCACGTTCCATTAGAAACTCAGCATGACTTACTGTAATATAATCACGTTGATCAAGTGTCATTATATTATACTAACTCATGCATCAGTTACCAACATTACTTCAATAACATTCATATTTTAAGCTCAAAAGTTTACAGAATATAGAAACTAACAGTTTCTATATGATGTAACACTGAGAGCACGAAGAGATTAATGATTTCAAATAAGAATAGTTATGAAAATATCTTCAGAAATATGGAGGATATTTATAATGAAAGATACGATAATATCTCGGAATATCTAAGATCAGAGGATGATAGAAACTATTGTTCGCAAGGGTTTAGAGTAAAGAGAAAGATATTCGCTAAAGACTTTAGCAGGCTTTGAATCATTTGGATTCTTTGAAGTCAAATTTATTCTTTGTGATTTGTCCACGGCTTCCTTCATAGTTTCGCATAATCCGCTTTTCGGTACTAAATTTTCTATTGAATGTTTCCAATATTCCATTCTTTATCTTCGAACTTTCAACAGTTAAAGTTGTGTACAGTTTTTGCCGCTGTATTCAGCTTTTTTAGAATTTGTGGTATTGATTTGTAGACTGGGTGCTTTTCAGAATTTCAGAATGGAAGGTCATAATTCTAAGAGATAAATGTTATATGTTTACATATAAATGTTGATGTAGACATGCTGCGAGATTTCAAAATATTGATTGCTGATTCTCGGTGTTTGGTACGGAAATTCTCGTTATCAGATGCAGATGAGTAGATGATAGGATTTCAATGAATATAATAACTTTTCATAAAGTCAAAGATTAATGATGTTGATGGTAAGTTTACTGCTAATGTGGTGGGATATAAACGGTTCCCCAGTAACGATGATGAAAAGCAAACTTATATAGCAAGGTTATAATAAGACTAATACAAATGAAAGTCGAAGTTGATTTGCTGGAGCTGTGACAAAATTTGCTAATTTGGAGAGGGATTATAAAGTTATTTTCGGTAATAACAATGCCAAAGGAGCTAGCATAGACACGTGTTAAACGTTTACACAGGTTCCGAGTGTTTTCAGGTGCATAACTATATGCATCAATCTCTTCTTCCGTAGATGAAGTGCGGTTGGTTCATCCTATCGATTGAAGTGTTTTCAAGAATTATGAAAGGTTTGAATTGAAGATTGTAATCGTCAAGATACAAATGAGGTTTAAGATGAAATCAAGTGGCAAACTTGAAGAATTGTTAAGTTTCATATGTTATAATCAATATTTTAATTCATTTTAATTGTCTAATGTTGACAGTCCACAGTTAACAGTCCAATAATTCATATATAGCTTAATATATAATATTCAAATTAATTAATACGTATCGTGACCCGTGTACATGTCTCAGACTCGATCACAACTCAAAGTATATATATTATTGTAGAATCAACCTCAACCCTGTATAGCTAACTCCAGCATTACTGCATATAGAGTGTCTATGGTTATTCCAAATAATATATATAGATGCGTCGATATGATATGTCAAAACCTTGTATACGTGTCCCGATATTTAAAGTGCGTAAAATAAATAACAGAAATTAAATGACGATAAATAAAATTGCGAGAATTAAAATTGCGATAAATAAATTGCGATAAATAAATTGCGATAAATAAAAGGTAATTACAAAATTAACAGTTAGCTAGGAACAGTTAGCTAGGATTTTGTCAGGGTGGATTCTTATCAAAATTTCTCGTAGTTAATTTGTTTGTTTCTAACAAATTTTATTTTGTCAAATGTTTTCTTCATTATGCCACTTGTTGGATTCTGATAAGTCAAAATTCAAATATGAAATTGAATGAAAATGGTTATTCTGCGGTGAACGGATACGTATATCTGTGGATGTAAGTAGAATAGTAAATGACTGTTGAATCAGCTTCGACGAATGTACAGCGTAACTTATTAAGGTGAAATCTAAATATTCCTCGGGTATTACCTACCCGTTAAAATATTTTCACCATTAACAGTTTGTACAAAAGAATTTTTAATTACAATCTTTATGAAAACATATATACGTATATATTTTCTTCAGATGTAATCATGGATTTAATGAGTTAATATGTTATTAAACTCATTTGGTTTACGTTTAGAACTAGAGTACATAATCTCTAAAACATTAGAGGTTACATAACCATCATGTCGAATGAAGATAAATGATGTAGAACGTCATGTAGAACGATGATTATTATCGAGGTACATAATGAGATGTTGAGGCGTGTGATGTTGAAACTTGGGTTGTTGGTGGTACTGTTGGTGCCGGTGATGTTGTTGAAGCTGGTAAATTTTGCACCATATTCTCCAAAGCCACCACCCGAGCGCGAAGCTCGTTGACTTCTTCTATTACACCGGGGTGATTGTCAGTTCGAACGAGCGGATAAATAAAATCTAAAATTTGATGTAATATATAATCGTGACGAGATACTCTGGAAATGAGAGAGAAAATGGTGTTTCAGATAGGTTCGTCGGAAAGTGCTTCAGGTTCTTCGTCAAGAGGACAATGTGGTGGATGGATAGGATCGCCTTATTCTTGTCTCCAATGATTGAGGACGCTACGAACTCATCCCCAATTCATCTAGAATAGATGATGGCTAATTAGTTGATCCATTCCAGTCACACTACTTTCGGAGCTTGAGTGGGATTCCATTTCGGAATCCGAGGAACTTGATCTAACGACGAATTCCATTTCGTACGATCGAGTATAGGATTTTTCGATATGAAGTGATTTCTGGCTATCGGATGGTATTCTAATTATATAGAATATCTATATATATATATATATATATATATATATATATATATATATATATATATATATATATATATATATATATATATATATATATATATATATATATATATATATAGAACAAAAGATTTCGTAGATTACAGAGGAATTTACGGAATATATCAGGCAAAGTTTAAAGTAACAGATACGATAAGATATTATTTAGCAGATACGCTAAGATATGAATTTTGTCTATACACTACTCATGCAATTAATGTAGCAAGACGTGTCTAGACTAATAATAATAAACAGGTAATTTCCTAAGGATGATAAGCAGATGATTTTCGACTAGAAATGATAAGCAAAACTTTTGACATGCAGACACGGTCGAAGTCCAGACTCACTAATGCATCCTAACGACTTATCAGTTAGACACACTAATGCAGACCTGGTTCGCTAAGACCACCGCTCTGATACCAACTGAAACAACCCGTCCTAATCCATCTGGACGAAGTCTTCAACAGTTGGTCCCATTGCGAGGTTCTGACCTCTATATGCCATGAACGACTCCATGTAATATGAGCAAATGCACAGCGGAATATTTATTTCGTACCTGAGAATAAACATGCTTTAAAGTGTCAACCAAAAGGTTGGTGAGTTCATAAGTTTATCATAAAACAATAAAATTCATCATTTTGATAGACCACAAAAATTTAAATGCTGCATGGTACAAATGGGCCCGAATCCTATACCCACCTGTAATGTACATGCTATATCTTTTAAATACAGTACATCTTTCTCGTGTACGAAACCATTTTCATAAATCATAGTAACCGTACACATATCTTGTGCACAAAAATAACATACATATAACCTGTGTATAAAATCATTCTCTCGATATATAACATTCACATCAACTGGTGGCAATTATCATGTCCACATAATTCAATGGTGGCAATTATCATGTCCACATAATTCAATGGTGGCAATTATCATGTCCACTTAATTCAATGGTGGCAATTATCATGTCCACATAATTCAATAATAATCCGCAGAACTTCTGTCTGCATAATAATTCATTCAAGGAATATTTTGCTTGTGTCTATCTCGTCAAACATTTATAAAAGCATTTCATATATACGCAGTTCAAAATATATTTCAAAAACATTTAATAAAGCAGTTGTAAAAACAACGCATGTATTCTCAGTCCCAAAAATATAAAGAGTAAAAGGGAGCAAATGAACTCACCATACTGTATTTTGTTGTAAAAATACATACGACGTCATTGAACAAGTGTAGGGTTGGTCTCGGATTCACGAACCTATATTATTCATATATATGTTAACGCATATAATTGTAATTGAACCAACTTATATATTTTTATTAATTGTTATTTTGGTAACTTATGTGTTTCATTAATAACTTAATTAACTATATTTATTTTATATATACTAGATAGATAATTTGTATTTATTATAAAAATATCAATGTAGTTAAGTTATATGTAATAAATATATTTTTCTTATATATATAATATTTATTTAGTAATTTAATAATACTAATATTAATAGTGATAATGAAAATACTAATTTTGATAATAATAATAATGATAATAATAATAGCCATTTTGTTTGTAGTAATAATAATATTGATAATAATAAAAATTTAAAAAAAAGATAATTTTCATAAGAACGATAATTTTTTTAATAAAAATACTTTTGTAAAAAAAAATGATAATTTTAATGGTAATACTTAATAATAATATTAATAATAATGATAATCCTAATACTCATTTTAATGATAATAATAATAATAAGAAGAAGAATAAATGAACTACCTTAAAAACTTTTCCTAAAAAAAATGTCCTAGGCCAGGTTCGAACCCACGAACTCTCGTTCATCCATCAAACTCCCAAACCCGTTAAACCATTCGTCTGCCTATTTATTTCTGATTTAACACTCATAGATAAATGTATAACCCGTATTAACTGTCCATCTTCTCCTTCACTAATCAATTCATCTCAATTATCATCTTACACCAATTATTCCTGCTGTATCATTATTCTTTATCATATTCGTAATCCTAAATCCTAATCATAACTCATAAGCATAATTATAAATCATAATCTTAATTATATAAATCATAATCCTGATACAATCTAATCATCATCAATGATTATAATCGTGACATCCCTCATCCTCAAATCGTTTATCATCATAATCATTGATTTCTTGGTATGAAGACTGAACCAAAAAAAATTATACGTAGTCACGTAGCTGTAAAGCAATCTATTTTGCAGGTTGTTGTATGGCAATTGCACAGATTCACGATTAGGGTAGCAGCTCAACTGAAAATTTATTCTTGGTCCAACATTACATAAACTCTCGGCCCAATATTATCACGGCCCAACAGAAAAACTCAATTCACACTTTGATGGCCCGTTAATTGAATTATGCTATCTCTTCTCGCATTAACAGATACTCCGTAGTATGTAACGGAAAAAAAAATCTTCAATCTCAAGTTGTATATATATTAACTAACCTATACTAGCACTACACCTTAGTGGCCACGTCATATATACACTCATGGTTTTTAATCGTGACTTAATACGTCGAACCCTACCCTAAATATTTAAAGAAAAGTAACAAAGCAATAACCTGTAATTCAATAAAGTTGGCTTCTTTTTATTTTGGATCTGTCGGCCAACAACCCCACCATGTTCCATATGCCAACTTTTGAAAAGAGGAACAAAAATTTCGGTGTATTATATAATAGTATCAAGTTGTCTAAACCTTTAGGCTTGTGAGCAAAATAACTCCTCTTATTGCTTTAAATTACGCTGCACCTTTCTTGTTGTACAAAAATAGAAGAAGAAACAAAGTGGGTTTTCATTGGTGTGTTTGTTCTTGTTCACGTCAACTTCAGAAACAATAAGAAGGAAAAAATAAATATTTTGTTTCTATGGTTGTATGGTGGTTGAAGGTGGTGATGTGGGTTTCATTCAAACAGAAACAGAATAGTTTACAAGGCGTGTGGGTTCATGAGCTGCATATCACCTGTAGTTTTTCGAATGGCTTGCTGGACCATAAGTGATCGTGAGGTAACAAACATGTCATAACTAGTGGATGTACCATGGTAGTTTGTGTTGGTATGACGGGTTTGTGATGATCGTAGATGGTTCAATTCTTGATCATGGATTTTGAGAGAGTGAAGATGTATAGATAGAGAGAGATAGGTGATGGTATGTATCATACCTCCTCTAAGAATCTTTATATCATATATAATATATGATATGTGAGATAGTGGGTGAATGAAATGAAAGCAAATAGTATTAACTCTCGTGAATGATTTACACAATGTAAAGTAGCCTCAATTATTCCACTATGTCGACATGTGAATTTAATATATAGTATAAGAAGGTTGATGAAGAGAAGCAAATGGATTCGGTTGATTGCAGAGAGAAAAAAAAAATACTAAGTGACGGCTAACGGAATCCATAAAAAAAAATTATATTTATTGTATATTAATAATAAATATAATTATATTAATAATAATATTCTTTAATATTAATAATATTAACAATAATAATATTGATAACAGTTATGTTAGTAAGAATGCTAATAATGATAATAGGAATTGATAAAACAATAATAATAATGTTAATTCTTAACAAATAACAATTTTAATACAACAAAATAATATTACTACATATCTATTTATGTGAAATGAACTATTATAAATTTCTATATATATTATTCACAAATTACCCATGTTACTATAATTATATATATTTATGTGTAGGGATCATAATATTATATATTATTTATCTTATATACTAAATTCTAAAACTAAATCATATATTATTAAAAATTATTATATATATATATATATATATATATATATATATATATATACATACATACATACATATTTAAATACATACATATCTATTAACAAAATGTTGTTCGTGAATCGTCGGGGATAGTCAACAAGTAATGGAATATATGAACACAGTTCAATATTGTTAAGACTTCAACATAACAGACTTTGCTTATCGTGTCGAGATCTTATAAAGATTAAGTTAAAATTTGGTTGGAAATTTTCGGGTCATCACATTCTTGAGGTGTTCTTGAGCACACTAAGGTGTCGGGTGAGTTGGTTAGGCGAAGATATATATAATACTCGCCGAAAACTGATTCCCGGGGCTCAAGTTATGACCCGATGAACTTTTAATTAAAACTTATGGTTATTAATTATGACTTATGATAAAAATAATGACTTTCATTATTAATAAAATTACTTATGATATAAAAAGTAATTAGTTTAATTTAAGACTTATGATATATATTTATTATATCATTTATTAATTACTTATGATTTAATTAAACTTATGATTAATAATACTTTTATTATCAATGAAAAATACTTATGGTAAGTATTAAACTTATATTATTAGATTATTATAATAATACTTATAATAAGGATTAATTAATTATTTAATTATTATAAGGCTTAGTTATTATTTAATTATAATTTAATTATTAAATACTTATGATTTAATAATTAAAATTAGAAACTTATGATATGATTAATAATTCATTATTAATTAGTGATACTTATGATATGACTTAAAATTTATTATTAATTAATAATACTTATATTATGATTATTATTTAATTAATTAATTAATTAAATACTTATGTTATATTAATTATATCATTTAAACTTATGTTAACTTTAATAATTCATTTTAATTTAATTAAACTTATGTTATAACATAATTATACATATTTAACTTTAATTAACATTATAACTTATATTATTATTACAACTTACACTTTAAAAACTAATGTTGACTATGTTTGACCAAGGTTGACTTTTGAGTTGACTTTCGGTTGACTTTGACTTTTAGTTGACTTTTATTGACTTTCTAATTAAGGAAACTTTCCTAATTATAAACTTTCCAAAAATAGCAACTTTCTAAATTTGGAAACTTTCCTAAAATAGAAACTTTCCAAAAATAGAAACTTTCCAAAAATAGCAACTTTCTAAATTTGGAAACTTTCCAAAAATAGAAACTTTCCAAAAATAGAAACTTTCCAAAAATAGAAACTTTCCAAAAACGGAAACCTGCTAAAAATAGAAACTTTCTAAAAATAGAAAGTGTGTGTCCGTACGCTCTTCCGATAAAACTGATGCATGTTGAGTGTTGTTCTATGTCTACTTGCAACATGTACAATAGCTATCATACTAAGACTTGACCTAAGATAGTTATTTATATCGACCTGCTTTATTTATAGGTCGGCGTTGTGATCATTCCTGATCACTTTACTTCATTTGCTGTTCGCATATTCTGTGGTTACTTCGTTTGCTATTAAGGTGAGTTATAGTCCTATTTTTCTATTTTAAATCTTTTGGGATGAAAATACATGCAATTTATTTATATTTTGGACACAAGTGGAAGTTGGTTTAAATTATTCATTGTGAGTTGAACAAAAATATTCTCTAGTCTGGTAACTGTAATCACTGGTTTCTACTGGTGAACGCGAATCCTGCGGATAGATCTATAGGGTTTGACAACCCCATTTTGAGCTAGTCGCGCTAGCAATTTATAATCGGAATGTTTAGTACTTCGTAATTTATTGTAGATACACTTGTTCGGTGTATATTATTTATTGTATTTGGCAAGGGTAAATAAATGGTTAAGTGGTTACCAGGTGGCTCACGGAAAAATAGAATAATGTTTTATTATATGTTTTCTAGTATATAATTTTATGGTCCAAAAAGGAGTTTTTATGTTTTCAAACATAAATTTTTATGGTTTAAATTAAATATTGTTTGCAATATTAAACCTATAATTCACTCAACATTTTTGTTGACAGTTACTCACATGTTTTATTCTCAGGTTAATGATTGATTGCTTCCGCTGTGCTTAGAGAGTCTGCATATTTATGATGGCAGCTTTTGTTAAATATTAACTTGCATTTTATTTTGATACATTAAATAGTGGGTGTTTGTTGACTTTGTTTTGGTCAACTTATGGTTAAATTATTTATGTATAGTTTTTATAAACATATACATTTTGGTAGATTTCCTTTATAGGAAATCATTTTCAAATAAAGAATGCAAGGTTGTTTTATTAAATTCATATAGAGTTTCGATCAAACTGTGGGGCCAAGATAACGATGATCGTCAAGTGTACTTTGACGGGTCGTTAAATTCGCCATTTAACCATCAAGGTAATCACCATCCTCACACATCGATATTCTGTTTTACGTATTATTTGAAAACTCACAACAACCATCACTCAAGCCACGATCCCTGACACCTTGATCACCACCATGGACACCAAACCATAGTTCAACCATCGGTCACCACACACACCCTACGTGCATCACCATAACCCATAACCAACACTATCGAAAAAGAACCTAAACTCACTTGAACATTACTGTTCGTTCTTCTGTGTTCAATACAACAACCACCACAGCCCCAATAAGCTTCTACGATGCTGTGTTGGCCGAAAACCCAATAAACATTAAACTGTTACTGTGGCTAACCTATTACTTCTTCTTATTCAAAACCACAGATTAACTAAACATCACCATCACTACTGCTATCACCACTTTGCAACCATGAACCACCACTCGAACAGTGAGTTATACTACCATGCTTATTTTTTTATGAGCTGCAGCTGTTGCTGCATGGACCTTGTTTCTCCTATTTCAATCTGTAACGAGCAACAATCATCATCCCGTTAATAATCGTAAACCATCGACCACCTTTGGTATTTTTTTCTCTCTTCTTCATTCTTATTGCTGCTACTGTATGTTGGTTACTCGACACACATCAAACAACCATTACCTACATTACAATCACCACCTACACCATCCCACACTCACCCCTTGTGCTCTTACACGACACCACTACCATGGTTTCATCACCCTTTTATTTTGTAACCGGAAACCCTCATCCCTGAACCCCATTTATATTATTGTTGCTGTTGTTCCCATTTGCAAACCATCACCACAGTCTTGTCGTTATTGCTGTAAACCCGTCTGTTTGAAGGTCTAAAACCCAACAAAAACTGCCACCATATAGTTACTATTACAGCTGCTGTTATGCTTATTGTTCCTCTACTATGGCTGCTGCGTTTCTTCTGTTCCAAACAGTAACTCGTAAAGACGATAATTATAATGATGATTACGTGGAGAATATAATGGATGATGATTAAAGAACAAGATGAAAGGTGATGGCTTCTCTTTCTGTCAAATCTATAACCCCACAACCATCAATAATATTAACTAATTAAGGTATTAAGCCACTTGGTCTTTGAACGGGTTTTAGTAAATCGAGTTGTTAAGTTTGTTAATTGAGATTTCCTTTAAATTAGTCTAATGGACTAAGTTGATGAGCCATCGTATTATTTGATGTTGGGCTATTATTTTTTTGGTTGGGCCAAGCATTTGGCATGTCATAATAGCCATGAACTAGTTATGGGTATAAGGTAGTGAGCCATTAATTTTTTTTTTTTTTTGCTGAAAGAATGAGAAAAGAGTAATGATAGATGATGTATATGTGATGATGGTGTGACACATAAAATAACGTTGATAAAAAAAATGATGATGACGATCAAGATGGAAAAACGAAGATGAAAGATGTTGATGATAATCAACGATGATGATAACGTTATGGTTCTAAGAATGATGATTAAGTTACGATTATGATAAATGATTAGACTAAGAATGATGATTAAGTTATGATTATGATAATGATATATGGAATACGATATTGATGATGATAATAACTATACGATGATAATAGATGATAGCGTAGATGATGATGATCGTGATGATGATCACGAAAAGGATGTGAGATGATGAGTGTGATGATGTTATGATTAGCAATAATGATGATGATTATAAAATGATGATATTATGATCTTAATGAAGAAGAAGGCAGAAACATTAGATTGAAAGAATTTAAAGTGTTAATTAATTTAGAAAGTAATGGGCAGCTCATTGGTTTGGGAGAGTGTGTTGTGAGTTAAGCGAGAGGTCGCGAGTTCGAGCTTGGGCAATGGCATTTTATTTTTAGGAGCTTGTTTTCTTCAAAGGTTGTATTCTAAATTTTTTATTATTATTATTATTATTATTATTATTATTATTATTATTATTATTATTATTATTATTATTATTATTATTATTATTGTAAGTATCATTATTATTAATATTATTCCTATTATTAATATTATAACAAATAAATATTAATTATATAAAAATATATTTAATACATATAACATAATTACATTAGTATTTTTAATAAATAATAATTATTTATCTAAAATAAATAAAGTATATATATCTAATTAAATTATTAATGAAACCTATAAATTATTAATATGATAATTATATCACTAAGAATAATACATAAATTTATTCGACTTTAATTATATGTGTTAATATATATAAATGATATAGTTTCGTGAATCCGAGGCCAACCCTACACTTGTTCATTGTCGTCATATGTATTTTTACTACAAAATACAATATTGTGAGTTTCATTTGCCTTTTTACCCTTTACATTTTTGGGCTGAGAATACATGCGCAATTTTTATAAATGTTTGACGAAATAGACATAAGTAATTGAAACTACATTATATGGTTGAATGATCGAAGCCGAATATGCCCCTTTTGCTTGGTAACCTAAGAATTAATAAACCGATCTACTAATTGACGTGAATCCTAAAGATAGATCTATTAGGCCCAACAAACCCCATCCGTTGTAGCGGATGCTTTAGTACTTCGATGTTGTTTTATCATATCTGATGGATGTCCCGGAATGATAGGGGATATTCTTATATGCATCTTTTTAATGTCAGTTACCAGGTGTTCAATCCATATGAATAATTTTTGTCTCTATGCATGGGACGTATATTTATGAGAAATGGAAATGAAAATCTTGTGGTCTATTAAAATGATGGAAATGATTATTTATGTTAAACTAATGAACTCACCAACCTTTTGGTTGACACTTTAAAGCATGTTTATTCTCAGGTATTAAAGAAATCTTTCGCTGTGCATTAGCTCATTTTATGAATATTACTTGGAGTCATTCATGGCATATTTCGAAAGACGTTGCATTCTAGTCGTTGAGTTCAGTAAAGATTATGATTAAGTAAATGACAGATTAGATCATTTATAGATGGATATTATGAAATGGTATGCATGCCTGTCAACTTTCGATGTAATGAAAGTTTGTCTTTTAAAACTAATGTAATATTTGTAAAATGTATCATATAGAGGTCAAATACCTCGCGATGTAATCATATATTATTGTATTCGTTCTTATGGATTAGGACGGGTCTTTACATGTGGTATCAGAGCGGTGGTCTTAGTGAACCAGGTCTTGCATTAGTGTGTCTAATTGATAGTTGTTTAGATGCATTAGTGGGTCTGGACTTCGACCGTGTCTGCATGTCAAAAGTTTTTCTTATCATTTCGTGTCAAAAATTACCTGCTTATCATCCTTAGGAAATTACCAGCTTATCATTCTTAGTCTAGACACGTTTTACTGCATTGACTGCATGAATAGTGTATAGACAAAATTCATATCTTAGCGTATCTGATAATTCATATCTTAGCGTATCTGTTACTGTAGACTTTGCCTGACAGCTTCCGTAGATTCCTCCGTAACTTATGGGATTTTAGTATTATATATGCATATGTAAATTATGTATTGCAGGATACTAATCTACATCCTATAATCTAATTCATATCGAAAAATCCTCCATCTGATCGTACGAGATGGATCCCTCAACCAGTTCGAATTCCTCGGATTCCAACAACTATTCCGATATGGATATCCACCTGAGCTCTGAAAACAGTATAAACGGAATGGATCAACCAGCCATCATCAATTCATCTGATGGATTCGTAGTCGACTTAATCAATGGAGACGTGAAGAAGGCGATCCCTTCCACCAACCAAATTCACCTCTTGGTGAAGAACCTGAAACACTTACCGGCGAATCAGTCCGAAACACCATTTTCACCCTTATTTCCAGGATATCTCGTCACGATTATATTCTATCTAAAATTCTAAACCTTATTCATCTGCTCATTTCTACCGATAATCATCCCGGAGTAATCGAAGAAGTCATCAAGCTTCGCTCTCGAGTAATCAATTTGGAAAACATGGTGCAAAACCTACCAGCTTCAGCAACATCACCGACAACACGAGTACCACCAATAACATAATCCTCAACATCAAACGCCTCAACATCGCAATCTATACCTCGAGCATAATCTTCGTTCTACATCTTGTTCTACATTGGTTATCTTCCTTCTTCCTGGTGATTAGGTAATCTCTAATGTTTTAGAGATTATGTATTCTAGTTCTAACGGTAAATCAAATGAGTTAATATTATATCTACTCATTAAATCCATGATTACATATGAAGAAAATATATATGTATATATATTTTCATAAAGATTGTAATTAAAAATTCTTTCGTATAAACTGTTAATGGTGAAAATATTTTAACGGGTAGGTAATACCCGAGGAATATTTAGTTTTCACATTAGTAAGTTACACCGTACATTCTTCGAATCTGAATCAACAGTCATTTACTATCCTACATATAACCACAGCTATACACATCCATTCGCCGCATAATAACCAAATTCATTCAATTTCATATTTGGATTTCGACCTATCAGAGTCCAACAAGTGGCATAATGAAGAAAACATTTGACAAAATAAAATTTGTTAGAAACAAACAAATTAACTATGAGAAATTTTGTTAAGAATCCATGCTAACAAAATCCTAGCTAACTGTTCCTAGCTAACTGCTAATTCCTTATTACATTTTAATTATCGCAATTTATTTTATCGCAATTTTAATTCTCGCAATTTTATTTATCGTCATTTAATTTATGTTATTTATTTTACGCACTTTATTTATTGTCATTTAAATACTGTTACGCATTTTAAATATCAAGACACGTATACCAGGTTTTGACATATCATATCGACGCATCTTTATATATTATTTGGAATAACCATAGACACTCTATATGCAGTAATGACAGAGTTAGCTATACGGGGTTGAGGTTGATTCTCAAATAATATATATACTTTGAGTTGTAATCGAGTCTGAGACATGTATACAATGGGTCACGATACGTATTAATTAATTTGAATATTATATATATGAATTATTGAAATGCTAACTATGGACTATCAACTGTGGACTGCCAACATTGAACAATTAAAATGAATTAAAATATTGATTATAACATATGAAACTAAAAATTCTTCAAGTTTGCCACTTGATTTCATCTTAAACATCATTTATATCTTGATGATTACAATCTGCGTTCAAACCTTTCATGATTCTTGAAAACACCTCAATCGAGAGGATGAACCAATCGCAATTCATCTACGGAGAAAAGATTGATGCATATAGTTATGCACCTGAAAACGCTCGGAACCTGAGTAAACGTTCAACACCTATCTGTACTAGCACCTTTGGCATTGTTATTACCAAAAATAACATTGCAATTCTTTTTCAAATTAGTCAATTTTGCCACAGTTCCAGCAAATCAACTCTAATTTTTCATTCGAATAACCCTTATAAAGATTACCTTTCATCATTGTTATCGAAGAATCGTTTATATTCCACCACATTAACAGTAAACTTACCAGCAACTTCATTACTCAATGGTTTAAGTCTCTCCGAAGAATCATTATATTTGTTCATTGAAACCTATTCATATACTCATCCACATCTTATAATGAGAATTACCACATCAATTATCGAGAATTAGCAATCAGTATTTTGAAATCTCACAGCATGTCTACATCAACAGTTATATGTAAACATATAACCTTTATCTCTTAGAATTATGACCTTCCATTCTGAAATTCTGAAAAGCAACCATTCTGCGAATCAATACTCTGAATTTTGAAAAGTTGAATGAAGCAACAAAAACTATAAACGACCTTAACAGTCAAAAGTTTGATGATAAAGATTGATACGTTGGAAAAGCTCAAAAGAAAATTTGGTATTGAAAACCGGATTGAGCAAACTATGAAGGAGGCTGTGGACAAATCACAAAGACTAAACCTGCTTTCAAAGAATCTAAATGATTCAGTATCTACTGAAGTCATTAACAAATACTTTGCCCCTGACTCTAAATCTTTACGGACAAATCTACATCATCATCCATCGATATTAGAAATTCTAAGATATCGTCGTATCTTTCATTATAAATATCCTCGATATTTCTAAAGATATTTTCATAACTATTCTTATCTGAAATCATATATCTCCTTGCGTTATCTGTATCACCTCAGAAAGGAAACTGTTTTAGTTTCGAAATTCTAGAAAATTCGAATTCAAAATATGAATGTTATTGAAGTAGTGTAGGGAACTGAAGCATGAGTTAGTATAATATAATGACACTTGATCAATGTGATTATATTACAGTAAGCTATGCTGAGTTTCTAATGAAACGTGATGATTCACAGTTCATAACGTCATCATGTGCCATGTTACATAACTCTTTCATTCTGCTTAACTTCTGAACATATCAAGAAAGTATATTCTTGATAGTTCTATTCTCAGTGATTCTAGTAATTTGACAAATCAAATCGTGCTATTACGTTCTTTCTTGTTTAGAACATTAAGTTCATTCGAAGTTCCATACTTACGAATTCTGGACCGTTACTCGCTTTACTAGACGACGAGAAGAGAATAAAAAGGCAAAGAGCTCCAAAATATAAGAGAAAATATAAAGCCCAATAACAACACGGAGGTTACACACCATGGATATTAATATGAATAGCAATATAAAGACACGGTAGAATTAAGAATAGTGTCAAGGTAATAGTAAAAGTAAACAGATTTTTCTGGTGGACGATTGAAAAGAAGGATGACATAAATGATAATTAGGAAAATATCAAGGATTAGAACTAGATTAAGCGTTATCACTATCTTTTGGATGTATGAACTAAAGAAAGAAAGTATAGGAATGGTGAGAATAATGGAACGGAAGAGCTTAATTTATAATGGAAATATCAGACAGAGTAATCGAGGTAGATCACCATATTTATTTATAGAGATCTTAATTTTCTTATTCGCCGAAGAATCAAATCTTTTAGATTTCGAAGATTTTCTTTAAGTCCCTTGAATTACGGAATTCAACCGAGACAATGTCAAAAGATAGGACGAATATTATTTTCTAAATTCAACCAAGACAACGTCAAAAGTTAAGGCGCACCTTATTTTTCTAAAATCAACAGTGACTACGTCACCGGTTAGGACAAACCTGCATATACTCATTTCACTCTTTTGTGATAGCTTTCATTCGTGCTCTTTGAAAAATCGAATTGTTTTATCCATATTACTCAATGATGATAAAACTCTATTTATCAACTCATATTCGTCATGAAAACATTTTTATTATTAACCATGACCACCTCACTCAAATTTCGGGACGAAATTTCTTTAACGGGTAGGTACTGTGACGACCCGGAAATTTCCGACCAAATTTAAACTTAATCTTTATATGTTTCTGACACGATAAGCAAAGTTCGTTATGTTGCGTCTCAAAAATTTTGAATTGTTTCATATATTCAATTGACCTTCGACCATTCTCGACGATTCACGAACCATTATTTGTAAATAAATGTGTATACATATAAAAATAAAAATAAATATATGTATAGAGTATATTAAATATAATTATTTAGTAATTGTAATACTCGTTAGACGTTTCGATAATTATTTAGAGAAGTTTAATTCGAACTTATATGATTTTAAAATAAACGGTGATCCGAAAGCGAGTTCTATAAATTTTAGGCTTATTGAAGATGTATTTAGGACCTAGTTATTAAATTTCAACACTTATCATATTTTACCCAGAAATGAGAGGGACAATTGATGTAATTTTTATAGATTAAATTAATGACTGATGTTTATACTATAATGACCAAAATAAATAAATATAGTTAAATTAAAAATATGAGATTTTTCTGGAAACTTTTATCCGTCACTTAATTAATTAACGGGGCACGATATAACACCCCGTGAAGAGTGTCGGTAAATGAAAACAAAATTGAAGGCTGCATTACTATAATTCACTGTTTTTAAAGTTTCAATCATACATGTTATGATTATTGATTTACTTATTAATTATTATAATTATTATTATATTATTATTATTAATTATTATGATTACTCTATTTGTATGTATATATATGTGATAGGATTATCAACCATCGAATTCATCTATCTATCTTCATTTCATTTCATGCACCCACTTCTCCTTACATGATTGTAACCGCAACCAATACTCTCTTTTGGTTCGATCAACCGCCATCCATTTAGTCAACACAAAACCATTGTGTTGCTTCACCCATCATGCTATTACCACTCTATCGTCATTAACACCATATATCTAAAATCCGATCAAACTGTTACCACTCCGATTATGTTCTTGATTAATCATCACCATGCTTCACGAGCATCTTTTGTTGCAACTAGATTCACCACCACCGAACCACCTTCGCCATTTAACCATCAAGGTAATCACCATCCTCACACATCGATATTCTGTTTTACGTATTATTTGAAAACTCACAACAACCATCACTCAAGCCACGATCCATGACACCTTGATCACCACCATGGACACCAAACCATAGTTCAACCATCGGTCACCACACACACCCTACGTGCATCACCATAACCCATAACCAACACTATCGAAAAAGAACCTAAACTCACTTGAACATTACTGTTCGTTCTTCTGTGTTCAATACAACAACCACCACAGCCCCAATAAGCTTCTACGATGCTGTGTTGGCCGAAAACCCAATAAACATTAAACTGTTACTGTGGCTAACCTATTACTTCTTCTTATTCAAAACCACAGATTAACTAAACATCACCATCACTACTGCTATCACCACTTTGCAACCATGAACCACCACTCGAACAGTGAGTTATACTACCATGCTTATTTTTTTATGAGCTGCAGCTGTTGCTGCATGGACCTTGTTTCTCCTATTTCAATCTGTAACGAGCAACAATCATCATCCCATTAATAATCGTAAACCATCGACCACCTTTGGTATTTTTTTCTCTCTTCTTCATTCTTATTGCTGCTACTGTATGTTGGTTACTCGACACACATCAAACAACCATTACCTACATTACAATCACCACCTACACCATCCCACACTCACCCCTTGTGCTCTTACACGACACCACTACCATGGTTTCATCACCCTTTTATTTTGTAACCGGAAACCCTCATCCCTGAACCCCATTTATATTATTGTTGCTGTTGTTCCCATTTGCAAACCATCACCACAGTCTTGTCGTTATTGCTGTAAACCCGTCTGTTTGAAGGTCTAAAACCCAACAAAAACTGCCACCATATAGTTACTATTACAGCTGCTGTTATGCTTATTGTTCCTCTACTATGGCTGCTGCGTTTCTTCTGTTCCAAACAGTAACTCGTAAAGACGATAATTATAATGATGATTACGTGGAGAATATAATGGATGATGATTAAAGAACAAGATGAAAGGTGATGGCTTCTCTTTCTGTCAAATCTATAACCCCACAACCATCAATAATATTAACTAATTAAGGTATTAAGCCACTTGGTCTTTGAACGGGTTTTAGTAAATCGAGTTGTTAAGTTTGTTAATTGAGATTTCCTTTAAATTAGTCTAATGGACTAAGTTGATGAGCCATCGTATTATTTGATGTTGGGCTATTATTTTTTTGGTTGGGCCAAGCATTTGGCATGTCATAATAGCCATGAACTAGTTATGGGTATAAGGTAGTGAGCCATTAATTTTTTTTTTTTTGCTGAAAGAATGAGAAAAGAGTAATGATAGATGATGTATATGTGATGATGGTGTGACACATAAAATAACGTTGATAAAAAAAATGATGATGACGATCAAGATGGAAAAACGAAGATGAAAGATGTTGATGATAATCAACGATGATGATAACGTTATGGTTCTAAGAATGATGATTAAGTTACGATTATGATAAATGATTAGACTAAGAATGATGATTAAGTTATGATTATGATAATGATATATGGAATACGATATTGATGATGATAATAACTATACGATGATAATAGATGATAGCGTAGATGATGATGATCGTGATGATGATCACGAAAAGGATGTGAGATGATGAGTGTGATGATGTTATGATTAGCAATAATGATGATGATTATAAAATGATGATATTATGATCTTAATGAAGAAGAAGGCAGAAACATTAGATTGAAAGAATTTAAAGTGTTAATTAATTTAGAAAGTAATGGGCAGCTCATTGGTTTGGGAGAGTGTGTTGTGAGTTAAGCGAGAGGTCGCGAGTTCGAGCTTGGGCAATGGCATTTTATTTTTAGGAGCTTGTTTTCTTCAAAGGTTGTATTCTAAAATTTTTTACATTATCATCATCATCATCATCATCATCATCATCATTATTATTATTATTATTATTATTATTATTATTATTATTATTATTATTATTATTATTATTATTATTATTATTATTATTATTATTATTATTATTATTATTAGTATTATCATTATTATTATTATTATTGTAAGTATCATTATTATTAATATTATTCCTATTATTAATATTATAACAAATAAATATTAATTATATAAAAATATATTTAATACATATAACATAATTACATTAGTATTTTTAATAAATAATAATTATTTATCTAAAATAAATAAAGTATATATATCTAATTAAATTATTAATGAAACCTATAAATTATTAAATATGATAATTATATCACTAAGAATAATACATAAATTTATTCGACTTCAATTATATGTGTTAATATATATATAAATGATATAGGTTCGTGAATCCGAGGCCAACCTTACACTTGTTCATTGTCGTCATATGTATTTATACTACAAAATACAATATTGTGAGTTTCATTTGCCTTTTTACCCTTTACATTTTTGGGCTGAGAATACATGCACAATTTTTATAAATGTTTGACGAAATAGACATAAGTAATTGAAACTACATTATATGGTTGAATGATTGAAGTCGAATATGCCCCTTTTGCTTGGTAACTTAAGAATTAGTAAACCGATCTACTAATTGACGCGAATCCTAAAGATAGATCTATTGGGCCCAACAAACCCCATCCGTTGTAGCGGATGCTTTAGTACTTCGATGTTGTTTTATCATGTCCGATGGATGTCCCGGAATGATAGGGGATATTCTTATATGCATCTTGTTAATGTCGGTTACCAGGTGTTCAATCTATATGAATGATTTTTGTCTCTATGCATGGGACGTATATTTATGAGAAATAGAAATGAAAATCTTGTGGTCTATTAAAATGATGGAAATGATTATTTATGTTAAACTAATGAACTCACCAACCTTTTGGTTGACACTTTAAAGCATGTTTATTCTCAGGTATTAAAGAAATCTTCCGCTGTGCATTAGCTCATTTTAAGGGTATTACTTGGAGTCATTCATGGCATATTTTGAAAGACGTTGCATTCGAGTCGTTGATTTCAGTAAAGATCATGATTAAGTAAATGACAGATTAGATCATTTATAGATGGATATTATGAAATGGTATGCATGCTTATCAACTTTCGATGTAATGAAATTTTGTCTTTTAAAATGAATGCAATGTTTGTAAAATGTATCATATAGAGGTCAAATACCTCGCGATGTAATAATATGTTATTGTATTCGTTCTTATGGATTAGGACGGGTCTTTACATCTGGTAGAAGTTGAAATAGCGGATGGTAAGACGGTGCTAGGGGTTGATGTGTGTAAAGATTGTAATGTTGTGTTTGGTACCGAAACGTTTAAAATTGATCTCATTCCGATGACTTTGGGTGAGTTTGATATTGTTGTGGGTATGGATTGGCTCGATCATTATAGAGCCGATATTGCATGCCATGATAAGTTCATTCGTGTCAAGACCCCAAGTGGGGGAGAGTTGATTATTCATGGTGATAAACGAAGAAGACTCGTACCATTATGCACTTATGCACCGGCACAACATTTTCTTAAGAGTGGTGGTATGGTTTATCTTGCCCATGTAATTGATACTCGTGATGAGCCACCATCCATTCGTGAAATTCCGGTGGTAAATGAATTTGAAGACATTTTTCCGGATGAGTTACCGGGTGTTTCGGCGGGAAGACAAGTCGAATTTCGCATTGAGTTGGTTCCGGGAGCTACTCCCGTTGCTAAAACTCCTTATCATTTAGCGCCGACCAAAATGCAAAAGTTGTTAAATCAAACCCAAGAGTTACTTGAAAAGGGTTTTATTCGACCGAGTTCCTCTCCATGGGGTGCTCCGGTTTTGTTTGTGAAAAAGAAAGATGGTAGTATGCGGATGTGCATCGATTATCGGGAGTTAAACAAAGTGACGATCAAGAATCATTATCCATTGCCTCGGATTGACGATTTGTTTGACCAACTCCAAGGTGCAACGTATTTTTCTAAGATTGACTTGTGGTCCGGCTATCATCAAGTGCGGGTCCGTGAGGAAGATATAGAGAAAACGGCTTTTCGAACACGTTAGGGCATTTTGAGTTTGTAGTCATGCTTTTTGGTCTTACCAATGCACCGGCGGCATTCATGGATCTTATGAACCGAGTGTGCCAACCTATGTTGGACAAGTCGGTGATTTTGTTCATTGACGAAATACTTGTTTATTCTAAGAGTATGAAGGAATATGAGCACCATTTGCGTGAAGTGTTGAAGACGTTGCAGAAGGAGAAGTTGTATGCTAAATTCTCTAAATGTGAATTTTTGCTAAGGGAAGTTCAAGTCCTTGGCCATATTGTGAATAAAAAAGGTATTCAAGTAGATCCGGGGAAGATAGAAACGATGAAGAATTGGGAAAAACCGACTACGCCTACGGAAATTCGAAGTTTTCTTGAGTTGACTAGTTATTATCGTCGGTTTATCCAAGACTTTTCTAAAATTGCTTCTCCTTTGAAGAAGTTAACAAGGAAGAACGTGAGGTTTAATTGGAAAAACGAGCAAGAAATTGCCTTCCAATTATTGAAGGAGAAATTGTGTCAAGCTCCGGTGTTGGTATTACCGGAAGGAATTGAAGATATGACGGTTTATTGTGATGCTTCATTAAATGGAATCGGGTGTGTTCTAATGAAAAGAGGTAAAGTCATCGCTTACGCCTCTCGACAATTAAAGGAACATGAAAAGTGATACCCGACTCATGATCGTGAATTGGCGACGGTGGTTCATGCGTTAAAAATTTGGCGCCACTACTTGTATGGTGTCAAATGTACGATTTATTCGGATCATAAGAGTTTGAAACATCTCTTTAATCAACGAGATTTGAATTATCGTCAACGTAGGTGGATAGATGTGGTAAAGGATTATGATTGTAAAATACTTTATCATCCGAGTAAGGCGAACGTGGTTGCGGATGCGTTAAGTCGAAAGAGTCAACATCCGGCAATACGAGTAGGATCGTTACGCATGATTATTACTAACGATTTTCTTGTAAAGCTTGGTGAGATTCAAATTGAATCTTTTTTTAATAACAAACATGAAGAACGAATCGTGGGGCAAATGGAGTCCATTACCTTAGGCCCGCATGATTTGTTGTATTTTCAAGGAAGAGTGTGGGTGCCTAAGATGGGTGGCTACCGACAAGTGCTACTTGATGAAGCACATAAGTCAAAGTATTCCATTCATCTGGGTGCAATGAAGATGTACTATGATTTGAAGAAAGAGTATTGGTGACCCAGTATGAAGCGTGATGTTGTTAAGTATGTTGAACAATGCGTCACGTGTTTGCAAGTCAAAGCCGAACACCAAAAGCCATAAGGTAAGTTACAACCATTGTAAGTCTCGAAATGGAAATGGGAGCATATTACCATGGACTTTATTACCAAGTTACCAAAGACGGCGAGAACCCAATATGATACAATTTAGGTGATAGTTGATAGATTGACGAAGAGTGTTTTGTTTCTTCCCATTCGGGAAACGATAACGTTGGAGACTTTGTCCAAGTTGTTTATCAAGGAGGTGATATCGAGACATGGGGTTCCTATATCTATTGTTTCAGATCGAGATACTCGTTTCACGTCTCGGTTTTGGAATAAATTTCATGAAGATATGGGTACTCAATTGAAAATGAGCACGGCGTATCATTCTCAAACGGACGGTCAAACCGAACGTACGAATCAAACGTTGGAGGATATGTTAACGGCGCGTGTTATTGATTTCGGTGGTAGTTGGGATGAGCACTTACCATTGGTGGAATTCTCGTACAATAATAGTTATCACACTAGTATTGGAATGCCACCTTATGAGATGCTTTATGGGCGTAGGTGTCGAACTCCTATTTGTTGGGGTGAAGTGGGCCAACGAGAAATCGGGAGTACCGATTAGGTTTTAGATACGAATAGCAAGATCGAGACGATTCTAGCTCAACTTAAGGCGGCGCAAGATAGACAAAAATCTTATGCCGATAAAGGTAGGCGACCGATTGAGTTTCAAGAAGGTGACATGGTGATGCTTAAAGTTTTGCCATGGAAAGGTGTTATTCGGTTTCGAAAGCGAGGAAAGTTAGCTCTTTGGTTTATTGGTCCTTTCAAGGTTTAGGCTCGTGTTGGTGAGGTTGCTTATAGACTAGAGCTGCCCGAAGAGCTTGCGGGGATTCATAATACGTTTCATGTTTCCCATCTCCGTAAGTGTCTTGTTGATGACTCGACGTGGGTGCTGTTATATGAGATTACTTTGAACAACAAGCTAGAGTATGTTGAAGAACCGATAGCTATTCTCGATGAGAAGGTTATTCTCGATGAGAAGGTTAAATTGTTGCGTAACAAGGAGGTGAGGACCTTTAAAGTCCAATGGCATCATCGAAAGGGTTCCGAGTTTACGTGGGAATCTGAAGAGTTCGTTTTGGTTTATCTTCCGGGTTTTCATGCGGCTTGGATCGCGAGGACGCGCTCCGATTCAAGTGGGGGAGAGTTGTAACATCCCGTTTTCCCGTACATGTCTAAAGGTACATATTTAATTGTTAGTACGCTTATAACTCGTTCGTTATGTGATGAAATGAAATAAGTGTTAATTGATGTGTAATGTATATATATATATATATATATATATATATATATATATATATATATATATATATATATATATATATATATATATATATATATATATATATATATATATATATTATATTTTGGAATGTATGCATGTATAAGTATATGCATGAGTTTTGACGTTGTTAGGTCATGTGAGGCTTATAGACGAAGTTTGGGCAAATATGTATAGCTGGAACGAGGTGTACTAGTCGTATAAATCAATTGTTAAGCTAAGTTGTCGAATTGGGTCAGTTACAGGCCATTGCCGCGCCGCGAGGCTCTCGGGCGCGCCGCGACAAACAACACAAATCAAAGTCAGTAGTGGAAACAAGCAGCTCGAATTTTATGTGCATTGCCGCGCCGCGACATATGGGGTCGCACCGCGACCCACTGGGTGAACTGGTTCCAGTTTTAGCTTTTAAAAAGAGTGAATCAAGGGTATTTTCATCTTTTCGCGTGTAGATCTGATTGAGACTTTAAGTCTCAGCAACTTATCTCACTTAATTCTTTTTTTTTTTTCTCTTTTCTTCTCTATTTTCCTCTCAAAATACAAAACCCACTTAGATCTAAATTAAGATTTGAAGGTGAAGATTTGTGAATCAATCCTTGGAACAAGAAGTAAAGTTGTTCTCCTTGTTCTTAGCTTCGAGTGGATAGTGTTGGTAAGTCTTAACTCCGTATTTTGAGTTTTAGTTAATTTATGGCTAGGGTTTGGCCATTTGAGTCTTGTAAGACCCATTTGGGGACTTAATGGGTGGATTTGGGTTAATATGATGCAAGAAAAGCCAAAAGGTGTTAGTCTAGGGTTTTAGTCATATGGATTGAGGTTGTAAGTGTTAAATGGTGTTGTTAGTCACTATTACACTTGTAAATGATGAAATATTTGTAAATAGGTCAAGTTTGACTAAAATTGTAAGTCTAAGTATCAAAATGGGTTAAATGGGTAACTGTTGACCTAGTTGGGTGAAATGAGTATGAATTACCCATAAATTGTGTTAGTTGGTAATAGTAGACTCTAATCACTAGCTTTTAGTGATTTATGACGAGTCATGGCCATTAATGGGCGGTGTTGGCGGATGTGAGTCATTTAATGCATTTGAGTCATTAAATGCTCAAAGGTATGTATTGTGGTTAGTCCACAAGGTGTGTATTGAATGTGTACTTAATGTATTAGGTACTTTGCTTTGAAGCATACAGAAGTGTTTAATCACCAATGACGTGTTAAGGTGAGTGGAATAATTATGCGTGTACGTATATAATGTATTTATTTGTGTAGTGTGGAAAGTGGAATTGTCGCGGTGTTCAAGACACCACATTCTACGTAACGAGTGGAATTTTTGCGGTGTTTAAGACACCACTAATTGATTTGATTGACATGTGGAATAGTCGCGGTGTTTAAGACAACACATTGTCATGGGAGTGGAATTATCGAGGTGTTTAAGACACCACTCATTGATTTGATTGACATGTGGAATAGTCGCGGTGTTTAAGACAACACATTGTCATGGGAGTGGAATTGTAGCGGTGTTTAAAACACCACTCATTGGTTTGATTGACATGTGGAATTGTCGCGGTGTTCAAGACATCACATTGTCATGGGGGTGAGTTAGTCACGGTGTTCAAGACATCACCCGGGGGATTAGTGAATACGCGGAGTAATGTACACTAATGGATGTTATGAACTCCGACGGTCTTTCAAGTACCATTCCCTTGTTCGATTGGTTAACCATGGTTGTGTGAATTTGTATTTAGCATATTAAATTGTGAACCATATGCTTTTGTTATTGCTAGCTTATTGTGAATTACGGATAGTAGTTTATGCATGATGTTTGCATGGTTGTCGAATTGCTAGCTTGTATGCGGTATTGTGTTTGTGATTGCAAGTAAGTAGGTTATATATGTATGTGTATACTTATTGCACTCACTAAGCATTAGCTTACCCCTCTCGTTGTTTATCTTTTTAGATGCAGGTGCGGACAGAGGGAAGCGAGTTGTTGGATACTAGTTCCCCATGTTGGATTCATGTATGAAGCTTTTGAAGTCGACCTAGCGTTTTGGGTAGTTTAGCCCCAAACCATGCTCGGGTGTAGTTTGGATTAAAACTATTATTTTAAATGGGTCGAACTTGTATTACATTTAATTAATGGCCCTCGTGCCTATTGTAAACATTTAACTTGTGGTATTGTTTTAATGGATCGTATGGAAGGGTTTACATCTTCCGATTTATTGAATGGCGCGTTATTGGTTCATATTAAATAGAAAAAAAAAAATTACTCGTGTTAAATACGGGTTGGGTTGTTTCATAGGTGCAAGTGTGAGTGTTATGCCTATTTCATTATATAAGAGATTAGGTGTAGGTTGTAGTGACCCGAACTTTTCCATGTTTATATATATTAATTGAGATTGATATTTACATGATTAAATGTTTCCAACATGTTAAGCAATCAAACTTGTTAAGACTTGATTAATTGAAATATGTTTCATATAGACAATTGACCACCCAAGTTGACCGGTGATTCACGAACGTTAAAACTTGTAAAAACTATATGATGACATATATATGGATATATATATAGTTAACATGATACTATGATAAGTAAACATATCATTAAGTATATTAACAATGAACTACATATGTAAAAACAATACTACTAACTTAATGATTTTTAAACGAGACATATATGTAACGATTATCGTTGTAAAGACATTTAATGTATATATATCATATTAAGAGATATTCATACATGATAATATCATGATAATATAATAATTTAAAATCTCATTTGATATTATAAACATTGGGTTAACAACATTTAACAAGATCGTTAACCTAAAGGTTTCAAAACAACACTTACATGTAACGACTAACGATGACATAACGACTCAGTTAAAATGTATATACATGTAGTGTTTTAATATGTATTTATACACTTTTGAAAGACTTCAATACACTTATCAAAATACTTCTACTTAACAAAAATGCTTACAATTACATCCTCGTTCAGTTTCATCAACAATTCTACTCGTATGCACCCGTATTCGTACTCGTACAATACACAGCTTTTAGATGTATGTACTATTGGTATATACACTCCAATGATCAGCTCTTAGCATCCCATGTGAGTCACCTAACACATGTGGGAACCATCATTTGTCAACTAGCATGAAATATCTCATAAAATTACAAAAATATGAGTAATCATTCATGACTTATTTACATGAAAACAAAATTACATATCCTTTATATCTAATCCATACACCAATGACCAAAAACACCTACAAACACTTTCATTCTTCAATTTTCTTCATCTAATTGATCTCTCTCAAGTTCTATCTTCAAGTTCTAAGTGTTCTTCATAAATTCCAAAAGTTCTAGTTTCATAAAATCAAGAATACTTTCAAGTTTGCTAGCTCACTTCCAATCTTGTAAGGTGATCATCCAACCTCAAGAAATCTTTGTTTCTTACAGTAGGTTATCATTCTAATACAAGGTAATAATCATATTCAAACTTTGGTTCAATTTCTATAACTATAACAATCTTATTTCAAGTGATGATCTTACTTGAACTTGTTTTCGTGTCATGATTCTGCTTCAAGAACTTCGAGCCATCCAAGGATCCATTGAAGCTAGATCCATTTTTCTCTTTTCCAGTAGGTTTATCCAAGGAACTTAAGGTAGTAATGATGTTCATAACATCATTCGATTCATACATATAAAGCTATCTTATTCGAAGGTTTAAACTTGTAATCACTAGAACATAGTTTAGTTAATTCTAAACTTGTTCGCAAACAAAAGTTAATCCTTCTAACTTGACTTTTAAAATCAACTAAACACATGTTCTATATCTATATGATATGCTAACTTAATGATTTAAAACCTGGAAACACGAAAAACACCGTAAAACCGGATTTACGCCGTCGTAGTAACACCGCGGGCTGTTTTGGGTTAGTTAATTTAAAAACTATGATAAACTTTGATTTTAAAGTTGTTATTCTGAGAAAATGATTTTTATTATGAACATGAAACTATATCCAAAAATTATGATTAAACTCAAAGTGGAAGTATGTTTTCTAAAATGGTCATCTAGACGTCGTTCTTTCGACTGAAATGACTACCTTTACAAAAACGACTTGTAACTTATTTTTCCGACTATAAACCTATACTTTTCTGTTTAGATTCATAAAATAGAGTTCAATATGAAACCATAGCAATTTGATTCACTCAAAACGGATTTAAAATGAAGAAGTTATGGGTAAAACAAGATTGGATAATTTTTCTCATTTTAGCTACGTGAAAATTGGTAACAAATCTATTCCAACCATAACTTAATCAACTTGTATTGTATATTATGTAATCTTGAGATACCATAGACACGTATACAATGTTTTGACCTATCATGTCGACACATCTATATATATTTCGGAACAACCATAGACACTCTATATGTGAATGTTGGAGTTAGCTATACAGGGTTGAGGTTGATTCCAAAATATATATTGTTTGAGTTGTGATCAATACTGAGATACGTATACACTGGGTCGTGGATTGATTCAAGATAATATTTATCGATTTATTTCTGTACATCTAACTGTGGACAACTAGTTGTAGGTTACTAACGAGGACAGCTGACTTAATAAACTTAAAACATCAAAATATATTAAAAGTGTTGTAAATATATTTTGAACATACTTTGATATATATGTATATATTGTTATAGGTTCGTGAATCAACCAGTGGCCAAGTCTTACTTCCCGACGAAGTAAAAATCTGTGAAAGTGAGTTATAGTCCCACTTTTAAAATCTAATATTTTTGGGATGAGAATACATGCAGGTTTTATAAATGATTTACAAAATAGACACAAGTACGTGAAACTACATTCTATGGTTGAATTATCGAAATCGAATATGCCCCTTTATATTAAGTCTGGTAATCTAAGAATTAGGGAACAGACACCCTAATTGATGCGAATCCTAAAGATAGATCTATTGGGCCTAACAAACCCCATCCAAAGTACCGGATGCTTTAGTACTTCGAAATTTATATCATATCCGAAGGGTGTCCCGGAATGATGGGGATATTCTTATATATGCATCTTGTTAATGTCGGTTACCAGGTGTTCACCATATGAATGATTTTTATCTCTATGTATGGGATGTGTATTGAAATATGAAATCTTGTGGTCTATTGTTACGATTTGATATATATAGGTTAAACCTATAACTCACCAACATTTTTGTTGACGTTTAAAGCATGTTTATTCTCAGGTGAATATTAAGAGCTTCCGCTGTTGCATACTAAAATAAGGACAAGATTTGGAGTCCATGTTTGTATGATATTGTGTAAAAACTGCATTCAAGAAACTGATTTCGATGTAACATATTTGTATTGTAAACCATTATGTAATGGTCGTGTGTAAACAGGATATTTTAGATTATCATTATTTGATAATCTACTTAAAGCTTTTTAAACCTTTATTTATGAAATAAAGGTTATGGTTTGTTTTAAAAATGAATGCAGTCTTTGAAAAACGTCTCATATAGAGGTCAAAACCTCGCAACGAAATCAATTAATATGGAACGTTTTTAATCAATAAGAACGGGACATTTCAGTTGGTATCAGAGCGTTGGTCTTAGAGAACCAGAATTTTTCATTAGTGTGTCTTATCGAGTTTGTTAGGATGCATTAGTGAGTCTGGACTTCGACCGTGTTTACTTGAAAAATGATTGCTTAACAAATTTTGTTGGAAACTATATATTTTAAACATGTAAATATTATGTGATATATTAATCTCTTAACGCGTTTGATATTATGTGATAGATGTCTACCTCTAGAACAAGTCCCATTGACTCACCTAATAATAATGAAGAGTCAAATGTAAATTGGAATGATTCGTGGACTGATTCACAAGTTCCCGAAGAGGAACCGGAAGAAGAGTCGGAACCGGAAGAAGAATCGGAACCGGAAGAAGAATCGGAACCGGATGAAGAAATAGAACCGGTGGGGGAAATAATAAAACGGTTAAGTAAAAGAAAATCCTCAACCAACCGACCAAGGTTAATTATGGTCAATGGTGTTTCCGCCAAGGAAGCAAAATATTGGGAGGATTACCAATTCTCCGATGAATCGGATTCCGACGAGAATTCCGATGATGTTATAGAAATTACCCCAACTGAATTTAAAAAGGCAAAAGAAAATAATAAGGGAAAGGGCATAAAAATAGAGAAATCTAATTCCAACCCCGATGAACTTTATATGTATCGTCAACGCCCGAAGTCCTTAAGTTGTAACAATGACCCGGGAACCTCTAAACCACCAGGTTTTTCTAAACCAATGTGGACAATGACGGCTCGTATTAGGGGAACATCATATATCCCTAGAAACTTGGCAAAACGAACCAAAACCGAAGAAGAAGAAACGAGCGAGTCGGAATAAGATAGTTGTATTCGTGTGGTGTAATATATGTAATATAGTGTTCTTATGCTTTATGATATATGTAAAAATTGCTTGTATTAATAAGTATTTTTTTATGAATCTAACTCTTGTCTATTTTACAGTTTAAAAACACAAAATGGATAGACAACCCAATATTTTAAGAGACCTACCCGGAGACATGATTGATGAAATCTTGTCTAGAGTCGGCCAGAATTCCTCGGCACAACTATTTAAGGCGAGATCAGTTTGTAAGACATTCGAAGAACGTTCCAAGAATGTCTTGGTTTATAAGAGACTTTCGTTTGAAAGATGGGGGATATCACATTGGGAAACCCATAAGTTACGATGTGTTTACTTTGACGCATATATTGCGGGGAACCCAAATGCTATTTTACGCAACGGGTTATGAAATTATTTTGACTCAATATATCCGAATATTGGACTTCGTGATTTAGAAAAAGCGGCTAACATGCAACATAAAGAAGCATGTTATGCTTACGGATTAGTAATGTTCGCTTCTCACCAAAGTGAGAACAAGAACATCGGGCTACAACTATTAAACAAAACGTTTCCACAAGTGACGGAGTCGGTAATTAGGGTAAGAAATGAGGTTTTTAGATTATTACGGGACTGTTGGACATTACGTAACCCTCGTCCCTTTGACGACGTTACAACACGCTGTCTTATCAACGGCCATAACGGTTATGTTGCACAAGACCAAGGATGGGAAGTAGTCCTAGTAAAACCAGAATGCATGACTTGTTTCTGGACGTATGAATTACGTGTCTTTATTGCCTTTGCTGAACGACTTGTGTACTAGCTAGAATTATCTTCACAACTATCTTGTATCAAAGTTATTGTGTGCTAGATTTCATGCTTTATGTAAAATAAGCGGTATTGTAAGTTTGTAAAATATTGTATAAAAGTTTGAACGCGAAATATTATTATAATCAGTTTTTCATATAGAATTGTAGTAGTTGAATTGTATATTAGCTACTAAGTATGAACTTAACGGGTAGGTATTACCCGAATTTAAACTTATAAAACGCTAATATGAAGAAAAAGCTTTTATAAATGAGTTCATATTATGCTACGAAATACTATTAACTACTCTTAATATTCTGTATGATTAACTTGTTCCATTTAACTATTTTGAAGGAAATGGCACCGACTACTCGACACACCGTGAATATGAATGAAGAGGAATTCCGTACTTTTCTAGCTTCAAACATAGCCGCAGTACAGGCTGCGCTACATACCAACAATAACCTTGGATCTAGCAGTACAGGAAATCGTGTAGGATGCACCTACAAAGAATTCACTGCCTGCAAACCTTTGGAATTTGATGGAACCGAAGGACCGATCGGATTGAAACGGTGGACCGAGAAGGTCGAATCGGTGTTTGCCATAAGTAAGTGTACTGAAGAGGACAAAGTAAAGTACGCTACGCATACCTTCACAGGTTCTGCGTTAACATGGTGGAATACCTATCTAGAGCAAGTAGGACAAGACGATGCGTACGCACTACCGTGGTCAGCATTCAAGCACTTGATGAACGAGAAGTACCGTCCCAGAACCGAGGTCAATAAGCTCAAGACAGAACTTAGAGGGTTACGAACCCAAGGATTTGATATTACCACGTACGAAAGACGATTCACAGAATTGTGCCTATTGTGTCCGGGAGCATTCGAAGATGAGGAAGAGAAGATCGACGCGTTTGTGAAAGGATTACCGGAAAGAATCCAAGAAGATATAAGTTCACATGAGCCCGCCTCCATACAACAGGCATGTAGAATGGCTCACAAACTCGTGAACCAAATTGAAGAAAGAATTAAAGAACAGACTGCTGAAGAGGCCAATGTGAAGCAAGTCAAAAGAAAGTGGGAGGAAAACGGTGATAAGAATCACCAATACAACAACAACAGCAATTACAACAATAATCGCAACAATTATCCCAACAATCGCAACATCAATCGAAACTACAACAAACGGCCCAACAACAACAACAACAACAGTAACTACAACAATCATCCCAACAACAATAATAACCGCAACAACAACAACAATCAGAAGCAGCTATGCCAAAGGTGTGAAAAGAATCACTCGGGGTTCTGCACCGAATTTTGCAACAAGTGTAAAAGAAATGGTCATAGCGCGGCGAAGTGTGAGGTCTACGGACCAGGGGTTAATAGAACGAAAGGAACAAATGGTGTCGGAACGAGTAATGGCGGAGCAAGTAGTGTCGGAGCAAGTTATGCCAATGTAGTTTGTTATAAATGTGGAAAACCGGGCCACATTATTAGAAATTGCCCGAACCAGGAGAACACGAATGGACAAGGCCGTGGAAGAGTTTTCAATATTAATGCGGCAGAGGCACAGGAAGACCCGGAGCTTGTTACGGGTACGTTTCTTATTGACAATAAATCTGCTTACGTTTTATTTGATTCGGGTGCGGATAGAAGCTATATGAGTAGAGATTTTTGTGCTAAATTAAGTTGTCCATTGACGCCTTTGGATAGTAAATTTTTACTCGAATTAGCAAATGGTAAATTAATTTCAGCAGATAATATATGTCGGAATCGAGAAATTAAACTGGTTAGCGAAACATTTAAGATTGATTTGATACCAGTAGAGTTAGGGAGTTTTGATGTGATAATCGGTATGGACTGGTTGAAAGAAGTGAAAGCGGAGATCGTTTGTTACAAAAATGCAATTCGCATTATACGAGAAAAAGGAAAACCCTTAATGGTGTACGGAGAAAAGGGCAACACGAAGCTACATCTTATTAGTAATTTGAAGCACAAAAACTAATAAGAAAAGGTTGCTATGCTGTTCTAGCACACGTCGAGAAAGTACAAACTGAAGAAAAGAGCATCAATGATGTTCCCGTCGCAAAAGAATTTCCTGATGTATTTCCGAAAGAATTACCGGGATTACCCCCACATCGATCCGTTGAATTTCAAATAGATCTTGTACCAGAAGCTGCACCAATAGCTCGTGCTCCTTACAGACTCGCACCCAGCGAGATGAAAGAACTACAAAGCCAATTACAAGAACTTTTAGAGCGTGGTTTCATTCGACCAAGCACATCACCGTGGGGAGCTCCTGTTTTGTTTGTCAAGAAGAAAGATGGTACATTCAGGTTGTGTATCGACTACCGAGAGTTGAACAAACTTACCATCAAGAACCGCTACCCACTACCGAGAATCGATGACTTATTTGATCAACTACAAGGCTCGTCTGTTTATTCAAAGATTGACTTACGTTCCGGGTATCATCAAATGCGGGTGAAAGAAGATGATATTCCAAAGACTGCTTTCAGAACACGTTACGGTCATTACGAGTTTATGGTCATGCCGTTTGGTTTAACTAATGCACCAGCTGTGTTCATGGACCTTATGAACCGAGTGTGTGGACCATACCTTGACAAGTTTGTCATTGTTTTCATTGATGACATACTTATTTATTCAAAGAATGACCAAGAACACGGTGAACATTTGAGAAAGGTGTTAGAAGTATTGAGGAAGGAAGAATTGTACGCTAAGTTTTCAAAGTGTGCATTTTGGTTGGAAGAAGTTCAATTCCTCGGTCACATAGTGAACAAAGAAGGTATTAAGGTGGATCCGGCAAAGATAGAAACTGTTGAAAAGTGGGAAACCCCGAAAACTCTGAAACACATACGCCAGTTTTTAGGACTAGCTGGTTACTACAGAAGGTTCATCCAAGACTTTTCTAGAATAGCAAAACCCTTGACTGCATTAACGCATAAAGGGAAGAAATTTGAATGGAATGATGAACAAGAGAAAGCGTTTCAGTTATTGAAGGAAAAGCTAACTACGTCACCTATATTGTCATTGCCTGAAGGGAATGATGATTTTGTGATTTATTGTGATGCATCAAAGCAAGGTCTCGGTTGTGTATTAATGCAACGAACGAAGGTGATTGCTTATGCGTCTAGACAATTGAAGATTCACGAACAAAATTATACGACGCATGATTTGGAATTAGGCGCGGTTGTTTTTGCATTAAAGACTTGGAGGCACTACTTATATGGGGTCAAAAGTATTATATATACCGACCACAAAAGTCTTCAACACATATTTAATCAGAAACAACTGAATATGAGGCAGCGTAGGTGGATTGAATTATTGAATGATTACGACTTTGAGATTCGTTACCACCCGGGGAAGGCAAATGTGGTAGCCGATGCCTTGAGCAGGAAGGACAGAGAACCCATTCGAGTAAAATCTATGAATATAATGATTCATAATAACATTACTACTCAAATAAAGGAGTCGCAACAAGGAGTTTTAAAAGAGGGAAATTTAAAGGATGAAATACCCAAAGGATCGGAGAAGCATCTTAATATTCGGGAAGACGGAACCCGATATAGGGCTGAAAGGATTTGGGTACCAAAATTTGGAGATATGAGAGAAATGGTACTTAGAGAAGCTCATAAAATCAGATACTCAATACATCCTGGAACGGGGAAGATGTACAAGGATCTCAAGAAACATTTTTGGTGGCCGGGTATGAAAGCCGATGTTGCTAAATATGTAGGAGAATGTTTGACGTGTTCTAAGGTCAAAGCTGAGCATCAGAAACCATCAGGTCTACTTCAACAACCCGAAATCCCGGAATGGAAATGGGAAAACATTACCATGGATTTCATCACTAAATTGCCAAGGACTGCAAGTGGTTTTGATACTATTTGGGTAATAGTTGACCGTCTCACCAAATCAGCACACTTCTTGCCAATAAGAGAAGATGACAAGATGGAGAAGTTAGCACGACTGTATTTGAAGGAAGTCATCTCCAGACATGGAATACCAATCTCTATTATCTCTGATAGGGATGGCAGATTTATTTCAAGATTCTGGTAGACATTACAGCAAGCATTAGGAACTCGTCTAGACATGAGTACTGCCTATCATCCACAAACTGATGGGCAGAGCGAAAGGACGATACAAACGCTTGAAGACATGCTACGAGCATGTGTTATTGATTTCAGAAACAGTTGGGATCGACATCTACCGTTAGCAGAATTTTCCTACAACAACAGCTACCATTCAAGCATTGAGATGGCGCCGTTTGAAGCACTTTATGGTAGAAAGTGCAGGTCTCCGATTTGTTGGAGTGAAGTGGGGGATAGACAGATTACGGGTCCGGAGATTATACAAGAAACTACCGAGAAGATCATCCAAATTCAACAACGGTTGAAAACTGCCCAAAGTCGACAAAAGAGCTACGCTGACATTAAAAGAAAAGATATAGAATTTGAAATTGGAGAGATGGTCATGCTTAAAGTTGCACCTTGGAAAGGCGTTGTTCGATTTGGTAAACGAGGGAAATTAAATCCAAGGTATATTGGACCATTCAAGATTATTGATCGTATCGGACCAGTAGCTTACCGACTAGAGTTACCTCAACAACTCGCGGCTGTACATAACACTTTCCACATCTCGAATTTAAAGAAATGTTTTGCTAAAGAAGATCTCACTATTCCGTTAGATGAAATCCAAATCAACGAAAAACTTCAATTCATCGAAGAACCCGTCGAAATAATGGATCGTGAGGTTAAAAGACTTAAGCAAAACAAGATACCAATTGTTAAGGTTCGATGGAATGCTCGTAGAGGACCCGAGTTCACCTGGGAGCGTGAAGATCAGATGAAGAAGAAATACCCGCATCTATTTCCAGAAGATTCGTCAACACCTTCAACAGCTTAAAATTTCGGGACGAAATTTATTTAACGGGTAGGTACTGTAGTGACCCGAACTTTTCCATGTTTATATATATTAATTGAGATTGATATTTACATGATTAAATGTTTCCAACATGTTAAGCAATCAAACTTGTTAAGACTTGATTAATTGAAATATGTTTCATATAGACAATTGACCACCCAAGTTGACCGGTGATTCACGAACGTTAAAACTTGTAAAAACTATATGATGACATATATATGGATATATATATATATAGTTAACATGATACTATGATAAGTAAACATATCATTAAGTATATTAACAATGAACTACATATGTAAAAACAATACTACTAACTTAATGATTTTTAAACGAGACATATATGTAACGATTATCGTTGTAAAGACATTTAATGTATATATATCATATTAAGAGATATTCATACATGATAATATCATGATAATATAATAATTTAAAATCTCATTTGATATTATAAACATTGGGTTAACAACATTTAACAAGATCGTTAACCTAAAGGTTTCAAAACAACACTTACATGTAACGACTAACGATGACATAACGACTCAGTTAAAATTTATATACATGTAGTGTTTTAATATGTATTTATACACTTTTGAAAGACTTCAATACACTTATCAAAATACTTCTACTTAACAAAAATGCTTACAATTACATCCTCGTTCAGTTTCATCAACAATTCTACTCGTATGCACCCGTATTCGTACTCGTACAATACACAGCTTTTAGATGTATGTACTATTGGTATATACACTCCAATGATCAGCTCTTAGCAGCCCATGTGAGTCACCTAACACATGTGGGAACCATCATTTGGCAACTAGCATGAAATATCTCATAAAATTACAAAAATATGAGTAATCATTCATGACTTATTTACATGAAAACAAAATTACATATCCTTTATATCTAATCCATACACCAACGACCAAAAACACCTACAAACACTTTCATTCTTCAATTTTCTTCATCTAATTGATCTCTCTCAAGTTCTATCTTCAAGTTCTAAGTGTTCTTCATAAATTCCAAAAGTTCTAGTTTCATAAAATCAAGAATACTTTCAAGTTTGCTAGCTCACTTCCAATCTTGTAAGGTGATCATCCAACCTCAAGAAATCTTTGTTTCTTACAGTAGGTTATCATTCTAATACAAGGTAATAATCATATTCAAACTTTGGTTCAATTTCTATAACTATAACAATCTTATTTCAAGTGATGATCTTACTTGAACTTGTTTTCGTGTCATGATTCTGCTTCAAGAACTTCGAGCCATCCAAGGATCCATTGAAGCTAGATCCATTTTTCTCTTTTCCAGTAGGTTTATCCAAGGAACTTAAGGTAGTAATGATGTTCATAACATCATTCGATTCATACATATAAAGCTATCTTATTCGAAGGTTTAAACTTGTAATCACTAGAACATAGTTTAGTTAATTCTAAACTTGTTCGCAAACAAAAGTTAATCCTTCTAACTTGACATTTAAAATCAACTAAACACATGTTCTATATCTATATGATATGCTAACTTAATGATTTAAAACCTGGAAACACGAAAAACACCGTAAAACCGGATTTACGCCGTCGTAGTAACACCGCGGGCTGTTTTGGGTTAGTTAATTTAAAAACTATGATAAACTTTGATTTTAAAGTTGTTATTCTGAGAAAATGATTTTTATTATGAACATGAAACTATATCCAAAAATTATGATTAAACTCAAAGTGGAAGTATGTTTTCTAAAATGGTCATCTAGACGTCGTTCTTTCGACTGAAATGACTACCTTTACAAAAACGACTTGTAACTTATTTTTCCGACTATAAACCTATACTTTTCTGTTTAGATTCATAAAATAGAGTTCAATATGAAACCATAGCAATTTGATTCACTCAAAACGGATTTAAAATGAAGAAGTTATGGGTAAAACAAGATTGGATAATTTTTCTCATTTTAGCTACGTGAAAATTGGTAACAAATCTATTCCAACCATAACTTAATCAACTTGTATTGTATATTATGTAATCTTGAGATACCATAGACACGTATACAATGTTTTGACCTATCATGTCGACACATCTATATATATTTCGGAACAACCATAGACACTCTATATGTGAATGTTGGAGTTAGCTATACAGGGTTGAGGTTGATTCCAAAATATATATAGTTTGAGTTGTGATCAATACTGAGATACGTATACACTGGGTCGTGGATTGATTCAAGATAATATTTATCGATTTATTTCTGTACATCTAACTGTGGACAACTAGTTGTAGGTTACTAACGAGGACAGCTGACTTAATAAACTTAAAACATCAAAATATATTAAAAGTGTTGTAAATATATTTTGAACATACTTTGATATATATGTATATATTGTTATAGGTTCGTGAATCAACCAGTGGCCAAGTCTTACTTCCCGACGAAGTAAAAATCTGTGAAAGTGAGTTATAGTCCCACTTTTAAAATCTAATATTTTTGGGATGAGAATACATGCAGGTTTTATAAATGATTTACAAAATAGACACAAGTACGTGAAAATACATTCTATGGTTGAATTATCGAAATCGAATATGCCCCTTTATATTAAGTCTGGTAATCTAAGAATTAGGGAACAGACACCCTAATTGATGCGAATCCTAAAGATAGATCTATTGGGCCTAACAAACCCCATTCAAAGTACCGGATGCTTTAGTACTTCGAAATTTATATCATATCCGAAGGGTGTCCCGGAATGATGGGGATATTCTTATATATGCATCTTGTTAATGTCGGTTACCAGGTGTTCACCATATGAATGATTTTTATCTCTATGTATAGGATGTGTATTGAAATATGAAATCTTGTGGTCTATTGTTACGATTTGATATATATAGGTTAAACCTATAACTCACCAACATTTTTGTTGACGTTTAAAGCATGTTTATTCTCAGGTGAATATTAAGAGCTTCCGCTGTTGCATACTAAAATAAGGACAAGATTTGGAGTCCATGTTTGTATGATATTGTGTAAAAACTGCATTCAAGATACTGATTTCGATGTAACATATTTGTATTGTAAATCATTATGTAATGGTCGTGTGTAAACAGGATATTTTAGATTATCATTATTTGATAATCTACTTAAAGCTTTTTAAACCTTTATTTATGAAATAAAGGTTATGGTTTGTTTTAAAAATGAATGCAGTCTTTGAAAAACGTCTCATATAGAGGTCAAAACCTCGCAACGAAATCAATTAATATGGAACGTTTTTAATCAATAAGAACGGGACATTTCATAGGTGAGTTAAGTCCAACGAAAATGAGTGTTCGACTCTTTGACCAAACCATTAAGCACCTAGTTAGATTTGCTGACAACCTACCCGTTCAAGTGGGTAATTTAACCTTTCTAGTCGAATTTATTGTCATTGACATAGAGGAGGACTCAAACATTCCTCTAATTTTAGGTCGATCATTCTTAGCATCCACCGGGGCGTTATTTGATGTAAGAAAGGATAGAATGACACTTAGTGATGGTGACAAATTGGTCACCTTTGTGATTCGAAAGTCTAAATCTTCACCAACCAAAACCGTTGAACCAATAAAAACGATTGGTAAGAACCATGTTGTTTTACCAACTCCAACGGTAGTGCTTAACAATAATAAAACATCTAAGTGTGGGGAAAATGAAGTAACACCTAATGATGACCTGATAACAAAGAACCCCGTTGTTGATAAAAAAATTAAATGACCCTGTTATTAATAGTTCAATGAAAAAACTTATTAAACGGATTCGCGATGCTAGAACCAAGGGGAACTTTAAGTTATGTAACCGGTTAGTATCTAATCTATCGCCTAAAGAAAAGGCGAAACTAGTTGAATTTGTGGATATTACACAGGAATCCGACCAATGTCTTGAAGCAAAAGTCACAGATATGCAGGTTGATTATGGTCCAAGAGAAATTGACAATGAAGTTAACCACTATTTCGACACCACATCTACCTAAGTGTGGAGAGATTCAAATTTTCTAAGAAATAATGTTGTCTAGAGTTATTTGTTCTGTTCTCGTGTAGTTCCGAGAATGGAATCGGATTGGTCTTTTCCACTAGCAGACACTAAAGAACTAGTTTTCTCCCCCCATTCTGAATTTTTTGTTTTGTAGGTTTTGTATAAAATTAATATGCATTTTAAATTTAAGTTTTGTGTGAAAAAAAAACAAAATTTACTTTATTTTCACTAATTTAAAAAAAATGATTTCTAAAATTCTTCGTAAGTTAAAGACTAGATCATAGAATCGAAATTGCTTTACCCGAGGGCAGGGCGAAAAATTTTGTTATCATTATTTTAAATATTATTGATCTAAATTATGCCAAAAAAATTAAAAAACCCGAAAATCTTTGTTTTTAAAACAATCGCTTTAAAACGACAATTTTTAAATTTTGTCGAGGGATGGACTAGGTAAACGTACCGAAACTACTTCTACCTAAAGTAAAAAAAAACAAAATTTTTTTAAAAAAAATTATTCATTTAAATTATTTTAATAAATAAAGATTTTATAAAATATATATAGTGGTAGGATCAAGAGGGAAGTAACCAATCGGGGGGAAGCGGGGGGAAGCAAAAACTTTTTTTTTTTGTTTTTTGAAAAAACTTTGTTCACGAACATTATAGATGGGATAAAAATATGAACATTTAGTAGAGACACTTTGTGATAAATGTTTTTATTTTGGCGGGTGATGATGTAGCGTGGGGGTACGAAATAGTTATATATTTTTATTACGAAATACGTTACAAATAACACAAGTTTTAATTATTTATTTATAAATGGGATATACCTAAACTTTGCTACAACACTATAGGCAGTGTACCTAATCGTAGAGTAGTATAGTTTTTAGTAAGTCCGATTTGTTCCACAGGGAGACGACTTATTTTACACTATATTTTTAAACAATTATATTTGTACAAAATATATTATATATAGTAATAATATATAAAAAGGGGTTTACCGTTTAATGACCGGTTTGTCGATTTTAAAACTTAAGCGTAAATATAAATGACAATAATTAAAGTGCGTAAAATAAATAATAATATAATAATTATGCTTATTTAAACTTCAGTAACCATGATGTTTGACGTTTTGATTATTTATTACCCTGGGTTAATTGTCCTTTGTCCTGGATGTATTTGAAACCTATCTGGTTTTTGTCCATAATAGTTCATCGGTCATAATTATAAAATGCTCGGCAAATTTAACCTTATACCCGAAGTCAAATATTCCAACTAATTGGGGATTCGAACTGTAACAAGGTCTTAATACTTTGTTTAATGAATACACCAGGTTATCAACTGTGTGTAAACCAAGGTTTTAATACTTTGTTAACAATTACACCAATTACCCTTGAATGTAATCCACACCTGTTTTAATGAGTCCATTGACTATTAATCCATCCCCGTGTCCGGTCAAATGAACAATAATTTGTATTTATAAATATCCCGCCCATCGTATCCGATTAAGCGTATGTAGTTATATATAGATACGTAAAATTGTAACCTTTATATTAAATTAACGAGGTATCGTTAATTTAATATAAAGCCCATTAATAGCCCATAGTCTAATTTCCACAAGTGTCGTTCTTTTGTCCAAACCCCAATTATGGTCTAAAGCCCAATTACCCCATCTTAATATTTAGCCTAACATCACGATTACTTCGGCTCAAATAAGCATAATAATAACTTAGTTACAAGACATTAATTTAAAAAGGAGAACATAACTTACATTGAGTATTTATCGCGTAGCTTTACACAGACAGAACTTCGACTTTAAAACCCTAAAATAACCTTTACATAACCCAAACTAATCTAATATAAAACTAACCTATACTATATATATATATATTATATATTATTATTACAGAGGGAGTATTATTATTATTTTTTTTTGGTGTGTTTTTACTCGATCAGAAGCCTGGTATTTATAGATGTGGCCTGAGATTTCACTCCATGCGATCGCATGGAAAAATAGCTTCCAGGCCATGCGATCGCATGGCCAGCTGGATCCAGCCACATTGCTTTGTTTTCTTCTTTGTCGACATATTATTTAAATATATATAATATATAAATAATTTATATAATTATTTAAATATTATATTATATTCTTGTGCATAGTTGACTCATAATTTTCAGCCCGTTGCGTCACGCGTTGATAGTTGGCTCAGGTCCTGGTTCCGGATTTTCGAACGTCCTTTCGTACTATTTAATATCTTGTACTTTGCGTTTCGCAATTTGTAATTTGCACAAAAAATTATTTTCCTTAACTCCCAAAATCCGTGCAAGTCTTTTAACTCAATTTTTGGGACGCTTTTGAGTGCACTATGGCTTTAAGGACCATTTCCAGTTTTAGGACGCTTTTTCTTCAATTCTTTAATCTTCGTGCTTTTCGTTTCGTAACTTGTACTCTTGTCAATTTTAGACGTTTCTCATCATTAATTTGAACCACTTGAATTGTATCTTATACATTTGAGCTTTTTGGACGTTTTTGTCTTCGAATCTTCGTTTTTGCCTTTTGTCTTTGCACTTTTTTTATTATAAACGATTACAACTTAAAATAAGACAATTACAACTAAATAATTTACATATTGGGAGGGTATTGCTACTAAATATATGTTCATTTGGGGCACTATCAAATATCCCCACACTTGAACGTTGCTTGTCCTCAAGTAATACATAACTTGAAATAAAATCACACTTCACTCGAATCACTTTTTTATTTTCACACTTTATACATCAGTGATTTTGATACAGTGGTATAAAAAATGGTAGTAACGATGTGGTTTACAGTCCCACATGACTATGAAAATTTAGATCCTTTAAGGAAATTGGATCTTTATGAAAATATTTGATCTTTTTGAAAATTCAATCTAGATTTTACCCTAGATAAGTTTTCCAGAATAACCCTTCACCGGTGTTTGCAAAATATTTTTGTGGGTTTTGTGGGTTTCAGATTTTAAAATTTTAGCTCAAAACTTGCGGTTTTGTGTCACCCACTTACTAACCTTGTATTAGGAAAGCACACGTACAGTATACTTGCTCCGTATATTACCTTTCGGTAAACTACCGTCCAGTTGTAAAGGAAAGCGTTGAACAAGCAACTGTTAAGGCAATGTCCCCTGACATGCTTTTAATTATGGTCTATAACGTGTCGGATGCAATTACTATCCTTTGTAGGAGCAATAGTAAAGATCATCCTATAGTTTTTCGGTCTGGCACAAGGTCCTGTCTTTGACCATGTTATGCAACAACCGGTCTTACGGTTGACACCCGATTTGGTTCAGGTGACCTAATGAATTCCAGGTGAATTCCTAGGATTTTACGTTCAATGGTAATGAACGCATTAAAAATGGGTTTTCAGAAAACAAATCGGTTTGTAATTTTGATCAAAGTATTTTTCTTGTTCAAGCTCAAGTTTAGATATCATTGAATTCCATGAGTTTGTAATTTTCAATCTTTAAAGTCAATCTCTAGGATTGAGTAATATCAGGCTTAAAAGCTGATTTTTGATCTTTAAGGAGATTATCCTTTCTGGGGGTCTGATTCATTAGTCTTATCAAGCTAATTTGCACGTCGCCCTCCCCATTTTACGAGACAGATCCTCTCATGGTTAGGATAAGTCTGACCACTTGGCGACCCTGTTTGATGCTGAGGTCCGTGGATTTCCTGCTGATTTTAGAGATGACTTTTCTAGATTTTTCGTCAACCTACAGCTGGTCTGGACGACAACTTCTTGACCTAAATCAAGAAGCGAGTGTCTTTTTAGGAAGACTTTACTTCCTTTTAATGATGGAATTGATTCATCGTGCAGATCCATCTTTCGTATAAATATATTATAGTAATTCGGGTAAAACTGATTTAATTAGTCCAAAACAAAAGCACCTGCAATAACTTTACAGAAACATGTGATAGATAGTTTTTTAATTGAATAACTTGGTACATTCTCCCCACACTTAGTTTCTTTCTTTGCCTTTTTATTCTCCTTTATTCCATTTTAAATGAATTTAAGTGTTTTAGGGTGTTTCTCAATTTATGTCCTTTCCGAGGTAACGATAATTTCGGTATTAACACCTAGTTTTCATCGTTCATAAATATGTATAGACATGATTTTGAATTCATTTATTTGAAAATTTTTAAAATTTTCACAACATTTGGCAAATAAACCAAGTGCAAACCCAAGAGAATTTATAACCCTTCCCCACACTTGAGATCATGCAATGCCCTCATTTGCATGAAATCAGACTATAATTATAAATTTACGAGGGTGATAAGTGTAGAAAAGTGATTAAAAATACCCAGTTTGTAATTACAAAGCTCGTCGAATGATAGATGGCACGCCTCATCGTTCATTCCTTCTTGTTTTATCACACATGTTTTTCTTCAAAAACGGTTGCTTTTCTGAACTGTTTGCTAATTTTTGAAAATGCGTCTTTTACCCTAATCGTGCATTTTTATTAACGAGTAATGCACTAACCCGAACCCCTAGTTTAACGTTAAGTGGGGTTAGACTTCCCCACACTTAGCTGACGACATGTGAAGTCGGTAGAATAAGTTCAAAGAATTAGAATAGTGAGCCAGTTATTTACATCTCGGGTGGTATAAAATATATCAATGGGTTTAAAGTTTAGACCCACCCGATCGTCACTACTTAATTCTTTTTTAAGTGTAGCTTTTAGTAAATGGATATATCTCTTTTCTGGTTCTTGGTCAAATGGATCGATATATACCGACATACATATTTCTATAGGGTGGACAATTCCTAACATTTCCTTCCGTTTATTCTCGGGATCAAAGTTTTCACCTCTATTACCCAATTGGGTAAAATTCGAGGTGTCAATATCTATTACAGCTTGTAGTTCATCTTTGGTAGATGACTCGTCTATTGAGAATATTGGGTTGGAAGGTTGTGGAATGGTGAATTTCGGGATCGAAGCAAATTCTTCTTCATTAATGGTACTTATCGGTCCCACTATTTTGGTCTCGGGGGTAAAATTTTCAACGTTACCGTTTTTCCAAGAGTACCAATTTGTCACCCTTACTTCTTCTTCATCCATTGATGGATCAATGATTTCGTCGGTAGAGGCTAATGTGTCGATATGTTGTGAAATTGGTAAGACTGAATAAAAAGTATCATCGGAATAATTGGTGATTTCGGAGCTCTTGAATTCATCAAAATTCGATGATATGAGATTTTCTTGCACAATACTCCTCAGATCAACAGGTGTGTAATCTGATAGAGTTTCAACTTGCCGATTTACAAACTCTCTCATTTGTTCATTTTGAGCATCGAGTTCTTCAAGTTTGATTTTCATATTGTCTAAAAGATTTTCAGACACATAATTTTCCCCGTCTTCTGGTTGTTGAGTTTGAAAATATTCTTGGGAATAATCCCAATTTGAATTGTATTTTTCATAATCGTTCCATTCAGGTTCCGTGGGTGCGTAATTTTCCATAGGAACGTAATAAAAACATTCCCATGTTGAGTGATAATCTCCACAGATTTCACAACCAGTTATTGTTTCGTCATTCGTGATCCAAGATTAACCGAATGAATTGTCATCAACACCCGTTTGAGAGTATTGATTAAATTGATTTCGGATGTCATAAAGAGTTTCCAAAATATTTTTGAGATTTTCCATAATGCGCTTATTACCAAATTTTAGCTACAATGTGGTGCATTTACTAATTATCCTATTAGTTATAAAAGATAAAAATTATATAAGTTATCAAATTAATAGACTTTTCTGCTTTTGTCCACGTTTCGAATAGCCAAAAGATGTAGCAGGGAGCCAGAACCCTTTAAATCGGAAGCTCACAACTCAGCCACTAACAAATCCAACTATTACTACGAAGCAGAAAATTTGGATGTCTATTAATTTAACCGCTTAAAATAATTTTTCGTTTTGAAATTTTAGAGAAGAAATAGAAAAAAATTCTAAGTCCTAAAAACTAGAGCGTCGAGAAATAAGAAAGAAAAAGAGCGCGTTGAAAAACGTCGAAAAAAATAAAAGGTCAAAAAATAATAAAAAAAACGTAGCGCGTCGAAACTTAAAAGTCTAAAAACTAAGAATTAAAAGTTACGTTTAAAAATATTAAAGCTTAAAAGAAATACTATATCCCAAATGGCAATAACTTAAAAAGGTACAAAAATATAAAAACGGCGTCGCAAAATTCTAAAGCATCTAAATCTTAGTCTAAAGAAAAAGCACTTAAGGGATTTTACGACAAAGCCTAAAAATCTAGAAATAAAACTAACTACGGCAAAAACTATGACTTAAAACTAATTACGAGCGAAAAATAACAAAAATATTACGCTAAAACAATTAAAAAGATACAAAATATAAAAAATAAACTCAAAGTTATAAAAAGTACGATTTTTAAAAAAATATTATTTTTATATTATTTATTTTATAAAAGTATTAATTTTATAATTTATAAAACTAATTAAACAAAATAATACAAATTAATAAAACTAAAATTAATTAATATATAATTAAAACCATAATTAGGTTTATATTAATAATTATTATTATTTAAAAACCCTAATTTCTGTCGGCAGAGGTATCAGGCGGGTCAAATCAAGCCATGCAATCGCATGGTTTGATAGTTAAAATCTCATGCGATCGCATGAGCCTCGGATCCGGTTCAAAAATTGGACTGCTACAGTTCTCGGCCAGATAGATTTTTATATTTATATTTTTATTTTATTTTTATATTAAATAAAATACAAATATAACTTAAATAAAAATTTAATTTTAAAAACTAAACTAAAAATACTTTTTAACTTTATATATATTTAACAACTCTTAAAAATATATAGATTTTTTTATTATATTTTCTTTTTATATTTTTGTATTTTTTTATATTTTCTTTTAAAAATGATAAATAAATATATTTATACAAATATATATTAAAAATATAGCATTTTGCCGATTCCCCGGCAGCGGTGCCAAAAACTTGATGATGTAGCGTGCGGGTACGAAATAGTTATATATTTTTATTACGAAATACGTTACAAATAACACAAGTTTTAATTATTTATTTACAAATGGGATATATCTAAACCTTGCTACAACACTATAGGCAGTGTACCTAATCGTAGAGTAGTATAGTTTTTAGTAAGTCTGATTTGTTCCACAGGGAGACGACTTATTTTACACTATATTTTTAAACAATTATATTTGTACAAAATATATTATATATAGTAATAATATATAAAAAGGGGTTTACCGTTTAATGACCGGTTTGTCGATTTTAAAACTTAAGCGTAAATATAAATGACAATAATTAAAGTGCGTAAAATAAATAACAATATAATAATTATGCTTATTTAAACTTCAGTAACCATGATGTTTGACGTTTTGATTATTTATTACCCTGGGTTAATTGTCCTTTGTCCTGGATGTATTTGAAACCTATCTGGTTTTTGTCCATAATAGTTCATCGATCATAATTATAAAAAGCTCGGCAAATTTAACCTTATACCCGAAGTCAAATATTCCAACAAATTGGGGATTCGAACTGTAACAAGGTCTTAATACTTTGTTTAATGAATACACCAGGTTATCGACTGTGTGTAAACCAAGGTTTTAATACTTTGTTAACAATTACACCAATTATCCTTGAATGTAATCCACCCCAGTTTTAATGAGTCCATTGACTATTAACCCATCCCCGTGTCCGGTCAAATGAACAATAATTTGTATTTATAAATATCCCGCCCATCGTATCCGATTAAGCGTATGTGGTTATATATAGATACGTCAAATTTTAACCTTTATATTAAATTAACGAGGTATCGTTAATTTAATATAAAGCCCATTAATAGCCCATAGTCTAATTTCCACAAGTGTTGTTCTTTTGTCCAAACCCCAATTATGGTCTAAAGCCCAATTACCCCATCTTAATATTTAGCTTAACATCACGATTACTTCGGCTCAAATAAGCATAATAATAACTTAGTTACAAGACATTAATTTAAAAAGGAGAACATAACTTACATTGAGTATTTATCGTGTAGCTTTACACAGACAGAACTTCGACTTTAAAACCCTAAAATAACCTTTACATAACCCAAACTAATCTAATATAAAACTAACCTATACTATATATATATATTATATATATTATTATTACAGAGGGAGTATTATTATTATTTTTTTTTGGTGTGTTTTTACTCGATCAGAAGCCTGGTATTTATAGATGTGGCCTGAGATTTCACTCCATGCGATCGCATGGAAAAATAGCTTCCAGGCCATGCGATCGCATGGCCAGCTGGATCCAGCCACATTGCTTTGTTTTCTTCTTTGTCGACGTATTATTTAAATATATATAATATATAAATGATTTATATAATTATTTAAATATTATATTATATTTTTGTGCATAGTTGACTCACAATTTTAGGCCCATTGCGTCGCGCGTTGATAGTTGGCTCTGGTCCTGGTTCCGGATTTTCGAACGTCCTTTCGTACTATTTAATATCTTGTACTTTGCGTTTCGCAATTTGTAATTTGCACAAAAAATTATTTTCCTTAACTCCCAAAATCCGCGCAAGTCTTTTAACTCAATTTTTTGGGACGCTTTTGAGTGCACTATGGCTTTAAGGACTATTTTCCAGTTTTAGGACGCTTTTTCTTCAATTCTTTAATCTTCGTGCTTTTCGTTTCGTAATTTGTACTCTTGTCAATTTTAGACGTTTCTCATCATTAATTTGAACCACTTGAATTGTATCTTGTACATTTGAGCTTTTTGGATGTTTTTGTCTTCGAATCTTCGTTTTCGCCTTTTGTCTTTGCACTTTTTTATTATAAACGATTACAACTTAAAATAGGACAATTACAACTAAATAATTTACATATTGGGAGGATATTGCTACTAAATATATGTTCATTTGGAGCACTATCAGCGGGAAAACGCTCGGAGAAGTAATATATAACAATTATTGTGTTTTTCGAGCGTATGTTGAGGTTTTAGCTATTGGGGTTTAGATATTAGGGTTTAGATATTAGGGTTCATAGGGTTTAGATATTAGGGTTTAGAAATTTAGGGTTTAGGGTTTAGATTGAGGATTTAGATTGAGTTTTTAACCAAACCCTAAACCCTAAACCCTAAACCCTAAACTCTAAACTCTAAATCGGGCTAAATTTTACTTCACAAAACATGAAAAAAAACGTTCATATTTTTCACGAACAATATTATCTTGAATGTTATTTTTGTCGATCGTTTTTCCGCCTAAATAATAACATTTATCACTAAGTGTATCTTCTAAATGTTCATATTTTCGGGTGATCTTGATGCCGAAAAAAAAAAATTCCAAAAAAATGAAAAAAAAATTTGCTTCCCCCCGATTGGTTACTTCCCCATTGATCCTGCCCCTACATATACATATACATATACATATATATATATATATATATATATATATATATATATATATACATATATATATATATATACATATATATATACATATACATATACATATATATATATATATACATATATATATATATATATATATATATATATATATATATATATATATATATGTTTGTAGTCTATCTTATGTACAAAACAGGGTAAAATACACATTTTCAAAAATTAGCAAACAGTCCAGAAAAGCAACCATTTTTGAAGAAAAACATGTGTGATAAAACAACAAAAGGAATGAACGATAAAGCGCGCCATCTATCATTCGACGAGCTTTGTAATTACAAACTGGGTATTTTTAATCATTTTTCTACACTAATCACCCTCATGAATTTATAATTATAGTCTGATTTCATGCAAATGAGGGCATTGCATGATCTCAAGTGTGGGGAAGGGTTATAAATTCTCTCGGGTTTACACTTGGTTTATTTGCCAAATTTTGTGAAAATTTGAAAAAATTTCAACTAAATGAATTCAAAATCATGTTTATACATATTTATGAACGATAAAACTAGGTGTTAATACCGAAATTATTGTTACCTCGGAAAGGACATAAATTGAGAAACAACCCAAAACATTAGAATTCATTTAAAATGGAATAAAGGAGAATAAAAAGGCAAAGAAAAGAATAAATAAAAGCTAAGTGTAGGAAGAATTCACCAAGTTATTTAAAACATATATCACATATTTTTGTACAAGATTATTGCAGGTACTTTTGTTTTGGACAAAATTAACAGTTTTACCCGATTTACTGTAATATATTCAAAAGAAAGATGGATCTACACAATTAATCAATTCCATCATAAAAAGGAAGTAAAGTTTTCCTAAAAAGACACGCGCTTCTTAATTTAGGTCAGGAAGTTGTCGTCCAGACCAGCTGTAGGTTGACGAAAAATCTAGAAAAGTCATCTCTAAAACCAGCAGGAAATCCACGGACCTCAGCATCAAACAGGGTCGCCAAGTGGTCAGACTTATCCTAACCATGAGAGGATCTATCTCGTAAAATGGGGAGGTCGCCGTGCAAATTAGCTTAATAAGACTAATGAATCAGACCCCCAGGAAGGATAATCTCCTTAAAGATTAAAAATCAGCATTTAAGCCTGATATTACTCAATCCTTGAGATTGACCTTAAAGATTGAGAATTACAAACTCATGAAATTCAATGATATCTAAACTCGAGCTTTAACGAGAAAATATTTGATCAAAAATAAAACCGATTTGTTTTCTAAAAACCTATTTTCAATGCGTTCATTACCATTGAACGTAAAATCCTGAGAATTCACCGAAATTCATTAGGTCACTGAACCAAATCGGGTGTCAACCATAAGAACGGTGGTTGTATAGCATGGTCGAAGACAGGACCTTGTGCCAGATTGAAAAATTATAGGGTGATCTTTACTATTGCTCTTACAAAGGATAATAATTGCATCCGACACGTTGTGGACCATGAACATCTGCATGTCATTAGACATTACCTTAACAGTTGCTTGTTCATTGCTTTCCCTTATAACCGGAAGGTAGTTTACCGAAAGGTAATATACGGGACAAGTAAACTGGACTTGTGCTTTCCTAATACAAGGTTAGCAAGTGGGTGATACAAAACCGCAAAGTTTTGAGCTAAAATTTTCAAATCTAAAACCCACAAAACCCACATTTTGCAAACACCGGTGAAGGGTTATTCCGGAAAACTTATCTAGGGTAAAAGCTAGATTGAATTTTCAAAAGATCAAATGTTTTCATAAAGATCCGATTTTCTTAAAGGATCCAAATTTTCATAGTCATGTGGAACTGTAAACCACAATGTTACTATCATTGTTTATACCGCCGTATCAAAATCACTGATGTACAAAGTGTTAGAATAAAAAAGTGATTCAAGTGAAGTGTGATTTTATTTCAAGTTCTGTATTGCTTGAGGACAAGCAACGTTCAAGTGTGGGGATATTTGATAGTGCTCTAAATGAACATATATTTAGTATCAATATCCTTCCAATATGTAAAGCTTTTAGTTGCAATTGTTCTATTTTTATGTAATATTCGTTTAAATAAATAAGTGTGAAGACAAAAGAAGAAAACGACGATTTAAAGACACAAATGACCAAAAAGCTCAAATGTACAAGATATAATTCAAATGGTTCAATTTATTAATGAGAAACGTCCAAAAATGACAAGAGTACAAGTCGCGAAACGCAAAGTACAAGATATCTACACGTACGAAAGGACGTTCGAAAATTCGGAACCGAGGCATAAACCGAGCATCAACGCATGAGGCAACGGAGCTAAAATTACAAGTCTACTATGCACATGAATATAATATAATATATATATATAATTATATAAAATTAAATATATTATATTATATTATTAAATAAAACGTCGGCAAACTAGAAAACAAACTGATGGGAGCATGCTAGACTGGCCATGTGATCGCATGGGAATAACACTGAGAAGCCATGCAATTGCATGGCCCTCAGGATAAGGTCAGGTCTATAAAAGCCAGCGAATTCTGCTCGAATGATACACACTCTTTTCATTCCTTCTTCTGTAAACATAAATAGATTTATATTATAATTTTAATATAAGTTAATTTTAATAATAAAGTTATGGTTTAGTTGGGTTATTGTAAGAAATATTTTACGGGTTTTAAGTCGAAACTCTGTCCGGGTAACGCTACGCGATAAATAATCACTATAAGCTATGTTCTTCCTTTTTAAATTAATGTCTCGTAACTAAGTGTAACACCCCGTTTTCCCGTACGTATCGAAAGGTACATACTTAATCATTTATATGTTGTAACTCGCTAGATTATGCGTAATTGTATAGATATATGAGTAGATATATATGTATGTATATATATATATATATATATATATATATATATATATATATATATATATATATATATATATATATATATATATATATATACATACTTGATAATGTGTGCGCCTACAAGTGTATACATGGGCTTTGATAGCGTTAAGTCTTATGAGACTATTGTTGAAGTTTAGGCGAATGTAGGAAGTGGGTTTAAGTGTGTGAATCAAATAAAATCAAAATTCGTTTAAGGTTGTCGAGGTGTTCAGGTGACGGCTAATGCCGCGCCGCGACAAACAGGGTCGTGCCTCGACACATAAAGCAATTCTGGATCAGAAGTTGGGTTAAGAAGGGTTCATTTTCCTTCGATATGTCGCGCCGCGACATTTGGGCCGCGCCGCGGCAAATCTGCTGGACAGATTCCGGTTTTTGCTCAATATAAGGGATTTTAAGGGGCAAATTGGTAAATTTACATGTGGATCTGATAGGAGCATTAACTCTCCACCACATATCCATTGAATTCATTTCTTTTTCCATTTTCTCTCCATTTTCTCTCCAAAAACTCAACACCCATTTAGATTAAAAGTGAGATTTGAGAGGGAGGAATTGAGGGTTGATCTTTGAAGCGAGAATTAAAGTTGTTCCTTGTATCTCTAGCTACGCGTTGATAGTCTCGGTAAGTTCTAACTTTATGTTTTAAAGTTTTAATTGGTCAATGGCTAGGGTTTGGGTTACTAGAGATTTGTATGACCCATTTGAGGGTAAAATGGGTGAGTTTGGGTGAGGTTGTTGTAATGAAACCCTAATAGTCACAATCTAGGGTTTTGACCTTGTGATTTGAGGTTGTAAGTGTCAATTGGTGTTGTTAGTCACTAATGCACTTTAAGGATTATGAAAGAAGTGTTAATGGGTAAGTCTGACTTGATTGTGAGTCTAAGTAATATAAAATGGGTCAAAATGTACTAGTTGACCTAATTAGATGAAATGGGTATGGATTACCCTAAGTTTTGTGTTAATTGAAGTTAATAGACTTTAATTCACTAGTATTAGTGATTAAAGTTGAGTCTTGGCCATTTATGGGCGGTTGTGGGTAGTTGTGTCATTTAATGCAAATTGGGTCATTAAATGCTCAAGTGGAGTATTGTGGTTAATCCCACTAGTTGTGAAATTGAATGTGCACTTAATGATTTAGGTACATTGCGTTGAAGCTCGGAAGTGCTAAATCATCATCCTTGTGATAAGGTGAGTGGAGTAATTATATGTATGTGTATATGACGTATTTATTTGTGGGTGTTATGGTATGAACCATCGAGCCAGTAGTGCCATAACATGTGTGTGATAAGATGTGAACCACGAGCCGGTAGCATCGAGTGTGAACCACGAGCCGGTAGCACTATAAAATAAGATGTGAACCACGAGCCGGTAGCATCGAGTGTGAACCACGAGCCGGTAGCACTATAAAAGAGTATGACTCGAGCGTATGGTGTGAACCACGAGCTGGTAGCACCATAGCATTATTGGTTAACCATATTGAGATTGTTGATTGGTTTAGAATATTATATATATATATGATGAGTTGAGTATATGCTAATGAAGTGGCGTGATAATGTACGACTTGTTGGTGTTACGTTTATGTTGACATGTTATTTGAGTTAGAAGTTCGTAAGAGGAATTTGGTATTGTGATTGCAAATGGATAGGTTATATATATGTATGTATAATTGTTGCACTCACTAAGCATTGCTTACCCTCTCGTTGTTTACCATTTTATAGGTTCCGGCTTGGATAAGGGTATGGGCATATGGTTAGATTAGTTGCCTCCCGTTTGTGTTGACAGGGGATGCTTTTGGGATAGCTTTTGAAGTGGCCGAACGTTTTGGGTAGTTTAGCCCCAAACCATGCTTGAGTGTCGTTTGGATTATAAACTATCATTTGTTATTGGTCAAACTTGTATCACATTCGTTAATGGCCTTTGTGCCTCTTTGTAAACATTAAACTCGTAATATGTTTTGACGAATCGTGTGGAATGGGTTACATATTTAATTGGCGCGTAAATGTGTATTATACTTTAAATAAAAAAAAAAATTTATCGTACGGAGTACGGGTTGGGTTATTTCAAGTGGTATCAGAGCATGGTCTAAGGGATTTAGGCGACTTGAGATAGGTGCCTAGACTTGGACTTTATTGTGTGAGCGCTTTATGCGGGACTTGTATGACTTTGGGTCTAATCGGGAATTGTTAGTGCCTTGGTTTATGTGAACTAACCTTGTGCTAATTGTTTGGTATTGTGTTTAGCAATCATCAAGCAAGACGGACATTGTACTAGCGAGTTAATGCGACGTGCTCGCATAGCAACGATTAGCTACCGTTGTTACGGGTGCAAATCGTGTCAAACAAGTAATGTACGACGATTGTCGAGCAAGATGGAGTAGTGTGGTGTACATGTATATACTTACATGTTATGTCTTTTCGTTCTTTGTTTAATCCTTTCCGTTTTATAGAATGAAGACGAGAAACGGACACGATAATGATAACGGTGGTACGAGTGAGGATGTTGAACTCACGGCCAAGGTTGAGGCCATCTTTAAAAAGTTAAAGAAGGATTTTCTTGACGATGTCCGAAAGGTCTTCCAAGAGTCGGTAGATGGACAAGTGACCGAAATGATCAATGATCGAATGAAAGCCGCAATAGAGGAGGCTTTAGAGGCTAGAAACATTTACCCTCGAGGCTAAGGGGGTGAAGGTAATGGTGGGGGTGGAAGGCGGGACTTCCACAACAAAAATTTCAAGGATACTCAACCTCCGATGTTTAATGGGGTAAGGGATCCATTGAAAAGCACTTGTTGGATTTCCTATATCGAGGGAGCTTTCCGTACCGCGGAATGTCCTCCCGAGAAGAAGACGAGGTATGGGTCTAGCATGTTACGTGAAGAAGGAAAGTTGTGGTGAGATGATAAAATCAATTTGTATGGTGAAGAGCAATGTATGAGCTTGACATGGGAGGAGTTTAAGAAGGAATTTTTCCAAGCATACCGAACTTCTTCCGACCTTAATAGAATTCGGGACGAGTTGCATCATTTGCAATAAGGTTCGATGGACTTGGTTACTCTCAAGTCTACCTTTTTGGCAAAGACTCGTTTTTGTCCGGAATATGTTGGTGACGATCACAAGCTAATGAAAGATTTCTACCGTACCTTGAACAATGAGTTAAAGGGTAAGATTAGTCGGGGAATGTCTAAGACTTTTGAAGAGCTATTCGAGTTGGCTCGAGGTTTTGAACCGGAGGTTCCGAGGAAGAGTGATTTCACTTTTTCAAAGAGAAAGTTTGAAGGTTCGAGTCATTCGAACTTTTCCAATAAAAAGAACAAGAAAGGCTCCGAAAGCATTAATAGTGTGAAGAAGGGTGCTTATGGGAGTTTTAGACCCACATGTTATAATTGTAATCAAATAGGACACATGGCCCGTGATTGCACCAAGGCGTCAACCAAAGTCACTTGCTTTAATTGTGGTAAAGAGGGGCACAAGAGGCAGGAATGCCCCGATTTGAATAATGATAACGTTAAGCGGTTAGAGAAAGCGGCAGGTACGGCTAGGGGTCGAAACTATTTGATGACCAATGATGAAGCCAAACAATCCAACGAAGTTGTCTCAGGTACTTTTATGGTTAACTCTAATCCGGCAAGGATTTTATTTGATAGCGGTGCAAATTTGTCGTTTGTGTCTCCAAAATTTGTGCCTAAACTTGATAGACCGTTAGCTAAGTTAAGTTGTCCAGTAGAAGTCGAAATAGCGGACGGCAAGACGGTGCTAGTGGTTGATGTGTGTAAGAATTGTGATGTCGTTTTTGGTGCCGAAAACTTTAAAATTGATCTCATCCCTATGACTTTGGGCAATTTTGATATCGTTGTTGGTATGGATTGGCTCGATCGAAATAGAGCCGATATTGCATGCCATGAAAAGTTTATACGTGTGAAGACCCCAAGTGGGGGAGAGTTGATTATTCATGGCGATAGACGAAGAAGACTTGTGCCGATATGTTCTTTTGCACGGGCACGTCGTTTTCTTGTTAGTGGTGGCATGGATTTTCTTGCCCATGTTGTTGATACTCGTGACGAGCCACCATCTATTAGTGAAATTTCGGTGGTTAGTGAATTCGAAGACGTTTTTCCGGACGAGTTACCGGGTGTTCCGGCGGAAAGACAAGTTGAATTTCGTATTGAGTTGGTTCCGGGAGCTACTCCCATTGCTAAAACTCCTTACCGTTTAGCACCAACGAAAATGCAAGAGTTGTTAAATCAAACCCAAGAGTTGCTCGAGAAGGGTTTTATTCGACCGAGTGCTTCGCCGTGGGGCGCTCCGGTTTTATTCGTGAAAAAGAAGGATGGTAGTATGCGGATGTGCATCGATTACCGGGAGTTGAATAAAGTGACAATCAAAAATCGTTATCCACTGCCTAGGATCGACGATTTGTTTGATCAACTCCAAGGTGCGACGTATTTCTCTAAGATCGACCTACGGTCCGGCTATCACCAAATGCGGGCCGTGAGGAAGATATTGAGAAAACGGCTTTTCGAACGCGTTATGGGCATTTTGAGTTCGTAGTTATGCCTTTTGGTCTTACGAATGCACCAGCGGCATTCATGGATCTTATGAACCGAGTGTGCCAACCTATGTTGGACAAGTCGGTAATTGTGTTCATTGATGACATACTTGTTTATTCAAAGAGTATGAACGAACATGAACGTCATTTGCGTGAAGTATTGAAGACATTATGAAAGGAGAAGTTGTATGCTAAGTTCTCCAAATGTGAATTTTGGCTAAGGGAAGTTCAATTCCTTGGTCATATTGTGAACAAGGAGGGTATTCAAGTGGATCCGGGGAAGATAGAGAATGTGAAGAGTTGGAGACAACCGACTACGCCTACGGAGGTCCGAAGTTTTCTCGGATTGGCCGGTTATTTTCGTCGGTTTATCCAAGACTTTTCTAAGATCGTTTCTTCATTGACGAAATTGACGAGGAAGAACGCGAGGTTTGTTTGGGAGAACGAGCAAGAAGTTGCTTTTCAATTGTTAAAAGAGAAGTTGTGTCAAGCTCCGGTGTTAGTTTTGCCAGAAGGGGTGGAATTTCATAACCCGTCCTAATCCATCCGGACGAAGTCCATATTGATTATAAATGATTCACAACAGTTGATTACATCGCGAGGTACTTGACCTCTATATAATACATTTTACAAACATTGCATTCGTTTTTGAAAAGGCAATCTTTCATTACATCGAAAGTTGACAGCATGCATACCATTTCATAATATATCCAACTATAATTGACTTAATAATAATCTTGATGAACTCGACGACTCGAATGCAACGTCTTTTGAAATATGCCATGAATGAATCCAAGTAATATCTATAAAATGAGCAAATGCACAGCGGAAGATTTCTTTCGTACCTGAGAATAAACATGCTTTCAAGTGTCAACCAAAAGGTTGGTGAGTTTATTAGTTTAACATAAATAATCATTTCATAATTTTAATAGACCACAAGATTTCATATTTCCATTTCTCATAAACATACGTCCCATGCATAGAGACAAAATATCATTCATATGGATTGAACACCTGGTAACCGACATTCACAATATACATATAAGAATATCCCCATCATTCCGGGATCCTCCTTCAGACATGATATAAATTTCGAAGTACTAAAGCATCCGGTACTTTGGATGGGGCTTGTTGGGCCCGATAGATCTATCTTTAGGATTCGCGTCAATTAGGGTGTCTGTTCCCTAATTCTTAGATTACCAGACTATAAAGGGGCATATTTGATTTCGATCATTCAACCATATAATGTAGTTTCGATTACTTGTGTCTATTTCATAAAACAGTTATAAAAATTGTGCATGTATTCTCAGCCCAAAAATATAAAGGGTAAAAAGGCAAATGAAACTCACCTAATGTATTTTGTAGTAAAAATACATATGACTATATTGATCAACTGAACAATACAGGGTTGGCCTTGGATTCACGAACCTTCAAAAGCCTTTCTAAAAAAATATGTCCCGAACAGGATTTGAACCCGAGACCTCTCGCTCACCCACAAACACCCTTAACCATTCTGCCATTCATGTCTTTCTTATTTATTATGCAACCCAAATATATATATATCTAATATCTATTTCAACTTGAATCATCTTCTTCATATTCTACCTTAAATCCATTCAACCATGGAACTTCAAAAATCAAAATAACGCATTCGGGTTTTCATTTATGACTTGTAAACAACATGAAACAAAAAAAAATGTGTTCATGATATAAAAAAAAAATGAGAAAAAAAAACAAAAAAAATCCTACTGCTTGCGCGTAGCCAAGAAAAAAAAAATTTGTTTTCAATTTTGAGTTCATTTTGGACAATCTTTACAACATGAAACATGTTTCAAATCATTCCTAAAATCTATCTAAATCATCAATTGAACTTAAAACATCAAAACAAGCTCTAATTTCTCCAAGAACAAAACAGTTGACTTTTGACAATTTAACTTTGACTCGCAAATTCGAATTCGTTATTAAGAATTGGAACTTGAGATTTTGCAAGAAGTTTAAGTAAATGATTCCTAACAACTCTGCATTTTTAGTTTTTGAAATTTGTTTCGAATTTACGTTAGTGTATATTACTGTGAAGAACTCAAGAACTCAAAAATTGATTTTTAGATTAAGAGTGTTATAGGTTATGATTACAACATGAATTGTGTTGCAAATCATTCCTATAATCTTTATGGATCATCAAATTAACTGGAAACATAAAAACAAAATTGAATTTAATTCAAGAACACCCAGTTGACTTTTAAAATCAAAACTTTGACTCTCAAATTAGAATTCGATATAAAGAATTGAGGATTGAAAACTTACAAATAGTTTAGATAGATGATTCCTAACAAGACTGTAATATTACATTTTGGAAATTTGTTCAAAATTGAAATATGATAAAAATTATCAAGAACAGAGGTCGTGGTTTTTATTTTTCTTCTTTTTCTGTTTTCATCCATACACAAATGCAGAGATCATATATAATGTATAAATTTTTGTATGGTACCGTGAATGAAACAGACATGTAACAGATTGGAGACCAAAAACAAAAATTTCTTAAAGTATGAAAGGAACGTGAAACCAATTTTGGTTCTCTGTATCCTAATTTATTTTTAATAAATATTAATAGTAATGTACTAATATTAATAATAATTATATTATTGATAATTCTAAAAATAAATAATTAAGAGTAATAATATTAAATATAAAAAAGTGATATTAATAATATTATCAATAATAATCATAAATAATTTTTAATCTTAATTAATTTGAAATCATATATATTTAATATACTTAAACACGTTTTAAATACACGTTGCACGTTATTTATATATTTATATTTATTTAAATCACGGACCGTTATCACTTGCAGTTTGTCAAAAGGTTTCTAGAAATATTCTAACTTTTAAGATAGCGTTAAAATCTTTATCCTTATCAAAATGACTTGTTAACAATTTGTCAAAAGTGATTCCAGATATTTATAAAATTATATTCCTTTATAAAGAAGACGTGACATTTGAATCTTATTACATAATTTTAAAAATAACAATATTTAAACTTAATAATTATATCTTGACATGTTGTAAAATGTATTAACCTTTCGAAATATATCATAGTACGTTTGAAATTAAATCAAATAACTATTATAGAGTTTATCTTTCTAAAACTAATTATCTTTAGATCACATAATTTATTACTAGAACTTATGTTTATCTTAAATCCTTATAAGTTTGTGTCAGCTTGTTTAATAAAAATCAAATGTTACTATATCTATTAATTGTATTCGAAATCGCTCAATATATAAGTTCCATATACTTTGTCTATATACCTATATACATAATTCACATAACACGTCTTCTCACGTAAACGTTTATTTATAACGAATAAATATAATGTCATTCGCTTAACATTTTGCTAACTTTTATAAATCGTAAAAATAGATTTCTTAATATATTGGCATGTGAGTCAAATCGTTTAATGTTTTGTTAATACTTTTCAAATTAACAATTATAGATATGTATATATTCATACATATTTGTTTACTCATAATTGTTCGTGAATCGTCAGGCATGGTTAAAGGACAATTGATTACATGAATATAGATTTCAAAACTTTCGAGACTCAACATTACAAATTTTGTTTATCGTGTCGGAAACATATAAAGATTAAAGTTTAAATTTGATCGAAAATTTCCGGGTCATCACAGTACCTACCCGTTAAAAGAAATTTCGTCCCGAAATTTGATAGAGGTCGTCATGGCTAACTATAAGAATGTTTTCATGACGAATATGAGTTGATAAATAGAGTTTTATCATCATTGAGTAATATAGATAAAACAATTTGATTACGCGGAGGGTATAAATGAAGCTATCGCAATAGAGTGAAATGAGTAACGTATATTCGTTTTAACCGGTGACGTAATTATGATTTGGTTTCCGAAATTTAAGGGATTTAAAGAAAATCTTCATAATAAGATTTGGTTCTTCGGCGATTTAGGAAATCAGCATCTTCTTTGATTAAATGCAATAATCTGTTCCGATTTCTCTGTCGGTTATTTCACTATAAATCCACCCTCCTTTGTTTCCTTACGACTCACACCTTCTATTCTTTCTCCCTTGATTCATACTTTAAAACATTCGTCAATATGCTCCATCCCGTTTTGATCCTTGATATACTCCTAACCTTCATATCTGTCATCCTTCTCTTTCATCTACCACCAGAGGAAGTTACTTTCTTCTACCATTACCTTGGGGTTATAGTGTTTTTCATTCTCCCGTGTCTTTATATTGCTATACGCATTGATATACACGGTTTGTAGTTTCGGGGTTGTTATTGGGTTTTATATCTTTTCTTATATTTCGATGTCCCTGCTTCTGTCTTTTATAATCATTGTCATCCTCAGTTAATGTTCTCTCCTATTTGCTGCAATTTATACTCTAATTTTTTTTTTTCGGAGCTTTTGTCCTTTCGTTTCTTCTTTTTGTGATTAAGCACCGCTTGTAATGGTCCAGAACTCGTAGATACGGATTTCAGAATGAACACGGTAAATGTTCTAAGAAGGAAATCGTAATGGCGCAATTTTGATTTGTTAAATTACCAGAATACCCTGGAAAAGACCGAGTCATCAAGAAAAATATTTTCTTGATATGTTTAGAGATTAGATCGAATGTAAGAGTCGTGTAAATGGCACATGATGACGGTATGTTCTGTGAATTACCACATTCCATTAGAAACTCAGTATGAATTACTGTAATATAATCACGTTGATCAAGTGTCATTATATTATACCAACTCATGCTTCAGTTCCCAACACTACTTCAAAAACATTCATATTCAAAATTTTTTTTTTTTTTTTAGAATTTAGAAACTAATATAGTTTCTTTTATGTTGCAGATATTACGGAGAGATAAATGATTTCAGATAAGAATGCTTATGAAAATATCTTCAGGAATATCGAGGATATGTATAATGAAAGATGCGATGATATCTTAGAATGTTTAAGATATGATGATGATGAAGAATATTATCCACAAAGGTTTAGAGTCAGGAGCCAGGTATTAGTTAATGACTTCGTCAAAAATAGAATCATCAAGATTCTTTAAATACAGACTTTGGTCCTTGTATTTGTCCTTGGTCTCCTTCATGGTCTGTTCAATCCGTTGTTCAGTACCAACTCTTCTCTTTTTCTGGGTTTTACCAACACATTATTCTTTGTCATCAACTTTTGACTGTTAAAGTCATTTACAGTTTTTGCTGCTTCATTAGCATTTCGAGAACTAATTCATAGTTGAAATGTTTTTCAGAAACTTCACATTCGAAGTGTGTAAGTTTAGGAGATAGACGTTATATGTATATATATATCTATTGAAGTAGAAACGCTGCGAGATTTCAAAATACTGATTGCTGAGTTTTAGTAATTGGTATGACAATTCTTGTTGCAAGATACGGATGAGTAAAAGATGGGGTTTCAATGAGTAAGTATAGTGATTTTTCAGAAAAGTTAAAGTCGAAGATTTATGAAGTTGTTGATAAGTTTACTGCTAATGTGGCGAGATATGAAAGGTTCTCCAGTAACAATGGCAAAAGGGCAACGTATCTATCGAGGTTATAATAAGACTAGTCTGACTGAAAAGTCGAAGTTGACTTGTTGGAGCTGCGACAAAATTAGCTACCTTGAAAAGGAATCGTAAGGTTGTTTTTGCTAATAAATGCTAAAGAATTTGTCGCGAGTACGTTTTAAACTATGACTTTGGTTTCGAAAGTTTTTCAGGTACAAGACTTCGGGTAATGTGTGGTTGGATCATCATCTCGATTGTTCATTATTTGAAGTGTCTTCTAAAATTTCAAAGTGTTTTAAATGCAGCTTGTCATTGTCAATATCCAAAGGATGAAATCGTCATGAATCTCGATTGATTCACATATCCTTCTGAATGTTACAAATAAAAGCGATGTTCTATCACAGTTTTGAAGTCAAAGTATAACTTTGAAAGATGTAGGAATCTAAGAATGATGCTTTCGGTTATATCTCGAATTGAATTCTGAGATTTCAAAATCAGAATATGTAATTAGATTTGAATGAGTATGGTTGTTTTGATTTCTTATAAAAGAATGTATACTGTTGTGAAAATATGGAGTATAGTTGATGATTTACTGAATTAGATTCGAAGAATGTAACATATTAATTGTGAAATTAAATATCTCTCGGGTATTACCTACCCGTTAAAAAAAATTCACAAGTAATGTTTTGTACCAGAGAATTTTATTACAATCTTTATGAAAATATATGTATATTTTCTTCAGATGTAATACATATTTAATGAGTTAATATCATATTAAGCTCCTTTGATTTTCGGCTTGAATTATAAATGAATAATCTCTAAAATATTAGAGATTACATAATCTTCACAGAGTATTTCACTACTGTGATCAATACTTCAATATTTATTCTTTAAAAAATATTTCCTTAGTAACCCATGCTGATGCTCATAGAACTCTTGCTAACTTCGCAAGGTACGAATGTCGTTTTCCAGTAAGTTTCGAGTTCATTGAAGATGAGAGTGTAAAATCAAACATGTTATTGAGTGATACACTTGGTTTATTATGAAACCGAATTCATTTAATTGAAACAGAGATCGTAGTTAACGATGGTTAGGTTGTTAACGAAGGATGTACATCATAGCATATTAGTAATATGAATTTAACCGAGTAGTATCTACCCTTTTTCAATTCATACTCAATAGCTTAGTACGAAAGATTTATATAGTTTCAGAATTCATATATAAAATATATATATAAATTCTTCCAAAAGAATGAGTTATTACTTCATAACTCGTTGATACAATATACTCGTTGTTGATCAGTGATGATGTCCACGGCGATTCTTGAATTGGCGGAACTTGTGATGTCATAGGTGCTGCTGATGATGCTGACGATATTGTTGGTGCTGATAATACTGCCGGTCACTGCTGATGATGCTTGTATAACAAGTTTAGCTTGTAAATCACGCACCATTCTTGTCATGGTTTTGATTCTTCTTTCTATCATTTCTGTCCACTTATCTGATTTGTGGTTAAGGCTGAAGTAGATAATCTCTAAGACTTTAGAGATTACATAATCATCGTAGAATGTTTCTCTGATGAAGTTATGAATCAATACTTCATCGTTTGTTGTTGTTGGTATTCCTTGGCATCTATAGTGCGTGTGATGTTGATATCCGAGGTACAGATTGTAATGTTTGAGGCGCGTGATGCGGATGTGATTGTTGGTGGTGGTAATGGTACTGTTGGTGTTGATGATGGTGATACTGTTGATGCTGGTGATGCTGCTGATGTTTAGGGTATTGGGGCTTGTGATGTTGTTGTTACTGGCGGTACGGATTATGCTGCTGGTGCTGCTGATGGTGTTTGTAATCCTTGCACCATGTGTTCCAAAGCCACTACTCGAGCGCGAAGTTCGTTAACTTCTGCTAGTACACCGGGATGATTGGCGGTTGGAACGAGCGGATGAATAAGATTCACAATATGGGATATTATATAATGGTGATGGGATACTCTAGCAATGAGTGAGAAAATGGTATCTCGAACAGGTTCACTGGTAAGTACTTCAGGTTCATCGCCAAGAGGGCAATGTGGTGGATGGAAGGGATCACCTTCTTCTTGTCTCCAATGATTGAGTAGACTACGGACTCATCCCCAATTCATCCAAAATAGATGATGGGAAATTGGTTGATCCGTTCCGGTCACACTGCTTTCAGAGCTCGAATGGAAATCCATATCGGCATAGCTGTCGGAATTTGAGGAATTCGAACTAGATGCGGAATCCATCTTGTATAATCGGGGAAATGAATTTTTGGTGTGAAATAGATTATAGGAGTTAGATTTGGTATTCTTCAATACATAATTTACATATGTATATATAATACCATAGTCCCGTAATTTATGGAGAATCTTTGGAAAGATATCAGTCAAAGTTCGCAGTAATAGATGTGCTAAGATAAGAATTCGTCTATACACTGTTATGCAATAAATGCAGGAAAACGCGTCTAGACTTAAGCATGATAAGCAGTAAGAATAATAAGCAGACATTTCCTAAGAATGGTAAGTAAATGATTTCTGACTAAAAATGATAAGCAAAATTTTTGACATGCAGACACGGTCGAAGTCCAGACTCACTAATGCATCTTAACGACTATCTGTTAGACACACTAATGCAAGTTCTGGTTTGCTAAGACCACCGCTCTGATACCAACTTTCAAAGCCCATCCTAATCCATCCGGACGAAGTCCATATCGATTATAAACGATTCACAACAGTTGATTACATCGCGAGTTACTTGACCTCTATATGATACATTTTACAAACATTGCATTCGTTTTTGAAAAGATAATCTTTCATTACATCGAAAGTTGACAGCATGCATACCATTTCATAATATATCCAACTATAATTGACTTAATAATAATCTTGATGAACTCGATGACTCGAATGCAACGTCTTTTGAAATATGCCATGAATGAATCCAAGTAATATCTATAAAATGAGCAAATGCACAGCGAAAGATTTCTTTCGTACCTGAGAATAAACATGCTTTCAAGTGTCAACCAAAAGGTTGGTGAGTTCATTAGTTTAACATAAATAATCATTTCATAATTTTAATAGACCACAAGATTTCATATTTCCATTTCTCATAAACATACGTCCCATGCATAGAGACAAAATATCATTCATATGGATTGAACACCTGGTAACCGACATTCACAATATACATATAAGAATATCCCCATCATTCCGGGATCCTCCTTCGGACTTGATATAAATTTCGAAGTACTAAAGCATTCGGTACTTTGGATGGGGCTTGTTGGGCCCGATAGATCTATCTTTAGGATTCGCATCAATTAGGGTGTCTGTTCCCTAATTCTTAGATTATCAGACTATAAAGGGGCATATTCGATTTCGATCATTCAACCATATAATGTAGTTTCGATTACTTGTGTCTATTTCGTAAAACAGTTATAAAAATTGTGCATGTATTCTCAGCCCAAAAATATAAAGGGTAAAAAGGCAAATGAAACTCACCTAATGTATTTTGTAGTAAAAATACATATGACTATATTAATCAACTGAACAATGCAGGGTTGGCCTTGGATTCACGAACCTTCAAAAGCCTTTCTAAAAAAATATGTCCCGAACCGGATTTGAACCCGAGACCTCTCGCTCACCCACAAACACCCTTAACCATTCTACCATTCATGTTTTTCTTATTTATTATGCAACCCAAATATATATATCTAATATCTATTTCAACTTGAATCATCTTCTTCATCTTCTACCTTAAATCCATTCAACCATGGAACTTCAAAAATCAAAATAACGCATTCGGGTTTTCATTTATGACTTGTAAACAACATGAAACAAAAAAAAATGTGTTCATGATATAAAAAAAAATGAGAAAAAAAAACAAAAAAAATCCTACTGCTTGCTGGTAGCCAAGAATTTTTTTTTTTTGTTTTCAATTTTGAGTTCGTTTTAGACAATCTTTACAACATGAAACATGTTTCAAATCATTCCTAAAATCTATCTAAATCATCAATTGAACTTAAAACATCAAAACAAGCTCTAATTTCTCCAAGAACAAAACAGTTGACTTTTGACAATTTAACTTTGACTCGCAAATTCGAATTCGTTATTAAGAATTGGAACTTGAGATTTTGCAAGAAGTTTAAGTAAATGATTCCTAACAACTCTGCATTTTTAGTTTTTGAAATTTGTTTCGAATTTACGTTAGTGTATATTACTGTGAAGAACTCAAGAACTCAAAAATTGATTTTTAGATTAAGAGTGTTATAGGTTATGATTACAACATGAATTGTGTTGCAAATCATTCCTATAATCTTTATGGATCATCAAATTAACTGGAAACATAAAAACAAAATTGAATTTAATTCAAGAACACCCAGTTGACTTTTAAAATCAAAACTTTGACTCTCAAATTAGAATTCGATAGAAAGAATTGAGGATTGAAAACTTACAAATAGTTTAGATAGATGATTCCTAACAAGACTGTAATATTACATTTTGGAAATTTGTTCAAAATTGAAATATGATAAAAATTATCAAGAACAGAGGTCGTGGTTTTTATTTTTCTTCTTTTTCTGTTTTCATCCATACACAAATGCAGAGATCATATATAATGTATAAATTTTTGTATGGTACCGTGAATGAAACAGACATGTAACAGATTGGAGACCAAAAACAAAAATTTCTTAAAGTATGAAAGGAACGTGAAACCAATTTTGGTTCTCTGTATCCTAATTTATTTTTAATAAATATTAATAGTAATGTACTAATATTAATAATAATTATATTATTGATAATTCTAAAAATAAATAATTAAGAGTAATAATATTAAATATAAAAAAAGTGATATTAATAATATTATCAATAATAATCATAAATAATTTTTAATCTTAATTAATTTGAAATCATATATATTTAATATACTTAAACACGTTTTAAATACACGTTACACGTTATTTATATATTTATATTTATTTAAATCACGGACCGTTATCATTGCAGTTTGTCAAAAGGTTTCTAGAAATATTCTAACTTTTAAGATAACGTTAAAATCTTTATCCTTATCAAAATGACTTGTTAACAATTTGTCAAAAGTGGTTCCAGATATTTATAAAATTATATTCCTTTATAAAGAAGACGTGACATTTGAATCTTATTACATAATTTTAAAAATAACAATATTTAAACTTAATAATTATATCTTGACATGTTGTAAAATGTATTAACCTTTCGAAATATATCATAGTACGTTTGAAATTAAATCAAATAACTATTATAGAGTTTATCTTTCTAAAACTAATTATCTTTAGATCACATAATTTATTACTAGAACTTATGTTTATCTTAAATCCTTATAAGTTTGTGTCAGCTTGTTTAATAAAAATCAAATGTTACTATATCTATTAATTGTATTCGAAATCGCTCAATATATAAGTTCCATATACTTTGTCTATAAACCTATATACACAATTCACATAACACGTCTTCTCACGTAAACGTTTATCTATAACGAATAAATATAATGTCATTCGCTTAACATTTTGCTAACTTTTACAAATCGTAAAAATAGATTTCTTAATATATTGGCATGTGAGTCAAATCGTTTAATGTTTTGTTAATACTTTTCAAATTAACAATTATAGATATGTATATATTCATACATATTTGTTTACTCATAATTGTTCGTGAATCGTCAGGCCTGGTTAAAGGACAATTGATTACATGAATATAGATTTCAAAACTTTCGAGACTCAACATTACAAATTTTGTTTATCGTGTCGGAAACATATAAAGATTAAAGTTTAAATTTGATCGAAAATATCCGGGTCATCACATGGAAGACATGACTGTTTATTGTGATGCTTCATTAAATGGACTCGGGTGTGTTCTAATGTAAAGAGGTAAAGTCATCGCTTATGCCTCTCGACAATTAAAGGAACACGAGACGAGATATCCGACTCATGATCTTGAGTTGGCGGCAGTTGTGCATGCGTTGAAAATTTGGCGCCATTACTTGTATGGTGTCAAGTGTACGATTTATTCGGATCATAAGAGTTTGAAACATCTCTTTAATCAACGAGATTTGAATTATCGTCAACGTAGGTGGATGGATGTGGTGAAAGATTATGATTGTGAAATACTTTATCATCCGGACAAGGCGAATGTGGTCGCGGATGCGTTAAGTCGAAAGAGTCATCACCCGGCGTTACGATTGGGATTGTTACGTATGATTATTACTAACGATTTTCTTGAAAAACTCGGTGTGATTCAAATAGAGGCTTATGTTCACAACAAGCATGCAGAGCGAATTGTGGGACAATCGGAGTTCATTACTATGGGCTCGTGTGGTTTGTTGTATTTTCAGAGAAGAGTGTGGGTGCCTAAGATGGGTGACTACCGACAAGTGCTACTCGATGAAGCACATAAGTCAAAGTATTCCATTCATCCGGGCGTAATGAAAATGTATCTTGATTTAAGGAAAGATTATTGGTGGCCGGGCATGAAACGTGATGTTGTGAAGTATGTTGAGCAATGCGTCACGTGTTTGCAAGTTAAAGCCGAGCACCAAAAGACGTATGGTAAGTTACAACCGTTAGAAATCCCGAAATGGAAATGGGAGCACGTTACCATGGACTTCATCACAAAGTTACCTAAAATGGAGAGAACCCAATTTGATTCGATTTGGGTTATAGTAGATCGATTGACGAAGAGTGCTTTGTTTCTTCCCATTAAGGAAGCGATATCGTCGGAGACTTTGGCTAAGTTGTTTATCAAGGAAGTCATCTCTCGACACGGCGTTCCTATATCGATTGTTTCGGATCGAGATACTCGTTTTACATCTCGATTTTGGGAAAAGTTTCATGAGGATATGGGTACACAATTGAAATTGAGCACGGCGTATCATCCTCAAACGGACGGTCAAACCGAACGTACGAATCAAACTTTGGAAGATATGTTATCGATTTTGGTGGTAGTTGGGACGAGCACTTACCTTTGGTGGAATTCTCGTACAATAATAGTTATCATACTAGTATTGGGATGCCACCTTATGAGATGCTTTATGGGCGTAGGTGTCGAACTCCGATTTGTTGGGGTGAAGTAGGACAAAAGGAAATCGAGAGTACCGATTTGGTTTTAGAGACGAATAGCAAGATTGATGTGATTCGAGAGCATTTGAAAAAGGCTCAAGATAGGCAAAAATCTTATGCCGATAAACGTAGACGAACGATCGAATTTCAAGAAGGTGACATGGTGATGCTCAAAGTTTCGCATTGGAAGGGTATTATTCGGTTTCGGAAATGAGGAAAGTTAGCTCCTCGGTTTATTGGGCCGTTTAAGGTTTTAGCTCGTGTTGGTGAGGTCGCGTATCGTGTGGAATTACCCGAAGAGCTTGCGGGGATCCATAATACATTTCATGTTTCCCACCTCTGTAAGTGTCTTGCAGATGATTCATCTTGGGTGCCATTAGACGAGATCGAGCTAAACAATAAGTTAGAATATATCGAGGAACCGATTACCATACTTGATGAGAAGGTCAAAAGGTTGAGACGTAAAGAGGTTAGGACTTTTAAAGTTCAATGGCGTCATAGTAAGGGTTCCGAGTTTACTTGGGAGCCTGAAGAATTCGTGTTGGTTTATCTTCCTTCTTGTCATGCGGCTTGGATCGCGAGGACGCGCTCCGATTCAAGTGGGGGAGAGTTGTAACACCCCGTTTTCCCGTACGTATTGAAAGGTACATACTTAATCATTTATACGTTGTAACTCGCTAGATTATGCGTAATTGTATAGATATATGAGTAGATATGTATATATATATGTATATATACTTGATAATGTGTGCGCCTACAAGTGTATACATGGGCTTTGATAGCGTTAAGTCTTATGAGACTATTGTTGAAGTTTAGGCGAATGTAGGAAGTGGGTTTAAGTGTGCGAATCAAATAAAATCAAAATTCGTTTAAGGTTGTCGAGGTGTTCAGGTGACGGCTAATGTCGCGCCGCGACAAACAGGGTCGCGCCGCGACACATAAAGCAATTCTGGATCAGAAGTTGGGTTAAGAAGGGTTCATTTTCCTTCGATATGTTGCGCCGCGACATTTGGGCCGCGCCGCGGCAAATCTGCTGGACAGATTCCGGTTTTTGCTCAATATAAGGGATTTTAAGGGGCAAATTGGTAAATTTACATGTGGATCTGATAGGAGCATTAACTCTCCACCACATATCCATTGAATTCATTTCTTTTTCCATTTTCTCTCCAAAAACTCAACACCCATTTAGATTAAAAGTGAGATTTGAGAGGGAGGAATTGAGGGTTGATCTTTGGAGTGAGAATTAAAGTTGTTCCTTGTATCTCTAGCTACGCGTTGATAGTCTCGGTAAGTTCTAACTTTATGTTTTAAAGTTTTAATTGGTCAATGGCTAGGGTTTGGGTTACTAGAGATTTGTATGACCCATTTGAGGGTAAAGTGGGTGAGTTTGGGTGAGGTTGTTGTAATGAAACCCTAATAGTCACAATCTAGGGTTTTGACCTTGTGATTTGAGGTTGTAAGTGTCAATTGGTGTTGTTAGTCACTAATTCACTTTAAGGATTATGAAAGAAGTGTTAATGGGTAAGTTTGACTTGATTGTGAGTCTAAGTAATATAAAATGGGTCAAAATGTACTAGTTGACCTAATTAGATGAAATGGGTATGGATTACCCTAAGCTTTGTGTTAATTGAAGTTAATAGACTTTAATTCACTAGTATTAGTGATTAAAGTCGAGTCTTGGCCATTTATGGGCGGTTGTGGGTAGTTGAGTCATTTAATGCAAATTGGGTCATTAAATGCTCAAGTGGAGTATTGTGGTTAATCCCACTAGTTGTGAAATTGAATGTGCACTTAATGATTTAGGTACATTGCGTTGAAGCTCGAAAGTACTAAATCATCATCCTTGTGATAAGGTGAGTGGAGTAATTATACGTATGTGTATATGACGTATTTATTTGTGGGTGTTATGGTATGAACCATCGAGCCGGTAGTGCCATAACATGTGTGTGATAAGATGTGAACCACGAGCCGGTAGCATCGAGTGTGAACCACGAGCCGGTAGCACTATAAAATAAGATGTGAACCACGAGCCAGTAGCATCGAGTGTGAACCACGAGCCGGTAGCACTATAAAAGAGTATGACTCGAGCGTATAGTGTGAACCACGAGCCGGTAGCATCATAGCATTATTGGTTAACCATATTGAGATTGTTGATTGGTTTAGCATATTATATATATATATGATGAGTTGAGTATATGCTAATGAAGTGGCGTGATAATGTACGACTTGTTGGTGTTACGTTTATGTTGACATGTTATTTGAGTTACAAGTTCGTATGAGGTATTTGGTATTGTGATTGCAAATGGATAGGTTATATATATGTATGTATAATTGTTGCACTCACTAAGCATTGCTTACCCTCTCATTGTTTACCATTTTATAGGTTCCGGCTTGGACAAGGGTAAGGGCATACGGTTGGATTAGTTGCCTCCCGTTTGTGTTGACAGGGGATGCTTTTGGGATAGCTTTTGAAGTGGCCGAACGTTTTGGGTAGTTTAGCCCCAAACCATGCTCGAGTGTCGTTTGGATTATAAACTATCATTTGTTGTTGGTCAAACTTGTATCACATTCGTTAATGGCCTTTGTGCCTCTTTGTAAACATTAAACTCGTAATATGTTTTGACGAATCGTGTGGAATGGGTTACATATTTAATTGGCGCGTAAATGTGTATTATACTTTAAATAAATAAAAAATTATCGTACGGAGTACGGGTTGGGTTGTTTCACTAAGTTATTATTATGTTTATTTGAGCCGAAGTAATTGTGATGTTGGGCTAAATATTAAGATGGGGTTATTGGATTTTGTACCATAATTCGGGTTTGGACAAAAGACCGACACTTGTGGACATTGGACTATGACTATTAATAGATGGGGGGTATTGTCTAATTGAGCGACAACTCATTGGAATCTGTCGAACCTATCTTCAAATTAATTAACTTAATAATTATTAAATGATTATGAATGTCCTATTTAGTGACATTTATACTACATCTTTACAATCATTTAATTAATTATTCGGGTTGGGTAATTGATTATTCAAACAAGCCAAGTGGATAAATTAATATTCATATCTCATTAAAACAGGGGTGGATTACATACAAGGATAATTGGTGTAATTGTTAACAAAGTATTAAAACCTTGGATTACATGCAGTCGATAACCTGGTGTAATTATTAACAAAGTATTAAAACCTTGTTACAGTTCGAATCCCTAATTAGTTGGAATATTTGACTTCGGGAATAAGGTTAATTTGACGAGCATTTTATAATTATGACCGATGGACTATTATGGACAAAAACCAAATAGGTATCAAATAATCTAGGACTAAGAACAATTAACCCAGGGTAATAAATTAAAATCAAAACGTCAAACATCATGATTACGGAAGTTTAAATAAGCATAATACTTTTATTTCATATTTCATCGTACCTTTATTTACTGTCATTTTAATTACTGCAATTTACTTTATCGCAATTTAAATTCTGTCATTTATATTATCGTTATTTATCTTTACGCTTAAAATTAAAAATCGACAAACCGGTCATTAAACGGTAAAACCCCCCTTTTATATATTATTATTACTATATATAATTATATATATTTTATATAAATATAGTTTTATAAAAATATAGTACGTAATCACTAGCTCCCTGTGGAACGAACCGGACTTACTAAAAACTACACTACTCTACGATTAGGTACACTGCCTATAGTGTTGTAGCAAGGTTTAGGTATATCCCATAAATAAATAAATAAAATTTGTGTAATTTCATTGTATTTCGTAATAAACAATAATAGTATTTCGTATACACCGCTGCACACATCAAGTTTTTGGCGCCGCTGCCTGGGAACGGCGAAACGCTATACTTTTACGCTATATTTCTTATCTTTAAATATTTTGTATTTATATAAAAACATAAAAAAATAAAAAAAATAATATATATATATATATATATATATATATATATATATATATATATATATATATATATATATATATATATATATAAAAGTGTTTAAATATATATATATTTTTAAGATATATAAAATTAAAAAATATTTTTATTTTTAGAATTTTAAATATAAGTTTTTTTTATATTTTATATAAATATTTTATATAAATATAAATCATAAAACATAAAAATCAAATAAAAATAAATAAATTAAAAACGGGCCGAGTCAGTTTAAATAGCCCGAATCAGATCTGGATTATTGGGCCATGCAATCGCATGAGCCCAACACCTAATATTCATGCGATCGCATGATCGTCTGACTGGCTGATCCTTTGACGCATTAATTACAGCTGTTGGGTTTTTATAATTATTATTATTTAATTTAATTAGGGTTTGTATTATAGGCATCCAAATCTTATCCTAATTCAGTTTCCTATTTTGTAGATTTGTCTTTGGTATTTATATTACGTATTTTGTTTAGAAAAAAAACTCAGCTTTGTTTTGATTATTATCGTGGAATAAAATAAACCTGTTAGAGGTTTTGTGTGAAATCTTGATTTCGTGTTTCATTCTTCTTGTTTGGCCATGACGTGGACATTAAACACTGTTAAATCCAGCTGCTACCTGCTTTTTTCTTGATTCCTTTACCACACATAACATTATGTGCTCGAGCTGAATCGTCCCAGTTACCTTCAGTAGCCATTGTATACGATAGCTGCACATAACCTGAATGATCATCAGGAAAACAATTTATATATTTTCTTGCAATTCGCATACCAATTTTCTTATTTTCATAACTCCTACAACCACTTAACAGAGCTCTATAGACCGAATGTCCTGCTTCTATCGGCATACTATTAATAAATTCTTCTGCTTCATTTAAATAACCAGCTCTAGCATAAAGATCAACAATGCAAACATAATGATCTGATTTCAATGGTTCAAGTGAACTATCATTTCTCATTAATTCGACATATTTGAGCCCCTTATCGAACCATCCTACATGACTAGAAGTAGAAATCACGATAAGGTAGCTGGTCAAATCGGGTCGGATATTTTGTTGTTCTCATTTGTTCAAAAGCGTTAATAACTTCCTTACCGTACCCTTGTTGTGCATATCCTAAAATAAGTGAATTCCAAAATATTGTATCACGCTTATCCATCGATAAGAACCTTAAATTTTCTTTGTTCATTTGACAACATCTACCATACGTAGATATAAGCGCATTCTGTATGTACATATTTGAATCATGAGCTGACTTAATGATAAGTGAATGGACTTGCATACCCTCATTGACTGCTAATATAACTCCTATAACCTTTAAAACGGTTGAAATTGTGTGAAAATCGATATCAATACCTGCCCGCCTCATCTCTAAAAAGCAAGAAATTGTTTCTTCCACACGTCCCAAGTTTGAAAATCCAGCAATAATGGCGTTACATGATATACTGTTCCATATCGGGACAGTTGAACAAACTATGTAAAAATCTTCTAAACTTATACCACAATGCGAATAAACAGTTATTAAAGTAACGGATAAATATATGTTAGATTCTAAGCCTTTTTTTTTTTTGAACATCGATTGGGATCACCCGAGGGGGACTTTAAGCACCCGTTGCGATCATCTCCCGTTTCTACTATGACGATTATAACACGGCAATGAATCTGTTTACATTGTCTTATATATATCATCGTGGTTAGAAAACAAACTCAATATAGTATTATAAGTTACCGAATCCACTTCATGACCTAAAGCCAACATTTCTCTTAACATGTACATTGCGTTATCCATTTGTTGATTTTGTGCATAACCAGTGATCATAGAGGTCCAAGTAACGACATTTTTTTCACGCAAATCATCAAATATTCTCCGAGAACTATCGATGTCATTACATCTCCAGTACATCTCTAGCAGTGCTGTACCCACCACAACATTAAAAAGAAATCCAGATTTCGTGCAAAAACTGTGCACTTGTTTTACAATTTCTAAATGTGAACAACCAACAATAACAGTTGAAACTGTAGAATGAGTCAGAGATATCCCCGATCTCAGTTGAAATATCCACATACTCTGTATCAAGATAACCCAAAATTAATGAGTTCCAAGTGATAACATTTATGTGAGGCATTTCATCGAACACTTTATATGCATAAGATATTACACCACATTTACCATACGTATTCACAAGAGCTGAGCTGATATATACATGTGAGCAAAATCCAATCTTGTAAATAAATGAATGATTTTGAATACCCAAATGAAGTGATCTTGAACTTTGCGTATGATGATATAAGTTTGTTAAGAACGTATGAATTATAAAAGGACCCATGCTGCAACTGAATTAAATGATCCGAATCATCCGAACATGAGTTCTTTGTGATTGTTATTTGTTGAATCGTTATCCAATAAGCTGAGTTTGATGTTAGAGTTTACCAGGGTGGACAAAGCGCGGGGAAGTAAGTTTTGTGTTGTTTTATATTGGTGTTTTAAGAGTATTTGCATTGTTAAAATTTCAACTTCAGTTCGTCATGTTACATTGTTAATTGTTATTGTTAATAGATAATAAATCTCAATTGATTTTTATCCCAAATTAATTATAACAATATTCCCCCTATGCCTAAAATCTATTTACTTTCCGTACGACATGCCCCATCTTCCTTTTTCAAATTTGAACCACCCAAAAATCACCACCACCCACCAACGGCTCTCTCGGAAATCCCACTTCTCGCCAAATACCTACGACTGGGGTTTTTCCTGGTTCTGATGACGTCAATCGCTCGCACACTGACGCCCCTTTTTCGAACTTATTTTGTTGGAGAAAAACGACGGTGGTGGCATGACAAGTAATGGGCCTGTTGCGTCGTTATCAACGAGTTCAAAAGAAGGTGACACAATCTTTATTGGTCGATTGGAGAGGATTTCGCACAATATGTTTGATGACGCTTTTGGTAAGTTCGGGTCAATAAAGGAGAATAAATCTTAGGCCTTCTAGCGGCCTACTTATATTTTGTTTGTTGATCCTTCTCATGCCTCTGTGGCTATGAAATGATCAATTGATTTGATGTTTTGGAAAGCAGATCTTTGTTGGATGGTTGTGTAGGTGTAGTGATTGTGCTTTTGCTTCTGGTGGTTGATCTGGTACTTCCATGTATGTTGTTTCTCTTGCAGCAAATCATGGTGTGGCTGACTTACTTGACTGCAGCATCCTGGTGGTTGATTCGGTACCGATTAATGAGGAGAAGGTTAAGGACTTACTTCTTGAGTGTAAGGTCGTTATTCAAGGTTATAGTCGGATGGGTTCCTTTGGATGCGTTGTGGTGTGCAACGATTCAGACAATTACTTCAAGATTCTTGCTCACGCCTCGGATTTTAGTTTTGTGTAGGTGGTGCCTTTTGCCCCTAAAGCCGATACTTTTTTGAGGTTCGTGTGGGTTGAATTGAAGGGGATTCCGGTAAAATTTGTATCGGTAAATAATATAAAAAGGCTGCTAGTGGTGTTGGTATGTTTTTGAAGATATCATCTATCTCGAATCATCTTTTAAGCTCCTGTCCTCTTTTGTGTTTTTTGAAATCAAATGTGTAAAACATTTACACGAGTTAATTCTAGCGTTGTTGATCTCTGGGTCCATTAGTAATGGAAACATATGGGTTAATGAGGTGTCGAATGTGGCGGTGGTTTAGAGATTGAAGGCATAAGCGTTTTCCTCGGACTTCGTTTCTTCTTCTAATGATTTGGTTCTCAAGTTGTTCGTTAATGTTGAGGTTAACAATTGTGAAGTGGTGGAACATGGTGCTCCTTTTGTTTGTGTTTCAACTGAAGCGATTGAGGTTAACATTGTTCAAGTTGAGGTGCCGATTGCTAATTCTTTTCCTACTTTGTCTGTTGCAGTATATCATATGCATTATACGACTTATCATGAGGGATTGAGGGGTCCCGTGTTTAAGGTTGGTAAGTTTGACATTGGGGTTCCTTATTCAAGTTTTCAAAGTCATGAAGATAAGATGAAAGAGATTTTTTCCATTCGGATCCATCTTTAGGTTTGATGTCTGGTCTAATGGTTGTAAGTTCGGCCTATACTGGTCAGGTTGAGGGGCCTTCGAATAATGGGTCTGATTTGGTTGTGGGTGAAGTTTTGGGCCAGAAAGCTCAATCGGGATGTCCTGATTTGATTTCTGTTACAGTTGGAGTTTTGGGTTATGGGTTGGTAGCAGCTGCTGGTGTTTGTAACCTTTGCAACATATTCTCCAAAGCCGCTACCCGAGCGCGAAGCTCGTTGACTTCTTCTATTACACCGGGGTGATTGTCGGTTCGGACGAGCGGATAAATAAGATCTAGAATTTGGTGTAGTATATAATCGTGATGAGATACTCTGGAAATGAGAGAGAAAATGGTGTTTCGGACAGGTTCGTCGGTAAATGCTTCAGGTTCTTTGCCAAGAGGGCAATGTGGTGGATGGAAAGGATCGCCTTCTTCTTGTCTCCAATGATTAAGGAGGCTGCGAACCCATCCCCAATTCATCCAGAATAGATGATGGATGATTTTGATCCATTTCAGTCACACTGCTTTCGGAGCTTGAGTGGGATTTCATTTCGGAATCCGAGGGACTTGAACTAATGACGAATTCCATTTTGTACGATTGAATAAAAGATTTTTCGATATGAAATGATTTTTCCGGCTATCGGGTGGTATTCTAATTACATAGAATATCTTTATATATAGAACAAAATATTTCGTAGATTACGGAGGAATTTACGGAATATGCCAGGAAAAGTTTACTGTAACAGATACGCTAAGATATGAATTAGCAGATACGCTAAGATATGAATTTTGTCTATACACTATTCATGCAATCAATGCAGTAAGATGTGTCTAGACTAAGAATGATAAGCAAGTGATTCTCTAAGAATGATAAGCAGGTAATTTTCGACACGAAATGATAAGCAAAACTTTTGACATGCAGACACAGTCGAAGTCCAGACTCACTAATGCATCCTAACGACTATCAGTTAGACACACTAATGCAGACCTGGTTCGCTAAGACCACCGCTCTGATACCAATTGAAAGGACCCGTTCATATACATTATAAACGATTCACAATAGTTGATTACATCGCGAGGTATTTGACCTCTATATGATACGTTTTACAAACATTGCATTCGTTTTTAAAAGACAAACTTTCTTTACATCAAAAATTGACGGCATGCATACCATTTCATATTACATCTAACTATAATTGACTTAATATTAATCTTGATGAACTCAACGACTCGAATGCAACGTCTTTCAAAGTAGGTCATGAATGACTCCAACTAATATCCTTAAAATGAGCTAATGCACAGCGGAAGATTTCTTTAATACCTGAGAATAAACATGCTTTAAAGTGTCAACCAAAAGGTTGGTGAGTTCATTAGTTTATCATAATCCATCATTTCCGTAATAGTAATAGACCACAAGATTTCATATACATAAACGTTTTAATAAAAATATTCTAAGTGGTTGAGCACTTGGTAACCATACTTAACATTTAATCAACGTCGCATATTCCCTTTATTATGAAATCTCACTACACTATACCAAGTGTAGTCACTGAAATGAAGTATTGTGCAACCGTTTAATACTGGTCGTCCAGTCCGGTTGGGGTTGTCAGGCCAGATAGATCTATCAACAGGATTCGCGTTTACAATACCGCATGTAAATGGTAGTTACCAAGCTACAGGGAAGTATGCCAGTGGTACAACTCAACGTAGAATATATTTTAAGTACTTATGTCTATTTCGTAAAGCATTTATAAAAGCAGCGCATGTATTCTCAGCCCAAAAATATATATTGCAAAAGCAATTAAAAAGGGAGCAAATGAAACTCACAATACTGTATTTCGTAGCAATTATGTATATGACAGCACTGAACAAGTGCAGGGTTTGTCTCGGATTCACGAACCTATATTAAGTATATATATTTATATGTTGGTCAATATTTGTCTAACAATTTAAGTCAAGTCGTAGTGTATCACAATCCTAATGCTCGAGGCCGACATGCAAAAGTCAACAAAAGTCAACTTGACCAAAAATGACTTCCAAAATCTATACATGATTATTATATAACTTATATATAGTCGTTCTATATATTTAAATATATTTATCAGATCTTATTATACTAAATAATACAAGTCATTTATTAATAAATAAAAATTTATATTAAAATTCATATATGATAAAAATATACTTTTATATATCTCAAGTAATAAAATTTATAAAATTCACTTAATATCATAAAAATATAGTGGTATGTATTATTAATGTAATTATATTACGTGTGTTAAAAATATCTTTGTACGCATATTTATTTGATAAAATAATATAATATTGATAATAATAATAATGATAAAAATAATAAAATGATAGTTTCAATAAAAATATTAATTTTTAGTAATAAAGATAATTTTAGTAATAACATCAACTGATAACAATTATAATAATCGTTTTAATAATAATATTAAAATTAATGATAATTCAGTTGACCATATCTTTTAATCCGTTCATCGAAACCACGCGATTTCTAAATGAAAAGTTATTAATTTTTCTTTAGCTTTTCAACGACATGCATATCATATACCTTATCTCAGTAGCATATGTATCAAATTCGTGATTTATCATAAACTATTTAACGACAAAACTAAGCATACAAACATACATAATCATATACACTCGAGCACTAGTCAGAGATACACTATTAATATATAAAAGATAAGATATGAATGCTCACGTATCAATATTGTGATTCAATATTGTAGGAAAGTACGTAGACGCAACGAAAATGATAAACGTTAGGTTGACCTCACGAGCAATACCCTCGAACAATACCCATAACCTCCATAGCTATAACCCATAATTTCCTTAGCTCTATCCCGTTTGAAAACTTATTTTGAAATCGTCTGAATATAACTCCGTCATAGTATTTTATGTATACTAATAATATCTTGAAATAATACTAAGTAAATATATATGTGTAATTCGATTGAGAGAGTTTAGAGAAATATATTTTCAAGTTTCTATGAAATAATGAAACCTATTGAATTCTATTTATAATAGATTTTTGAATTATTAAAGTGAATTATTAAAGTATAAATTATTAAAGCGAATTATTAAAGTATGAATTATTAAAGTGAATTATTAAAGTATGAATTATTAAAGTATGAATTATTAAAGTGAATTATTAAAGTATGAATTATTAAAGTGAATTATTAAAGTATGAATTATTAAAGTAAATTATTAAAGTATGAATTATTAAAGTGAATTATTAAAGTAAAAGTAAAGTAAATGTAATGTTAAAGTATAGTAAAAGTATAAAACTATGTACGTATAATACGCGTATAAATATATATAATATTAATTTAAATCGTTATATCGTAAAACATTTTAGGAAATTAGAATTATATATATTCATAATAGGTTTCAAGTTTTTACAGTCTGTTGGTGAAGCATGAGATAAAGTCCAAAGGTTAAATAAACGTATGAAATCATCTTAATGAAAAATGTAGAGTTACTTAACTTGTCGATATCCAACATCTATGTTATTTACACTCCACGTTCTTACTTTCATATTAAATAAAATGAAAGTTAACATAGTTATCTTATCAAGGTCACGAGGAAAATATTATAAAACATGAATGTAGTTCCAAACTTTTTGAGATTCAACATTTCAAATTCTGCTTATCGTGTCGGAAACATATAAAGGTTAAGTTTAAATTTGGTCGGAAATTTCCGGGTCATCACAGTCGCTACCCGTTAAAGAAATTTCGTCCCGAAATTTGATCGAGGTCGTCATGGCTAACCATAAAAATGTTTTCATGACGAATATGAGTTGATAAATAGAGTTTTATAATCATTGAGTAATATAGATAAAACAATTTAATTATGCGAAGAGTATAAGTGAAGCTTTCACAAAAGAGTGAAATGAATAAATGCAGATTCGTTTTAACCAGTGACGTAGTCACGATTGATTTCCGGATTTTAAGGAATTTAGAGGAAATCTTCGTCATAAGATTTGGGTTCTTCGATAATTAAGGAAATTAGAATCCTCTTTGGTTAAATGCGATGATCTGTCCTGATTGTTCTGTCTGGTACTTCACTATAAATCCACCATCTTCGTTTTCTTACTACTCACACCTTCTATTCTTTCTCCCTCAACTCATATTTTAAAGTATTTGTCAATATGCTCCATCCAGTGCTGATTCTTGATATACTCCTCACTTTCATATCTGTCGTTCTTCTTTTTCATCTGCCGCCGGAAGAATCTATTTACTTCTACTATACTCTTGGTTTTATAGTGTTTTTTGTTCTCCCGTGTCTTTATATTGCTATATGCATCGATATATATGGTTTATAATTTTCGGGTTGTCATTGGCCTTTATATCTTCCCTTATATTTCCAAGTCTCTGCTTCTGTCTTCTATAATCATTGTCATCTACAGTTAATGCTCCATTCTATTTGCTGCGATTTATACTCCCATTTCTATTTCAGAGCTTCATTCTTTCATTTCCTCTTCTTGCGATTAAGCATCGTATATAATGGTCCAGAATTTGTAGATATGAATTTCGGAATGAACATAGTTAATGTTCTAAGAGTAAAATTGAAATGGCACGATCTTGATTTGTCAAATTACCAAAATTCAAGAGAAAAGATAGAATTATCAGGAAGAATATGTTCTCGATATGTTTGGAGATTAGGTAGAATGTAAGAGTCGTGTAACATGGCACATGATGACGTTATAATCTGTGAATCATCACGTTCCATTAGAAACTCAGCATGACTTACTATAATATAATCACGTTGATCAAGTGTCATTATATTATACTAACTCATGCTTCAGTTCCCAACACTACTTCAAAAACATTCATAATTTAAATTCGAATTTTTCAGAATTTAGAAACTAATACAGTTTCCTTTATAATGTATCACTGATATCGCGAAGAGATAAAAGATTTCAGTTAAGAATAGTTATGAAAATATCTTCAGAAATATGGAGGATATTTATAATGAAAGATATGATGATATCTTAGAATATTTAAGATAAGAGGATGATGAAGAATATTATCCACAAGGGTTTAGAGTCAGGAGCAAGGTATTTGATAATGACTTCAGCCGATACTGAATCATTTGGATTCTTTGAAGGCAGGTTTAGTCTTTGTGATTTGTCCACAGCCTCCTTCATACTTTGCTCAATCTGTTTTCCAGTTTCAAACCTTCTCTTTTTCTGAGCTTTGCCAACACACTATTCTTTATCATCAAACATTTTACTGTTAAGATCGTTGATAGTTTCTGCTGCTTCATCAGCATTTTTTAAAATTTAGAGAACTAGTTCGCAGTTTAGGCATTTTTCAGAAACTTCACATTCGAAGTATGTAAGTCTTGGAGGCAGACGTTATATGTATATATAACTGTTGATGTAGACATGCTGCAAGATTTCAAAATACTGATTGCTGATTCTCAATAATTGGTATGGAAATTCTTGTTACAAAGTGAAGATGAGTATATGATAGGGTTGTAATGAATATATCGATTTTTCTGAAAATCAAAGATCAGTGAAATTGTTGGTAAGTTTATTGCTAATGTGGTGGGACATAAACGGTTCTCCGGTAACGATGGCGAAAGGGCATCGTATATATCGAGATTATAATAAGACCGTTTTAATTGAAAATTCGAAGTTGACTTGTGGAGCTGTGACACAACTGTCTACTTTGGTAAGGAATTGAAAAGTCATTTTAGCTAATAAATGCCAAAGAGTCTGACATGGATACGTGTTAAACTATGACTTTAGTTTCGAGAGTTTTTCAGGTGTATACTGTGGGTAACATGTGGTTGGATCATCATCTCGATTGTTCATTATTTGAAGTGTCTTCAGGAATTTCGAAGGGTTTGGACACAGATAGTAATCGTTAATATACCTATGATGTTCTAACACAGTTTTGAAGTCAAAGTATAGCTTTGAAAGATGTAAGGATTTAAGAGTGATGATTTTTGGCTATATCTCGAATTAAATTTTTCGATTTCAAAATCAGAATATGTAATTGAATTTGAATGAGTATGATTATTTTGATTTCTATAAAAGAATGTATATTGTTATGACAATAGTGAGTATAGTTGATGATTGCTGAATCAGATTCAAAGAATGTAACATATTAATTGTGAATTTATATATCTCTTGGGTATTACCTACCCGTTAAAAAAATTTCACAATTAATATTTTGTACAAAAGAATTTTATTACGGTCTTTATGAAAATATACATGTGTATATTTTCTTCAGATGTAATACAGATTTGATGAATTAATACTAAATTAAGTTCATTTGATCTTAGGCTGGAGTTAGAAATGAATAATCTCTAACATTAGAGATTACATAATCTTCACAGAGTATTTCATTACTGTGATCAATACTTCATTATACGCGTTGTTGATTAGTAATGATGTCCACGGTGATTCTTGAAATGACGGAGCTTGTGATGTTATAGGTGCTGCTGATTCTGACAATGCTGACGGCAGTGACTATGCTGGTGATGCTAATGGTACTGCTGATGCTGTTGGTAAAACAAGTAAATCACGCACCATTCTTGTCAGGGTTTCTACTCTTCCTCCTATCATTTTGGTTCACTCATCTGATTTATGGTTAGGGCTAGAGTAGATAATTTCTAAGACTTTAGAGACTACATAATCGTCGCATAATGTTTCTTCAATGAAATTATGAATCAATACTTCATCGTTTGTTGTTGTTGGTATTCTTTAGTATCTACAGAGCGTATGACATTGGTGCTCGTGGGACAGATTGTAAAGTTGAGGTTTATGACGCAGTTGTGGTTGGGGGTGGTAATGGTACTATTGGCATTGATGATGGTGGTACTGGTTATGCTGCGGGTGCTGCTGCTGGTGTTTGTAACCTCTGCAACATATTCTCCAAAGCCGCTACCCGAGTGCAAAGCTCGTTGACTTCTTCTATTACACCGGGGTGATTGTCGGTTCGGACGAGCGGATAAATAAGATCTAGAATTTGGTGTAGTATATAATCGTGACGAGATACTCTGGAAATGAGAGAGAAAATGGTGTTTCGGACAGGTTCGCCGGTAAGTGCTTCAGGTTCTTCGCCAAGAGGGCAATGTGGTGGATGGAAAGGATCGCCTTCTTCTTGTCTCCAATGATTAAGGAGGCTACGAACCCATCCCCAATTCATCCAGAATAGATGATGGCTGATTGGTTGATCCATTCCAGTCACACTGCTTTCGGAGCTTGAGTGGGATTTCATTTCGGAATCCGAGGGACTTGAACTAATGATGAATTCCATTTCGTATGATTGAATAAAAGATTTTTCGATATGAAATGATTTTTCTGGCTATCGAGTGGTATTCTAATTACATAGAATATCTTTATATATAGAACAAAATATTTCGTAGATTACGGAGGACTTTACGGAATATGCCAGGCAAAGTTTACTGTAACAGATACGCTAAGATATGAATTAGCAGATACGCTAAGATATGAATTTTGTCTATACACTATTCATGCAATCAATGCAGTAAGATGTGTCTAGACTAAGAATGATAAGAAAGTGATTCCCTAAGAATGATAAGCAGGTAATTTTCGACACGAAATGATAAGCAAAACTTTTGACATGCAGACACAGTCGAAGTCCAGACTCACTAATGCATCCTAACGACTATCAGTTAGACACACTAATGCAGACCTGGTTCGCTAAGACCACCACTCTGATACCAACTGAAAGGACCTGTTCATATACATTATAAACGATTCACAATAGTTGATTACATCGCGAGGTATTTGACCTCTATATGATACGTTTTACAAACATTGCATTCGTTTTTAAAAGACAAACTTTCTTTACATCAAAAATTGACGGCATGCATACCATTTCATATTACATCCAACTATAATTGACTTAATATTAATCTTGATGAACTCAACGACTCGAATGCAATGTCTTTCAAAGTAGGTCATGAATGACTCCAACTAATATCCTTAAAATGAGCTAATGCACAGCGGAAGATTTCTTTAATACCTGAGAATAAACATGCTTTAAAGTGTCAACCAAAAGGTTGGTGAGTTCATTAGTTTATCATAATCCATCATTTCCGTAATAGTAATAGACCACAAGATTTCATATACATAAACGTTTTAATAAAAATATTCTAAGTGGTTGAGCACTTGGTAACCATACTTAACATTTAATCAACGTCGCATATTCCCTTTATTATGAAATCTCACTACACTGTACCAAGTGTAATCACTGAAACGAAGTATTGTGCAACCGTTCAATACTGGTCGTCCAGTCCGGTTGGGGTTGTCAGGCCAGATAGATCTATCAACAGGATTCGCGTTTACAATACCGCATGTAAATGGTAGTTACCAAGCTACAGGGAAGTATGCCAGTGGTACAACTCAACGTAGAATATATTTTAAGTACTTATGTCTATTTCGTAAAGCATTTATAAAAGCAGCGCATGTATTCTCAGCCCAAAAATATATATTGCAAAAGCAATTAAAAAGGGAGCAAATGAAACTCACAATACTGTATTTCGTAGCAATTATGTATATGACGGCACTGAACAAGTGCAGGGTTTATCTCGGATTCACGAACCTATATTAAGTATATATATTTATATGTTGGTCAATATCTGTCTAACAATTTAAGTCAAGTCGTAGTGTATCACAATCCTAATGCTCGAGACCGACATGCAAAAGTCAACTTGACCAAAAATGACTTCCAAAATCTATACATGATTATTATATAACTTATATATAGTCGTTCTATATATTTAAATATATTTATCAGATCTTATTATACTAAATAATACAAGTCATTTATTAATAAATAAAAATTTATATTAAAATTCATATATGATAAAAATATACTTTTATATATCTCAAGTAATAAAATTTATAAAATTCACTTAATATCATAAAAATATAGTGGTATGTATTATTAATGTAATTATATTACGTGTGGTAAAAATATCTTTGTACGCATATTTATTTGATAAAATAATATAATATTGATAATAATAATAATGATAAAAATAATAAAATGATAGTTTCAATAAAAATATTAATTTTTAGTAATAAAGATAATTTTAGTAATAACATCAACTGATAACAATTATAATAATCGTTTTAATAATAATATTAAAATTAATGATAATTCAGTTGACCATATCTTTTAATCCGTTCATCGAAACCACGCGATTTCTAAATGAAAAATTATTAATTTTTCTTTAGCTTTTCAACGACATGCATATCATATACCTTATCTCAGTAGCATATGTATCAAATTCATGATTTATCATAAACTATTTAACGACAAAACTAAGCATACAAACATACATAATCATATATACTCGAGCACTAGTCAGGGATACACTATTAATATATAAAAGATAAGATATGAATGCTCACGTATCAATATTGTGATTCAATATTGTAGGAAAGTACGTAGACGCAACGAAAATGATAAACGTTAGGTTGACCTCACGAGCAATACCCTCGAACAATACCCATAACCTCCATAGCTATAACCCATAATTTCCTTAGCTCTATCCCGTTTGAAAACTTATTTTGAAATCGTCTGAATATAACTCCGTCGTAGTATTTTATGTATACTAATAATATCTTGAAATAATACTAAGTAAATATATATGTGTAATTCGATTGAGAGAGTTTAGAGAAATATATTTTCAAGTTTCTATGAAATAATGAAACCTATTAAATTCTATTTATAATAGATTTTTGAATTATTAAAGTGAATTATTAAAGTATGAATTATTAAAGCGAATTATTAAAGTATGAATTATTAAAGTAAATTATTAAAGTATGAATTATTAAAGTGAATTATTAAAGTATGAATTATTAAAGTGAATTATTAAAGTATGAATTATTAAAGTGAATTATTAAAGTATGAATTATTAAAGTGAATTATTAAAGTATGAATTATTAAAGTGAATTATTAAAGTATAAATTATTAAAGTTAAAGTAAGTAAAAGTAAAGTAAAGGTAATGTTAAAGTATAGTAAAAGTATAAAACTATGTACATATAATACGCGTATAAATATATATAATATTAATTTAAATCGTTATGTCATAAAACATTTTAGAAAATTAGAATTATATATATTCATAATAGGTTTCAAGTTTTTACAGTCTGTTGGTGAAGCATGGGATAAAGTCCAAAGGTTAAATAAACGTATGAAATCATCTTAATGAAAAATGTCGAGTTACTTAACTTGTCGATATCCAACATTTAAGTTATTTACACTCCACGTTCTTACTTTCATATTAAATAAAATGAAAGTTAACATAGTTATCTTATCAAGGTCACGAGGAAAATATTATAAAACATGAATGTAGTTCCAAACTTTTTGTGATTCAACATTACAAATTCTGCTTATCGTGTCGGAAACATATAAAGGTTAAGTTTAAATTTGTCAGAAATTTTTGGGTCGTCACATAGAGTATTAGAAGACAGTCAGGAGATCATAACGTGATCATGCCCATGATCACGTCTCTTTGAGGATAAGTCCCAGATATGTCATATCATTTATATTTAGTAAATATATTTTCTATTATACGTTAATTATAGTTTGTATCTATTCCTTATTGATATACGTGTAAATTGATGTAATCCTTTTATAAATACATATATATTGTCCCACATAATTTGTGTAGAGTGGAGAATTATTTTCTAATACATCGCAGACTGCATTCAAACCTGAACAAAGAATAATTCAATCCACATCTATCAAACCAACAAGTCAAGATCACATGCCCAAGTAAAAGTAACTAGGAACCAACAACATGAGCAAACCCAACCATTACACCAACATCGGGTAATAAAATTACAAAATAGATGCCTGAATAGCATCCTTGAACGAGTAGCCATCCACAAGATGTATAGAAGCACCATGATAACATACCCTATAAATAGGTAGTGTCCGGAAGAGGAAGAAGAGGCACAAAGCTAAGCTCAACGAATGAAGAAAAATATGAATCAGCGATGAGCAAATAGAGAGAGAAAAGCTTATCTATATGTACAAAACATAAATCTAAAAAACTAAATAACCAAAAACTCTTTGAAACGGAATACTTTTGTAACCAAAACCTACCTACTGGAACCAAAAATTCACACCAACCACTGAAACATAATCTGATAAACCACGCCATTATTACACTAACTACTTGTGGTCTCTAATGAAAAATACCATTGAAATTGAAACAAAAATACATTTGTTACCAAACATAGCAACTGAACCAACAAATAACAACAACTACTGAAACAAAATCTTACAACCACACCTTGGTAACACCAACTAGTGGTGGTCTTTGATGATGAGCAACACTTGTGAAATCCGAAAAGGATATTCTGGAAACACAAAACCAGGATAACCCTACGGAAAAACCAACCAACCTCAACATTACTACCTGAAGTAACCAAACGAAATGAAGAACTAAGTTGAGGATCCACACCGATGACCCACCATCACCGGGACATCACACTCAACAGAAAAACGAACATGGACGACAAAGACCACCACTACACTCATGCAACATCAAAACCATTTCAGAATAAGACCAAATGTTATGCAAAGTGTAATTGTTGTGTAGTTGTGGGGGATTTTTTGATGACGTGACATTGTTGTGGGATGGATGGGACGTTGTCATAAATATTTTCTTCTGGTGCCGTGGAGCGCTGATGTGGTATTTATTTTCATTTTTTATTTCATATTGATATAAAACAACTTAATAAAATAAAAGACATACTATTAAAATGCTTAATTAAAAATAAAAATCACATAATATTAATTAGGTTGGACTAAATTTTGTGTTATATCAAGTTATTAAAGCTATGAAAGTTTGTTAGAAAGGTTCAAATGTGCTCGATAAGATTGTCTCGTAGTTTGTCGTGCATTCTCCGATCTCGTAACTCTCTATTAGTCATATCTTGATCTCTTGATCTATTTCTGATATTCCTTCTTGGATGGTTCTCTGGGTCAATAATCATTTCTTTTTCGATTGAGATAATTTGGAAACTGTTATCCTCTTAAATCACGTTGTGCAAAAAATAAAAGTATTCACGTATTCCCTTAATTTATTGAATTCTATAGATCTTGCGGGGTATTTCAGAATCACAAATCTTCCCTGAAGAACATCAAATGTCCTCTCAATATCTTTTCGGACACTTTCTTAAAGTCATTTGAACTTCGCACGTTTCTCATTCATAGGTTGTGAGTAACCTTTAAATAAGTGTTGCCCAATTCGAATATATATACTGTCAGCAAGATTATACCATTTTGGGTACTGGTGCTCATTTACATAAAATGATGCAGGTGGTGCGGTTCCATTTTTAAGTGAATCAAAAATAGGAGAATTATTTAAAAAATTAATGTCATTATTGAAACCCACCATACCAAAAAATGTGTGCTAAATCCACATATCTTGTGAAGCAACTGCTTCGAGCAATTACCATACATATTTACAACATAATCACCAGCAAAGAATGCTTTAACTTGGGCTGGCACTCTCTCATTAACACACTTAGTTGTGCATTGATCTGGTAGGATCTTAACCTACTTCGAAAAAGAAGGTACAAAAGAGGGTCGAAGAAAGGTTCACCCTTTTCCTCAACAAAAAAATGTGGCTAGTGGAGTTGTTAGTCTACACCCACATTACCCATGAATTACCTCTAGTGGTAATATGGAGACATGCTCCACTTACTATTAATCATATAAATAGTTAGTAAGTGGAAAAGATGGATAATCCTCTAGTAGTCATACATGCATTTGTAATAGCTAGAGAGAATCAATAAAACAAATACTTATCCCATATTACTTCTTCTTTTTTCATTTATTTCGCCCATCACAAACAAGATAAATTAGTTGGTTATTGTTTATTATTACAATTTACTATCTATCATCAATAATAAACAAAAAACAATCAATTTTTATATTCTTACGATAAGCGTTGTGATCATCTTTTATCGTAACGGATCATGCGTTGAGCAGAGGTGCACCAAAAAGCGACAACCTTTTCAGGTTTGTGATTTAGTTCTTAACATCTTCTGCTTCTACATGTAAAGCTTGGAAAGAAAATTTTTTATTTTTAAGACTTGAAATTTCTTCTTTCAAGGTTTTAATTTTCAAATATTTAACCTTTAGTTTATCATTCAAAAACTCAAATTCAGTTTTAAGTGTTTCTTCCATTTTGTTGCCTCTACAAAGATCAATTTTAAGGTAGTCAAACATTTAAGCTTTTTCATCATCAGTATAAGTTCAAAATTTTTCTACCTTATACAACATTTAAGATTTCCACTAAGGTGAGTCCATGTTGTGTTTGGCTTACCTCATATCAACTAGAAATGTGTGACCACCTTCTTTCTCATCAATTTCCTTAGCCATTAAACTCATCTTCGACCAGATAAACCACCAGTGCAATTATCATTACTATTACTATTTGAAGATGAAGATGATGAACTAGTTTCATCCTAATCATGGTGTTCTGCTACAAGAACCTTCTTTGGTTTCTTCTCAGCCTTGCAATTTCTTTCAGTCGGGGCTTCATAGCTTTGTACTTTTTTTTGTACTTATCTGCCTTTGAAAAAGAGTTAGATAGAGTGGATTGATTTCTAGACATGCACTTAGATGCAATGTGACTAAGCCTTCCAAAGTTGTAACCTTTAATTAGGGGTTAGCAGCAAATTTTCTAGAATAACTTTTGGTTGGCTTTTGGCTGAATCTATATGACTTGCTGGTCTTGCTTCTATTGAACTTCTTGAAACGTCTAGACATCAGTGCCATTCCATCTGAGAATCCTTCTACATCATCACCATCATTGCTTTCATCTGACTCAGTTATACTTACTTTTGTTTCTTTCGGTGATTCTTCTTCAGTAATCATCTTTTGTACCAGAAGAGCTTTCTAGGAATTTTCTTTTGGAAGCAACAACAAGAGCAGCTTCTTCGGTCTTGGAAGTTTTTGAAGTAGCTGGAGCAGATTTAAAGTTCTATTTGAGGTTCAACTCAAACTTAGCTTCTGCCTTCTCATGGTTCCATAAGGTTCCATATAGAGATGACGTATCAAAGTTTATTCAAAGTTTGAGTTTTCCTTAGGGGATTAGTAATAAGTTTATACTTAGCAGGTAGAGAATCAATGAATTTATTGACTTGTTCAAAATCAGTGTAAGTTACTTTGACATATTCAAGGTCACTTAGTAGAGATGTATATCTGACAAAAGTCTATTTCAAAGTCTCATTTTTGTAAGCAAATAATAGTTCATAATCACGTATTAAAGGAATGATTTTGTTTTGTCTAACATCCTATTTTCCCTCATAAGTTAGGTTAAGATAGTCTATTATAGCTTTTGAAGTTGTTTTATTCTTATTCATTTTACCTACATGATTAGGTAAAGAGATAGCTACGATAGTCTTAGCTTTTAGGTCAAGACTAACGTGCCTCTTATCCTCTTACTGTCATCAAGATGGAGGGAGAACCACCTCTCTGGCTGCAGTGATGGGAGTATCATCTGTAGCAGATATAGCAGGCAGTGGCGAGACAGTTTTTTCACTATGGGCCAATTTTTTTTGGGCAAAATATGAAGGTTTTTAGGCAAAATTTGGAGGGTTTTAGGCAAAAATTTGAAGTTTTTTTTTTTTTTTTTTTTTGCAATATTGAAGGTTTTTGGACAAAATTCGAAAGTTTTTGGACAAATATGAAGGATTTGGGGCAAAATCTTGAGACATTGGGGACAAAATATGAAGACTTTTAGCCAAAAAATTCCACTGGGTTCGAAACGAAAAAATCCAAATTTTTTGCACTAAAAAAATCACAGCGGGCGGGTGACCCCGCTTGCCCCTCTTCATTTCCGCTCCTGATAGCAGGTAATGTTTCGATAGGAACATAAGAGGCATTTTTTATAATACCAGACATGAGAGGGACAGCTGATTCAAAGTGGAACATCATTCTATCTCTCCAAGTCTCATATTCATTTTCATCGAACTTTGGTGGTCTATTTGAAGAACCATTTTCCAGATAGGAATATAGGATGTATTTAAAAAGTTGGCAATTGTTAGAGATTCAGATCCAAGATATAAATTATCAATACTGGATGCTCTGATACCAGTTGTTGGTCCTGATTAACAACATGAAGTATTGTAGGGGTGAATACAATTCTTTGCTAATTAAAATATGTTTTGCACAGTTAAGTATAATTAAGCAGGTAAAGTTAACAAGAGTCAAAGTAATTTTTAACTTATTATTTTATTGATAAAATCTCAAAGAATCACGGTTATCTTATAGCAGAATAGATAATCGATTGATACAGATTACGCCTTGATGGCTCAAACACACTAAAAACATATACAAGATTTTTAATTTAAATAACACACTACTAACTAAAACATTTGTAGAGTTGTCTATTTATAGAGTCTCCAAGAACCAAGTAAAGGTCCATTGTCCGATGGTCCAAAGTGTGTTTGTATTTCAGCCCAAGTATATCAGATAGCACGTGGCTTTTTCTTTGTACTGAAGCTAATTCAGGACCCCCTAAAATGGGTAGACACACTATTTGAATAAAAAAAATATAATGTTGGGTTCTTAAGGCGTTGTCAAAGTATATACATGAATTGCGCGTGTTATATACCTATGCATTCCATGGTTGTCTTGCAAGGTCACTTGTCAACCGTCGATTTGTGTCCTTCTTTCTTCAACTTAGTCTTCAATGTCAGTTGAATGAACATGCTTGATGTAGACCACACATGAAAGAAATTATTCCTTTTAGTGATAGACATAAATCGCCTAAGTGTATAGTGTTGAGATCTTTTGCATGTTCTTCTATATGTTTACTTCTGGTTAAGCAGAAGTCAACTTCTCTTGGCTTCACAAGAAAATCAAATTATAGGATGTCTTGTACTAATATCCAAACAACACTCTAAAACACTAAGACTCATCATACAATACTGATTTATACTTAGAACAAATTCAATGAACCTATGATGGCCGCACATAACAGATTAGTGCTAAAAACAATGTTTTGTCACAATTAAATCTTTAATTACGTGGGTGACTCAATACATTTAGTATATAGGGGTTAATGATTGACTATGGCTGCAACTTAAATGGTTGCCTTGCTAATACATCGACTTTAGCAGTTCCAAATCAAAAACATGAGTCACAAAATAATTGATACAAACCATATGTAAAGCCAATTAAAATGATAATGAATATATATGCTTCACTATTGAAGGATCTTGATGGATGCTCCCCTTTGGTGTCCAAGTTTTCTTGATAGTTGTGGCATATTAGAAAAAGATCAAAACTTTATTAAACATAATCAATCAACCGAATTTCAATATTAGTAGATGTTTTAAAGACTAATTGGTTATTTCAACATCCAAATCTTATCAACCAAGTGAAGAATACTTGAAACAAAGAAGCAAAATTCGCCAACTACAAATCTAATTCTTATCCATAAATTGTACCAATCCCATCTCCTTAAACTAACCACACTAACCAAACCATTACATACATTCATATCACTGGTTTATTTAGCATTAGCATACATTAGCATTAGCATAAACATTATATCAGAGTTGAAATCAGAATAAAATGAAAGATAATTTTTCTACCTTAGAAACCTCAAAAATCCAATCTTTAATCGGAACATGAACAAAACCCATCTACCAAATTGGCCATATTAGAGAACTCAGATTTCAAATATTTAAATTTCATTTATATCAATGTTTAATTTAGCAAGTCTATCACCAAAAAGTCAAATACAAAAAAGTCAAATACAATTTCTTACCTTATATACACTCTGAGCAATAAGTTGATTATCATTGACCTAAAAAATTACCAGTAGCAATCATCAAGACAAAAAGATATGGCACCTGGAAATTGAAGTTTCAATCGAAGAAAACATAACATTAGAAGGAGAAAGGGTTAAAACAAAAGATTATAATCCTAAATCCACCTTTTATAAGCTTTAGAGGACTAAAATATCAACAGAAAACCCTTCAATTGTTGGTCACAAACATTAGGATGAACTGATGAAGATGGTGGAGGTGATTTAGGTTTTTGTTTTCTCATTAACAATCGCTTGGATGATGGTGATGGTGCTTTAGCTTTTTCTCATCAATAATTGTCTCGATGATCGCGATGGTACTTTAGAGTTTTGATTTGGGGAATATGGTGAAGAAAGTTCCAGAAGACTCGTAGAGATAAAAATAGGCTAGAGATTATATATAGATCGATTAGATAAATAATATCGGGAGGAATGTCGTTTGGTGTATCCAAACGATGGAAATAGGCGAGACGAATAGTATATAAAGGGTAATGAGTCCAAATGTAACAAATAAATTTAGACACCTTTGTTACATGGAATGATTTACTTGATATACCCTTAATTTTCATACTAATTTTCAATCATATGCTCCTATATATAAGGATGATTATAACTGTTTAGATATTCCATGAGAAATGAAATTATATATGCTCTGTTTATGGTAACGAAAATAAAGATTAGGAGCTTTTAGGCTTGGTTTTTGGCTTTTCAAAAAAGAAAAAGAAATGAAATAAATGAGAAATGAGAGGAACTTTCAAATTTAAAAGAAAGACTTGGAAAGAAAATTACATTAATAATACATCCACTTTCTATCCTTTCACTCCAATACTAAACTCATACACTCATACTCTTTACTTTTCGTCTACTTTATTTCATTCCTAAAATAACACTGGAACAAAGCATCATCACCTCAAGTCTTAGGTACCAAAAGTTTGTCTAAGATGGCACAAAATATATAGTATATGTTGTACTTCATCAATCCCTAAAAAAATTGTTTCTTATAATTTTTTGTTGGGTTTAAAATATATTTAATAAATGTCATTATTATCCTTATATTCAAATTAAGATTGGCTAAATTTATTAATGATTTAAATGATTAAAAGTAATAAATGAAGGTAGATTGAAAATTTTATGATATTTATTAGTTAATTTTTGTAAGTAAACAATTATTTTAGAACAAATATACAGTATAATTAAACTTTTACAATGATGATGTCATCTTATCAAAGTTTAACCATCACTTTACCTATAATATAACACATGCATCTTCACGATAATCATGATAACGCCATAAATATGTTATTAATGTAAACAAACAAACAAAAAACAGATTAGAAACTGACAATACTTATTATAAAAAAATATCACCATTTTGATATAAAGATTGAGTCTTGGCCTGACTCTCCATCTTCAACCTGCATCGATTTTTTAATCTGCAACAATTTTAGTTATGCAGAGGTACTGTACAGTTGCAGTCTCAGACAGCGGGTATTAGACTTCGGGCATTTCTCTAAATTTTCTCACATTATCAGTTCGCACAAGATATGTACAGTATACGTATATACATAAACTAATATATATATATATATATATATATATATATATATATATATATATATATATATATATATATATATATATCTTTCCATGTGAACACAAAATAATCATGAGTCATAATCAATGCCACATACCATTATCACTATCATATCGTATTTGCATGTTATTGTGATTGTGACGTGGAAACAAATCTGTAGTTTTTGAAAAGTTTTGAGGGTTTTTGGTCGTGACTGGCAGTGTTAGTTTTTGATCGGTTGTAATGTTGTGAGTTAACTTTGAACGTTAAATTTAAATAGAAGGTTTTATGTGAAGTGCTAAAATATGGTTAGATGTTATGTGAAAAGAACTATAATAGGTAATAAAAAAATGATCTGTTATAAACTTATAATTGATTGATTGATTGAGTTTCAAAAATTTCTTTAGCCGTAATGCTCAACTTTTATTAAATTTGACACAAGTTACATGCGTTATTTCGTTCCTAAAGTTGTCAAGCATGCGTCACTTATTTTTTTCAATCCCCGTAACAGTCCTCTAATCATAACCTACAATAGCGTGTTAAAAATTCTATACTTAAAATATTACCAAAAATTAGTTTAAAGTCTCCAAATAACCCTTTCCTCACACTAGACATATGCATTATCAATGAAAAACATGTGAATTAAAGCAAAATAAAACTAATAAACCATTACAATACTTATCCTTTACTTTTATAACTTGACATTCACACTTGCTCTTCTTAAATAGCCACACTTCTCTCTCATTTTGCATTATCGTACGTCATTGTCATCGTGTTACAATGAACCAGGGAGCTACAACAAATGATACTCTCTCAAGCATAGAGAAGCCTCCAACGAGGCTCCAGAAACAAGCTCCAACTGCTCTCGCGTTGAATGAGGGTACCCTTAACAACGAAGCTATGAATTCATCAAAAACTGTGATTCCATTATTATCTCCTTTAGTAATCTCACATACAACTCCATTGTATCCGACACCTAACAACAATATCAACAATGCATCGCAATTGAACCATTCGAGCATGACAACTGGGATGATGTCTGACACATCATCTCTCAATGCTCATTTCAACTCACAATGCACCATCCGTCCTCACAGTGAATGATCTTTCCAGTGAACATTTCTCTTATTATTGTTTTCTTCTATTTTTTTCGTTTTTGAGTCCATCGCTTTATAATGTTAGTGTTTTATTATGTTTTTAGTTCAAATAATGAAAATGCCTTAGACGACAGAGGGTTTTTCATTAGTTATAAGTCTCTTGATGATAAAATTTTCTATGAGTTTGTTTGGAAAAACCTATTGGCCTAAGTATTAATCTACATCATATCACATGTTAATGTGACATATCATATATCAAGTACAAGTCGATAAATGGCGGAAGTGTTTCATGTTCAATTTATCCGTGAGATGGCTAGTATTTTTATTCAGATATATGTGATTCAATAGGGCTATATGTCTCGTGAACTGACCGACTCTTCATTGGTGAATTCAAACAAGGTTTGAATTTTGATGCCTATTGTAAGGTTATCAAGACTTTTACAATGGTTATATCATATATCATAATACACGATATGGTGTGACAGAAACTGAAAATAAAAAAGTGAGTAATTTAGTTACAACTTGTAGTTATTATTTGAGTCTACAATTCACCTCTCAACTGTTAGTTATCGATCTTTTCAATTTAATTTGTTAATATAAATCAACTCATAGAAGAATTATTCAATTTATTATTATTATAGGAAAAAAAGATATATATTATATAAATATAACTTTAGCTAAAGCTAGCGATTACTGTTATTGCAAGCAAATTCACATGATTCCATGAGTTTGGTGATTGGATTCTAGAGTGAGATATAGATATAAGGTGATGAAATTATAGAGAGAGTGAATGTGCTAAATGACTTATATTTCCACGCATCTCTTGAACATGGTTAGGAGCTTTAATCCTAACAATAAGGGTGGGGTATTTAATGACATCTTCCGCTAAAATTTAAGTCCTATCAAAATTCTATAGAATTTAAAACAATTATTTGAATATCAACAATTACAATAAAACAAAACAACCTTTACAATGAACTCTATATACCATATGACAATGCAATAGTACAAACAAAAATAACACACCCTAAATTCCCAACTAAGTACCACAAAAAATCCAGACGGAAAGAGAAATATAAATGAAGATTAAACCTTGAATAGTTGAATTGAATTGAGTACTTAAGTCCTCGAACTATCAATCACCATCCGAAAACATCAGGGTTGTCCTGTCACTTTTGTGAATCATGTTCAATAAATAATAAATGGGCCTTTTATATATGATAACTTTTCATATACAATACAGTAATAATAAGTTCAATAATACTAAAAAAACATCAAAAGTGCTAGAATCGATTAAAATAATAGGTGTAGAAAATGTAATATTAAATCAAATGTGTAACGACCCGACTTTTTCGACTTACTTTTATGCTTGTTACTTTCACGAAACTGCGTATTTGTCCGTACTGTGTTGGTTTATATTCTGGGATCTTATTTCATGTTAATTACTTTCGTTAATACCATACAACGTGCCATTAAGTACTTAGTTACTTAACTTGATCCCCGAATGCTTTTATGATCGTTAATGTCACTTGACGTTTAGAACGAGCTATATGTTTTGGTACACATTTAACTTTTGTCATAATCGGAATATTATGACTATGTAAAACTAATTGTTATTTTCTAATGACAATTACTTGGGTTTTTGGTTTCTTAATTACGCTTAGTAATTTACTTGTGCTCACTAGTTAGTCTTGTTGGACTTTCTACCTTGTTGGACTTTAGCCCACCCTACTCTAGCTAATGAACCATTTAATTAGCGCAATTTTAAATGGATTATGACCCATTAAGATGTAGGACAAAAACCCATTTATAAGAGCCAACATACTAGCATTTTTGTTAACCATTACCACACATGTAACATGGGATCCCAACAATAAGCACCACCTTTAGACCACCACCATCTAAAAAGCAAAAAGGTGTCCCCTTTTGTCATAACCCGACCTTAACCATAAGGACGAATACAATAACATATGATTTCATCGCGAGGTATTGACCTCTATATGCGACATTTTTCAAAAATTGCATTCGTTTTTACAATACAAACCATAGCTTTTATTACAAATACAAGGTTTAAACAACTTAATAATGATTATCGTTTAGCGATAATCTTAGACTTACAAACTTTACATGTGATAATAACAATACGACCTCCAACATATTTTACATTACAAATCCTCCGATATGCAGTTTTATTTTTGACACAAATATGCATACTCAAGATCTTGCTTAAATTCAACATGTTGCAGCAGAAGCTTTTAGTTATCACCTGAGAATAAACATGCTTAAAACGTCAACATAAAGTTGGTGAGATATAGGTTTAATGCCGGCAGCGTTATAAATATAGACCACAAGATTTCATATATAAACGTTTTAATAAAAATATTCTAAGTTGTTGAGCACTTGATAACCATACTTAACATTTAATCAACGTCGCATATTCCCTTTATTATGAAATCTTACTACACCGTACCAAGTGTAGTTACCGAAATGAAGTACTGTGCAACCGTTGAATACTGGTCGTCCAGTCCGGTTGGGGTTGTCAGGCCCGATAGATCTATCAACAGGATTCGCGTTTACAATACCTCATGTAAATAATAGTTACCAAGTTACAGGGAAGTATGCCAGTGGTACAACTCAACGTAGAATATATATTTTTAATCACTTGTGTCCATAACGTAAATCATAAAATGCATGTATTCTCATCCCGAAATATTTAGAGTTTAAAAATGGGACTATATACTCACCTTTTCCTTGAAGGTATTTAACTCGACTTGGTCTCCGATAGATATCACGAACCTAACTATATATATAATATATCAACATATTTTCTTTTCAAGTAATCATTACATATATATATATATATATATATATATATATATATATATATATATATATATATATATATATATATATATATATACTTATAATACTTTTAATATTTTCTTAGTCCGTAGTTAGCAGTCTGTTGTTAATGGTCCACAATTAGTTGCTCAATAAAATAAATAAAGACCCCATCGTATTCGTATTGATCAGAATTAATCTCGACCCATGGTACCATGTTGTCAAATGACGTGTTGCGTACATGAAGTACCGTGTTGTCAGATGACGTGTTGCGTACAATCATGAGGTCTTATGATTAATCTTCTCGTGTTGTTTACGGGTGGTCCTGGAATATATAAAATCAAATCATAAGTAAATATATATTAAATATTATGTTAATTAGCCAAGATATGATTAATCCAATTTTGTCATAATATGATATATTACAGGTTTTGAAGTGTTTTAAAAATCAAATTAGAAGGATCTATTTAGTTTGCGAACAGGTTTGAAATCATTCAAACTATGTTCTTGTTGTTAAAAATTTTATAACACAAAATAAGATAGCTATATAAATATGAATCGAATAAGATTATGAATAAGGTTACTACCTCAAGTTACTTGGATAAAGCTACTGGAAAAGATAGAAAATAATCATGATCAAACTTTCTTATGATGATTATAGGTTGTTCATGAAGCTAGTTCTTCATGAGTATTTGCTGAGATTGTGAAGAACACTTAGAGTTCCTAAGAGTGTGTTTTTTTTTTGGTTAGAGAAAGATGGTTGTAAGAATGAAATGAAAAACCAAGGTGATGGTGATACTTAAAGGACAGTCTGGTTGTTGAGGGAACAAGGACAAATATTGTGTTGAATTTTTGAGTAATAATGTATGCTAGCTTACAAATAAGATTCCCTCTTATCTAGGGCAGATCTAAAGCTAATAAGGATATTGATTTGATGTGTATTTACCAATAGTAAATACGTATAGATGATGAGTATGATACGGTAAAAGAAGCTCAAAATTGGGCTTTTATTTTGGGTCCAACCGGGCCAAAAATAAAATTTTAAGACATTGTTAATAAAGCAATGTTAGCCCAAAAAAAAAATTTCCAAGCTGACCTGGCAGCTCGACCCCAGCCAGGAGCTCTGCCCCTTGGACCCCGCCAGGGGTTGCCACCCCTTGGACCCAGCTTATCGGGGGCGCTGCCCCCGAACCCCCATCATAATCAAGATAAGTTCAAACAAGTGTGCACTCCACACTTCCCCAAACTTGTTCGATATTTATCAAGATTATTTTGGTTACAAATTAATCCTATTACGCTTAAATCATATTGGTGACATAAATCACAACACATTATAGATTGTAAGTATATATGTCAAAGAACGTTACATATAGTTATCGTTTTGAAAACTTAAGTTAGTGGTCTCAAAGTATACTTATAACTCATTGTTGTTAGTTCACAATGAAATGTTAAACCATCCTTAAATCATGTTAAATATGTATAGATATGTACATATACATAATCGTATAATTATCGTGTGTTATATAGTTCGTGATATCATCGGTCAAATTGGACGGTCAAACGTTGTGTAAAACTCTTTTCAAAAATATAAGTCTCAACAGTTTGGATTGCTTATCATGTTGGTAAGGTTTAATTTTTGTAAACATTAATCTCATAAGTATAGAACGATCGGAAAATTCCGGGTCGTTACACCTTTTCCCCCATGCAAACCCACGACCAACCCACCCCATATCCACTATAAATACCAAGCTATTCTTATCCATTTTACACTTGATCTCATTCTCATTTTACACACACTTACTCTCTAATTTTCTCTCTAGTCTTTCTCACTCTAAAAATTGTAAGTTTTAAATTTTCTTCTTCTTCTTCTTCTTCTTCTTCTTCTTCTTCTTCTTCTTCTTCTTCTTCTTCTTCTTCTTCTTCTTCTTCTTCTTCTTCTTCTTCTTCTTCTTCTTCTTCTTCTTCTTCTTCTTCTTCTTCTTCTTCTTCTTCTTCTTCTCCTTCTCCTCTAAATCACGACATCATCATCATCTTTATAAGATCAAGCTTGTTAGCTTTCTGATCTTGTTATATCATGTAGATTCAAACTTTGATTTGAATCATTCAAGAACATTAAAGATTCAAGCTTTCTAGCTTTGAATCTTCATTACTTTGATGGGTCTAAGCTTTATAGCTTAAGCTCACTTTATTTTTGTTAAAAGATCAAAACTTGTGTTTATGATCTTCATGAAACTTGAAGATCTAGCTTCATGCTTTAAAGATCTTCAAGAACATTCAAGATTCAAGCTTTCTAGCTTTGAATCTTCATTACTTTTGTTGGATATAAGTTTTCTAACTTATTATCTCTTTTATTTTGTAAAAGATCAAAACTTGTGTTTATGATCTTCATGGAACTTGAAGATCTAGCCTTTTGCTTTGAAGATCTTCAAGAACATAAAAGATTCAAGCTTTCTAGCTTTGAAATCTCATAACTTTTGTTAAAAGGATCCAAGCTCTCTAGCTTAGGGTTCCATTACTTTGTTTGATCAAATTTATGTTCTTACTTGTTTGATTGAATGAAAGTTTGTAGCTTTAGTTGTAGATAGAACTTGTATTTGTGTTAAGACTAAGAACATGATGTAACCTTGGTTCATCATCCTTCTAAAACTATTAAGTGAGTTTTATTCTTGCTTAGTCTTGACATTGTGTGTTGATGGTTAAAACTTGGTCAAAGTGATGCTAAAACATCAAAGAGTTGTACACTTGAAGCTTACACGCATCAAGGATGAGAACCGTGATGAGCATCAAGCACCAAGAAACCCACTAGAGCAGTTGTTTACTGTTTTTTGGGGTCTGATCAGACACCTGGGACTTCTAAAAAAATTGATTTTCAGATAGTTCGTTTCGAGTAGATGACTTTTCATTTAGTACTCACCTAAATTCGATATACGGTTTAGGATTTATAGCCTTCCGAAAATCACTACGCCTTTGTAACGACGTGCTGAAAATTCTGACCTACTCGCGCTTGAACCGTCTCCACGGTAAAACGACATCGAGTTAGGATCTGAAATTTGGATAGCGAGAGAGGACTCACATACGGAGCCTTGGCCACTGACCACACATCTTTTCGGTTTGTATAGAGGTCGTAGCAGCTGTCCGAAGTCAGCCTTTTGTTTTGATCTCTATTCTTGTTGAAAACTTACTTTAGCTTTTACGAATGATGATGATGATGAGGATACTTAAGACTTAATTTATTCACTTTTAAACTTTTGGGGACAATATACTGACTTAATGACCTTTAACTTAGGTTGACGACCTTTCGGACCGACTTACTACTTGCATACTTTTCATATCGACTTTTACCGCATTGTTCACTATGAGTTATAGCTTCCCTTTTTTACTTTAACTATTTTTGGGACTGAGAATACATGCGCTTTTTATGTTTTACATACTAGACACGAGTACTTAAACTTTATATATGTGTGGGTGACATAACGGCACAAAGATTCCCCTTAGCTCGGTAACGTTTAGTCATTGGTTTATGAATCGGTGAACGCGAATCTTAGATATGGATCCATAGGGTTTGACATCCCCACTCGGGCTAGTTGCTCTAGCATTCAACGGGTGTTTAATACTTCGTAAACAGACGCACTCGCCAAGTGTACTATTAGGGAGTAATATTACGTTAAGTTAGTTACCGGGTGCCCACGGATAAGCATATACTTTTCATATTGTTTTGAATACGAAATCTTGTGGTCTACATTACATTCAGGTGCTTAGACATTGTTGCTTCCGCTTTTAGATTTGCTGTCTTGGTATTATAGACTTGCTGTTACAGACTTGCTGTGTTAGATTTCCGCTGCATTACTTAGAGATGTCTCAATCATGGAACTTTTATTTTGCATTTGCAACTTATGTTATTCTCGAATAATGGCTTTGTAATGACCTTTGTGTCATGTACTTATGTTAATGCTTTCTATTCATAGAAGCACGTTACCTTTTGTAAAACATTTGACATTGGTAAAGACGTTACATTTTCATGAATGTAAAACTTGTTTTAAAACAGCATGCAGTAGTATACCGTGTAATGGACCTGTTGTTGACGATTCGTACATGATGGTTTGTACGGGGCGTCACATTTGGTATCAGAGCATTGGTTGTAGGGAATTAGGTTGCATTGGTGTGTCTTGATCGAGTCGAGTAGGATTTACTAATAGGACTAATCTACAACTTGCTCATTTACTTGTTTCTGCGAAACTGCTGTATGCTACTGCTTACTTTTACTGCTATGTGAACTTGCTGTATGCTACTGCTATTTTCTCACTACTGCATGCTACTATCTGCCTTTGATTGCATGTTACTTTTGTTTGATACTGTTATGATTGCCATGCTATGTACTGCTAGGATGCTGTAGTGCCTGATTACGTGCTTGCTATATGTCTTACTGACATGGAATAAGTAATTGATTGCTATATTACTATAGCATTATTACTTATTGGGTAACGGATTTTGACTTGAGTCAAAATTTTGATGGGAAGATCGATGGCTAATGGAAGAGGTCCAAGGGAAATGCCCACAACAGCACAGATTGAGTAGATGATAGCCGCTCGAGTAGTCGCAGCTATGGCGAATGCCAACCCCCAAGCTCTACCGGCTAACCAGAACATTCGGAATGGGTGCACTTTCAAGGAATTTCAGAGTTGTAAGCCCCACAATTTCAGTGGAACAGAAGGGCCAGTTGGGCTGACGAGATGGTTTGAGAAGTTGGAATCTGTATTCCGTGTGAGTAACTGCTCCGAAGTGAATAAGACCAAGTTCGCGTCATGCACGCTGTCGGATAGCGCTTTGACTTGGTGGAATACGTTTGCCTAGGCTCAGGGAATTGACGAAGGTTATGCTATACCATGGGAGGAGTTTAAGAGGGCTATGATCAAGGAATACCGCCCCATAACCGAAATTCAGAAAATGAAAGCGGAATTTTGGGAACTAAAAGTTGTAGGAACTGACCTTGATGGCTATAACCGAAGGTACTTGGAGTTAGCTTTAATGTGCCCCACAATGGTTACTCCGGAGTACAAACAGATGGAGAGGTATCTGTGGGGACTCCCCAAGGACATTCAGGGAAATGTCACTTCTTCGAAACCAGCAAATGTCCCTGAAGCTATGCGCATGGCACACAACTTGATGAATCAAATTACCCACCAAGAGCCAGAGAAGGTGAAATCGGAATCTGGAGCTAGTAATGGGAAACGTAAGTGGGACGTGAACGAGGGAAAAGGTTTTGATCAAAACCCAGCTAAGAGATATGAGAATTTTAAGGGAAACAACGACTGGAGGAACCCGAACCCTAGCTCTAACCCTAACTACAAAGGTACCCTTCCTCAGTGTAAGAGATGCTACAAGCATCACATTGGACACTGCAACGTAGTGTGTGAGAAGTGTAAAAGGATTGGACACGTCGACAGAGATTGTAAGAGCACCACCCCAGCTATGAAGACAAACCCAAGTAGACCAAGGAAGTGCTATGAGTGCAGTTAGCAGGGCCACTTCAGGAATGAATGTCCCAACAAGAAGAAGGATGGCAGGCCAGCACGTGGAAGAGTCTTCAACATGAACGCCAGATATGCCCGCAAGGATCCTGACTTGGTTACAGGTACATTCACCGTCAATAAACTAATAGCTTCTGTCCTATTTGATACCGGTGCCGATAGGAGTTATGTGTGTAGACACTTTTGCTCTAAGATAGATTGGTCGTTAGCGCCTTTGGATGAGAGTATACTTGTTAAGGTGGCCAATGGAAAACTTGAGAAAGTTGACCAAATTGGCCGAGGAGGTATTATAAACTTAGCTGGTGTGGATTTCGAGATTGATTTGATACCCATTAAGTTGGGGAGCTTTGATGTGATAGTCGGAATGGACTGGTTGTCCAAGGTGAAAGCAGAAGTTATCTGTGGTGAGAAGATTCTTCGTATACCTCGCGAAGATGGTGAGCCATTAATTGTTTACGGAGAGAGATGTAGCCCGAAGCTGAACCTTATTAGTTGCATGAAGGCACAAAAGGTTATGAAAAAGGGACGTTTTGCTATTCTGGCGCATGTGAAGAAGCTAGAAACTGAGGAGAAAAGCGTGGATGATGTACGCATTGTGAACGAATTTCCCGACGTCTTTCCAGAAGAATTTCCAGGATTACCGCGGCCGAGATCGGTGGAGTTCCAGATCGATCTAATGCCAGGAGCTGCACCTGTAGCTCACGCACCTTATCGAATTGCACCTTCCGAACTACAAGAGTTGCAGAGTCAACTGCAGGAACTTCTAGACCGTGGATTTATTCGACCGAGTTCATCACCTTGGGGCGCACCTGTTTTGTTCGTGAAGAAGAAGGACGGATCTTTCCGTATGTGTATCGATTATCGTGAACTGAACAAGTTGACGATCAAGAATCGGTATCCCCTTCCCAGAATTGACGATCTTTTCGATCAGCTGCAAGGATCTATCATCTACCCCAAGATTGATTTACGATCAGGTTATCACCAGTTGAGGGTGAAGGAGAGCGATGTGCTGAAGACTGCGTTCTGAACTCATTATGGTTACTATGAGTTTCTGGTGATGCCATTCGGTTTAACCAACGCACCTGCCGTGTTTATGGATCTCATGAATCGCGTATGCAAGCCGTACCTAGAAAAATTTGTTATCGTATTCATAGACGATATCCTAATCTATTCCAAAAGCGAAGAAGAACATGAGCAACATCTTCGACTCATGCTTGAACTCTTGAGACAAGAGCAACTCTATGCCAAATTCTCCAAGTGTGAATTTTGTTGAAGGAAGTCCAATTTCTTGGTCATATTGTGACGACCCGGAAATTTTCGATCAAATTTAAACTTTATTCTTATAAGATTTCGACATGATAACTAAAGTCTATTTAATTGAATCTCAAAATTTTTGAACAATTTCATGAAATCATTCGACCATCGACTGCTCTAGACGATTCACGAACAGTTGTTTTAAATACTATTAGTATTATCAAAATAAATATATTAATATTAATATTAAGAATAGTATGACATAAATATGAAACTAAATATGTATAAATTATTAGATTATTTTTTTATTAGTATTATTATTATTATCATTAATTAAATTAATAAATAATATTAGTGGTACTATTAATAATATTAATTTTTTATTTGTAATCTTTATTAAAATCAGTGTTAGAAATATTATTTTTATCAATGGATAGTATATAGATATAAAAGTCGATACATATAAATTGATATAGTATTATTGTAATTTGTAAAATTGATATTAATAATATCATTGTTATACATTCTATAGTAAAGTAATTACTATCATTATCATTAGTAATAATATAATTATTAGTATCATTATACTTGTATTACTATTAGATGTAATATTAAGAGTATCATTAATATAAATATAAGTATTAAAAGATTAATTATAATCTATAAATAAAAGGGAAAAATAAATAAGAACATAAAAATAGATATATGAATACTAATACATATACTGTTACATATAAATATACGTACATAATACAACTATAAATATATTTATATATATAAATATTTATACAGACATATATATAATTATGTGTAAATACAGTTAATATATATATATATATATATATATATATATATACATATATATACACCGTATGCTAACACAGAAAGTTGTAGTCAGTCTTCCATCATTTTCACGCTGTATGTAATTGATTTCCTGAATCGAAGGTCGTACCAATCAAGGGATAAAACACAAGCAAAATTACAAAATTAGTTAGCCATCGTATTCATTTTTATCTTCTTCTGTGTCTGCGTCCGTTTATTAATCCACATGGATCCTGTATATATCAATTGAGCTGTGTGATAAATCAATCAATTCCCCATTCATCTTCATCAAATATCTGCTATCTGTTTTGTTGGGACAAACAAATCATGAAGAATACTTACTACTTACATTTGAACAAACAAAAAAAAACCACCATCCTTCCAACCACATCTCACGACCAACACCTCCTCACGCCATCGTTTCATCACCACCATAAACCACCATAAATGGCGATCACCTTCCTGAGTATTTATTTTTTTCTTCTTCTCAACAGCCCATCACCATAACCAACACTATTAACGCTGCTATGTTTTAATCACTGCTTTTGTTTCTGTTTCGCATCGTAAACCACCACCAAAACCTACCTTTCCTTCGCTGCAACTGCTGCTAATTTCCTGTCTGAAACCTCCATTAAAACATCACTCGAAACACTTTTGAGCACCAACACATAGAGACTATTTCAATTAATTCCAATCGACCAAAAAGAACACAAGCATCAAACCCAATTTACTACTGCTACCCGATTCGTTTACCTTTATTTACTTCTGTCACAGTCGATTGTTGCTATATGTATGAAGATGATTATGATGATGTTTGATAACATATGAGGATATGAAAATGATTTCTCGATGAAGAAAATACTGTGATAACAATGATGAAGATATTGAACGTATGGTTGTCGCGTTTAACACATGAAACTAGAAACTTTTCTTCTTCCCTTATATTTTTTTTTTGTATTGATGGAACCTACCCTTTCTTACTCGTTATTTATGCTTATGCCTTTTACTTTTGAACCGAAAGGCACAGAATAATAACCACTTGTTATTATAATGATGATTGGCGTTTATATTTTTGTGTCGGCTAAACAGAAGAGGAAGAAAAAAAAAGCCAACGAATCCTTGAACCCTTTAAGCATAAGCCGTAATATTTATTTGATAATTGGGCCAAAAACGAGTAGAATAGGTTGTGGGCCGAGAGTCTGTTAGGTTAGCCTGTTGGGCTTTGCAGTTCGAAAAGGCTGGTGGTATATGACCTGGCGATTACTTTTGGAAGGAGAAGAAGTAGACATATAGTTTTTATATATTTATTTCGGTGGAGTTATAACAGAAAAGGGGAAACAGAGTAGTTGGTTGATGATGTGTTTAGGTGGAACAAGAGGTCAAGGGTTCGAGCCCTATCTGGGGCATTTTGTTTTTAAGAAAAGTCTTTGAGGTAGGTAAGTTATATTATTATTATTATTATTATTATTATTATTATTATTATTATTATTATTATTATTATTATTATTATTATTATTATTATTATTATTATTATTATTATTATTATTATTATTATTATTAGTATTATTATTATTATTATTATCATTATTATTATTATTATTATTATTATTATCATTACTATTATTATTATTATTATTAATACCATTATTAGTATTATTATCAAAATATTCTTTTTAAAAAAAAATATTATTATTAACAAAAGTATTTTTATTAAAATTATCATTTTCATTATTATTATAAGTATGATTATCATTAAAAACTATCATTTTGTTATTATCAACATTACTATTAATATTACTATCATTATAAGTATTATTATTTTTTTAGAATCATAATTATTATTATTATCATTATTAAGTATATTTACTAATATTATAATTATAATATAATACAATTTTTTATTTAGTATTATTAATACTATTTTATCAAATGATTTTTAGTTATATAAACACTATAGTTAATACATATAACATATCTATATTAACGTTTTATAATAAATACAAATTATTTAGTTAAAATACATAAAATAGAAATATTTAAATTATTTATTGATAAAACACATAATTTATTAAAATAACAATTAAATCACTGACTAAAACATAAAAATTGTTCGATTGCCATTACATGTGTTAATATACATAATTGAATATAGGTTCGTGAATCCGAGGCCAACCCTACACTTGTTAAATGACGTCATATGTATTTTTACTACAAAATACAGTATGGTGAGTTTCATTTGCTCCCTTTTTAATTGCTTTTGCAATATATATTTTTGGGCTGAGAATACTTGCGCTGTTTTATAAATGTTTTACGAAATAGGCACAAGTATTAAAACTAATTCTAAGTGGGTTTAAACCAAAAATATACCCTTAGCTTGGTAACATTAAACTACTTGTCTATGTATGGTAGGCGCGAATCCTAAAGATAGATCTATTGGGCCTGACAAACCCCATCCTGACTATGGGATGCTTTAGTACTTCGAGGTTATTTTAAACACACCTGATCTGGTGTACTTCAGAGGGTAAAACATGAACGTTAAGGCTTGTTACCGGGTGCCTACAACTTATAGAATACTTTTATACACTTGCGAGTGTACATATATATTATAAACGAAAATCTTGTGTTCTATTAATATAATGAAATGATTGTTATGATAAACCTATGAACTCACCAACCTTTTGGTTAACACTTTTAAGCATGTTTATTCTTAGGTATGAAAGAAACCTTCCGCTGTGCATTTGCTCATTTTAAAGATATTACATGGAGTCGTTCCTGGCATATAGAGGTCAGAACCTCGCAATGGGACCATTTGATGAAGACTTCGTCCAGGTGGATTAGGACGGGTCATCACAGGTGGTATCAGAGCGGTGGTCTTAGCGAATCAGGTCTTGCATTAGTGTGTCTAACTGATAGTTGTTTAGATGCATTAGTGAGTCTGGACTTCGACCGTGTCTGCATGTCAAAAGTTTTGCTTATCATTTGTGTCAAAAATTACCTGCTTATCATTCTTAGGGAATCACTTGCTTATTATTCTTAGTCTAGACACATTTTACTTCATCGACTGCATAAATAGTGTATAGACGAAATTCATATCTTATCGTATCTGCTAATTTATATATTAGCGTATCTGTTATTGTTACCTTTGCTTAACAGCTTTCGTAGATTCCTCCGTAACTTATGGGATTTTAGTATTATATATGCATATGTAAATTATGTATTGCAGGGTACTAATCTACATCCTATAATCTATTTCTTATCGAAAATCCTTCATCTGATCGTACGAGATGAATCCCTCAACCAGTTCGAGTTCTCAGATTCCGATAGCTATTCCGATAGTTATTCCGACAGCTATTTCGACATGGATGTTTGCCTAAGCTCCGGAAACAGCGTCACCGGAATGAATCAACCAATCAGCCATCATCAATTCTGGATGAATTAGGGATGAGTTCGTAGTCGACTTAATCAATGGAGATGCGAAGAAGGCGATCCCTTCCACCCACCAACCTGCACTCTTGATAAAAAACACAAAACGCTTACCGGCAAACCAGCCCGAAATACCATTTTTACCCTCATTTCCCGAATATCTCACCACGATTATATTCTATCTAAAAATTCTAACCCTTATTCATCCGCTCGTTCCGATCGACAATCATCCCGGAATAATATAAGAAGTCAACGAAATTCGCGCTCGAGTAATCAAATTGGAGAATATGGTGCAAAATTTACCAACTTCAGCAACATCACCGGCACCAACAGTACCACCAACATCGGTACCGATAGTGCTAGTACCACCAACAACAACATCTGCATCACACACCTCAACATCGCAATTTATACGTCGAGCATAATCATCGTTCTACATGACGTTCTACATCATTTATCTTCGTTCGACATGGCAATTATGTAATCTATAATGTTTTAGAGATTATATATTCTTGTTCTAACGGTAAATCAAATGAGTTTAATATTATATTAACTCATTAAATCCATGATTACATCTGAAGAAAATATATATGTATATATGTTTTCATAAAGATTATAATTAAAAATTCTTTTGTACATACTGTTAATGGTGAAAATATTTTAACGGGTAGGTAATACCCGAGGAACATTTAGATTTCACATTAATAATTTACACTGTACATTCTTCGAATCTGATTCAACAGTCATTTACTATCCTACTTATATCCACAGATATACGAATCCGTTCACCACAAAATAACCATTTTTTTATTCAATTTCATATTTGGATTTTGACTTATCAGAATCCAACAAGTGGCATAATGAAGAAAACATTTGACAAAATAAAATTTGTTAGAAATAAACAAATTAACTATGAGAAATTTTGTTAAGAATTCACGCTAACAAAATCCTAGCTAACTGTTCCTAGCTAACTGCTAATTCCGTATTACATTTATTTATCGCAATTTAATTATCGCAATTTATTTATCGCAATTTAAATTCTCGCAATTTTATTTATCGTCATTTAATTTCTGTTATTTATTTTACGCACTTTAAATATCAGGACACGTATACAAGGTTTTGACATATCATATCGACGCACGTATATATATTATTTGGAATAACCATAGACACTCTATATGCAGTAATGCTGGAGTTAGCTATACAGGGTTGAGGTTGATTCTATAATAATATATATACTTTGAGTTGTGATCGAGTCTGAGACATGTACACGGGTCACGATACGTATTAAGTAATTCGAATATTACATATTAAACTATATATGAATTATTGAACCGCTAACTGTGGACTATCATATGAGGACTACAAACATTGGACAATAAAAATAAATTAAAATATTAATTATAACATATGAAACTAAATAATTCTTCAAGTTTTCCACTTGATTTCATCTTAAACTTCATTTGTATCTTGACGATTACAATCTACGTTCAAACCTTTCATGATTCTTGAAAACACCTCAATCGAGAGAATGAATCAACCGCACTTCATCTACAGAAAGAAAGATTTATGCATATATTTATGCACCTGAAAAACTCTCGGAAACTGAGTGAACATTTAACACGTAGCGGTGCTAGTTCCTTTAGCATTATTATTACCCAAAATAACTTAAAAATCCCTTTTCAAGGTAGCCAACTTTGTCACAGCTCCAGCAAGTCAACTTCGACTTTTCGTTCGAAATAACCTTATTATAACCTTGATGTATATGCGTGCTCTTTTATTATTACCGGGGAACCTTTCATATTCCACCATATTACCATCCGCATTTAATCATCTAAAAACACAATTCTCTTGAAACCCCTCGGTTTGATAACCAATGATCCAGATCCGGTAACTTTGAAAATGCTGACGAAGCAGCATGTAGTAAATGGTCTTAATGACCAAGAGTTAATGATAAAGAATGGAGTGTTGGAAACGCTCGATAGAAAATTTGGTACTGAAAAAAAAAACGGATTGAACTAACCATGAAGGAGACCAAGGACAAATACAAGGATCAAACCCTATATTCAAAGAATCCAGGTAATTCTGGATCCGCCGAAATCTTTAGAGAATATCTTGTTCCGAAGTCATGTTAAAATCATGCGGAAAATTTTTCTTCATCAACTTTCGAACTTAGAAATTCTAAAATATCATCAAAAATATCTTCGATATTTCTGAGGATATTTTCATAAATATACTTGTCCGAAATTATCTACCTCTTCGTGCTTTCTGTATTTCATTATATAGGAAACTTCTATAAAATCTAAGTATAATTACGAATGAATTCTAGAGAAGTGTTGAGAATTAGAGCATGAGTTAGTATAATATAATGACACTTGGCCAACGTGATTATATTACAGTAAGTCATACTGGAAGTTCTATTGGAACATGATGATTCACAGATCATAACGTCATCATGTGCTATGTTACATAACTCTTTCATTCTACTTAACATCTGAACATATCAAGAAAATGTATTATTGATGATTCTATCTTTTGTGATGTTGATAAATTTGAAAATCAAATCGTGCTATCACGTTCCTTCCTGTTTAGGACATTATAATCATTCGAAACTTTATACCTACGAATTCTGGACCATTATTTCGCTTGATTTAGAATCGGGATGAGAAAACAAGAGCATAGAGCTCCGAAACATAACAAGAAATACACAGCCGATCACAAACACAGAGATTACAAACCGTGTATATCAATGTTTATCGCAACATAAAGACACGGGAGAATTAAAAACACTATAACCCCAAGAGTGAAGTGGAAGAAAATAGATTCCTCCAGTGGAAGTTGAAAAAAATAGAATGATTGTTGTGATAGTAAGAATAAGGATAAGAATTAGAACTGGATTAAGCATTTTCACAATCTGTTGAATTTGAAAGTATGAATTAAAATATAGAAAATGGAAGTGGTGGAAAGTTATGGAACGGAAGAAGTTCATTTATAGTGGAAATAACAGACAAAGAAATCAAGGCAGATTTTCGCATTTATTACAGAGATCTTAATTTCCTTATTCATCGAAGAATCAAATCTTTTAGATTTCGAAGATTTTCTTTAAATCTCTTGAATTCCGGAATTCAACCCTGACTCTGCCAAAAGTTAAGACAAACTTTACTTTTCCTATTTCAATCTTTTGTGATAACATCATTCATGCACTTTGAATAATTGAATTGTTTGATCTGTATTACACAATAATGATAAAACTCTATTTATCAATTTATATTCGTCATGAAAACATTTTTATTGTTATCCATAACCACCTCACTCAAATTTCGGGACGAAATTTCTTTAACGGGTAGGTACTATGACGACCCGGAAATTTTCGATCAAATTTAAACTTTATTCTTATAAGATTTCGACATGATAAGCAAAGTCTATTTAATTGAATCTCAAAATTTTTGAACAATTTCATGAAATCATTCGACCATCGACTGCTCTAGACGATTCACGAACAGTTGTTTTAAATACTATTAGTATTATCAAAATAAATATATTAATATTAATATTAAGAATAGCATGACATAAATATGAAACCAAATATGTATAAATTATTAGATTATTTTTTTATTAATATTATTATTATTATCATTAATTAAATTAATAAATAATATTAGTGGTACTATTAATAATATTAATTTTTTGTTTGTAATCTTTATTAAAATCAGTGTTAGAAATATTATTTTTATCAATGGATAGTATATAGATATAAAAGTCGATACATAGAAATTGATATAGTATTATTGTAATTTGTAAAATTGATATTAATAATATCATTGTTATACATTCTATAGTAAAGTAATTACTATCATTATCATTAGTAATAATATAATTATTAGTATCATTATACTTGTATTACTATTAGATGTAATATTAAGAGTATCATTAATATAAATATAAGTATTAAAAGATTAATTATAATCTATAAATAAAAGGGAAAAATAAATAAGAACATAAAAATAGATATATGAATACTAATACATATACTGTTACATATAAATATACGTACATAATACAACTATAAATATATTTATATATATAAATATTTATACAGACATATATATAATTATGTGTAAATACAGTTAATATATATATATATATATATATATATATATATATATATATATATATATATATATATATATATACACCGTATGCTAACACAGAAAGTTGTAGTCAGTCTTCCATCATTTTCACGCTGTATGTAATTGATTTCCTGAATCGAAGGTCGTACCAATCAAGGGATAAAACACAAGCAAAATTACAAAATTAGTTAGCCATCGTATTCATTTTTATCTTCTTCTGTGTCTGCGTCCGTTTATTGATCCACATGGATTCTGTATATATCAATCGAGCTGTGTGATAAATCAATCAATTCCCCATTCATCTTCATCAAATATCTGCTATCTGTTTTGTTGGGACAAACAAATCATGAAGAATACTTACTACTTACACTTGAACAAACAAAAAAAAACCACCATCCTTCCAACCACATCTCACGACTAACACCTCCTCACGCCATCGTTTCATCACCACTATAAACCACCATAAATGGCGATCACCTTCCTGAGTATTTATTTTTTTCTTCTTCTCAACAGCCCATCACCAGAACCAACGCTATTAACGCTGCTATGTTTTAATCACTGCTTTTGTTTCTGTTTCGCATCGTAAACCACCACCAAAACCTACCTTTCCTTCGCTGCAACTGCTGCTAATTTCCTGTCTGAAACCTCCATTAAAACATCACTCGAAACACTTTTGAGCACCAACACATAGAGACTATTTCAATTAATTCCAATCGACCAAAAAGAACACAAGCATCAAACCCAATTTACTACTGCTACCCGATTTGTTTACCTTTATTTACTTCTGTCACAGTCAATTGTTGCTATATGTATGAAGATGATTATGATGACGTTTGATAACACATGAGGATATGAAAATGATTTCTCGATGAAGAAAATACTGTGATAACAATGATGAAGATATTGAACGTATGGTTGTCGCGTTTAACACATGAAACTAGAAACTTTTCTTCTTCCCTTATATTTTTTTTTGTATTGATGGAACCTACCCTTTCTTGCTCGTTATTTATGCTTATGCCTTTTACTTTTGAACCGAAAGGCACAGAATAATAACCACTTGTTATTATAATGATGATTGGCGTTTATATTTTTGTGTCGGCTAAAAAGAAGAGGAAGAAAAAAAAAAGCCAACGAATCCTTGAACCCTTTAAGCATAAGCCGTAATATTTATTTGATAATTGGGCCAAAAATGAGTAGAATAGGTTGTGGGCCGAGAGTCTGTTAGGTTAGCCTGTTGGGCTTTGCAGTTCGAAAAGGCTGGTGGTATATGACCCGGCGATTACTTTTGGAAGGAGAAGAAGTAGACATATAGTTTTTATATATTTATTTCGGTGAAGTTATAACAGAAAAGGGGAAACAGAGTAGTTGGTTGATGATGTGTTTAGGTGGAACAAGAGGTCAAGGGTTCGAGCCCTATCTGGGACATTTTGTTTTTAAGAAAAGTCTTTGAGGTAGGTAAGTTATATTATTATTATTATTATTATTATTATTATTATTATTATTATTATTATTATTATTATTATTATTATTATTATTATTATTATTATTATTATTATTATTATTATTATTATTATTATCATTACTATTATTATTATTATTATTAATAATACCATTATTAGTATTATTATCAAAATATTCTTTTTTTAAAAAAAAAATATTATTATTAACAAAAGTATTTTTATTAAAATTATCATTTTCATTATTATTATAAGTATGATTATCATTAAAAACTATCATTTTGTTATTATCAACATTACTATTAATATTACTATCATTATAAGTATTATTATTTTTTTTAGAATCATAATTATTATTATTATCATTATTAAGTATATTTACTAATATTATAATTATAATATAATACAATTTTTTATTTAGTATTATTAATACTATTTTATCAAATGATTTTTAGTTATGTAAACACTATAGTTAATACATATAACATATCTATATTAACGTTTTATAATAAATACAAATTATTTAGTTAAAATACATAAAATAGAAATATTTAAATTATTTATTGATAAAACACATAATTTATTAAAATAACAATTAAATCACTGACTAAAACATAAAAAATTTTCGATTACCATTACATGTGTTAATATACATAATTGAATATAGGTTCGTGAATCCGAGGCCAACCCTACACTTATTAAATGACGTCATATGTATTTTTACTACAAAATACAGTATGGTGAGTTTCATTTGCTCTCTTTTTAATTGCTTTTGCAATATATATTTTTGGGCTGAGAATACATGCGCTGTTTTATAAATGTTTTACGAAATAGGCACAAGTATTAAAACTAATTCTAAGTGGGTTAAACCAAAAATATACCCTTAGCTTGGTAACATTAAACTACTTGTCTATGTATGGTAGGCGCGAATCCTAAAGATAGATCTATTGGGCCTGACAAACCCCATCCTGACTATGGGATGCTTTAGTACTTCGAGGTTATTTTAAACACACCTGATCTGGTGTACTTCAGAGGGTAAAACATGAACGTTAAGGTTTGTTACCGGGTGCCTACAACTTATAGAATACTTTTATACACTTGCGAGTGTACATATATATTATAAACGAAAATCTTGTGGTCTATTAATATAATGAAATGATTGTTATGATAAACCTATGAACTCACCAACCTTTTGGTTGACACTTTTAAGCATGTTTATTCTCATGTATGAAAGAAACCTTCCGCTGTGCATTTGCTCATTTTAAAGATATTACATGGAGTCGTTCCTGGCATATAGAGGTCAGAACCTCGCAATGGGACCATTTGATGAAGACTTCGTCCAGGTGGATTAGGACGGGTCATCACACATATTGTGAGTGATCAGGGTATCAAAGTCGATCCCGCAAAGATAGAAGCCATCAGCAAGTGGGAAACCCCCACTACTCCTACTCATATCCGCCAATTTTTAGACCTCGCCGGTTACTATCGTAGATTCATCAAAGATTTCTCTTTGATTGCACGTCCTTTGACCGCATTAACTCATAAAGGGAAGAAGTTCGTTTGGGCAACCGAGCAAGAGTCGACATTCTAAACCCTGAAGCAGAAGTTAACCACCGCACCTATCTTATCCCTTCCCGAAGGCAATGATGACTTCGTTGTGTATTGCGATGCCTCCCGATAAGGTTTTGGGTGTGTATTGATGCAACAGAAGAAGGTTATTGCTTACGCCTCCCGACAACTGAAGATTCACGAGCGAAACTACATAACTTACGATCTCAAACTTGGAGCCGTCGTCTTTGCGCTCAAACTATGGATACACTATCTTTATGGCACCATGAGTACCATCTTCACTGACCACAAAAGCCTCCAACAGATCTTTGATCGGAAGCAACTGAATATGAGACAACGTCGATGGATTGAGACGCTGAACAACTATGATTGTGAACTCCGTTACTATCCTGACAAGGCAAATGTCGTAGCCGATGCCTTGAGCTGAAAGGAAAGAATGATACCCCTTTGTGTCCGAGCTCTAAACATCACCATCCACACAAATCTCAATGGCCAAATCCGTGTAGCCTAAGAGGAAGCTCTCAAGGAGGAGAATATTGCTCAAGAGCAGTTGAACATTCTCATCTCTTGATTCGAGGTCAAAGAGACTGGACTCCGATACTTTGCCGGAAGAATCTGGGTGCCCAGTTATGGATATTTACGAAGCCTTATTCTAGATGAAGCTCATAAGTCAAGGTATTCGATTCATCCAGGAGCTGGTAAGATGTACCACGACCTCAAGGAGCAATATTAGTGGCCAAAACTCAAGAAGGATGTTGCGACTTACGTTGGAAAGTGTTTGACTTGTTCTAAGATCAAAGCCGAACATCAGAGACCATCCGAGTTACTTCAGCAACCCAAAATCCCGCAATGGAAGTGGGAAGGAATAACGATGGACTTCATCACGAAGCTACCAAAAACGGTAGGCGGTTATGATACCATCTGGATTATCGTTGACCGTCTTACTAAATCTGCACACTTCCTAGCCATGAAGGAAACTGATACGATGGAGAAACTCGCGCAACTATACATAAAGGAGATTGTATCTCGTCACGGCATACCCTTATCGATTATTTTAGACCGAGACACCCGTTTCACTTCTAGATTTTGGCATTCTTTACAAGAAGCTTTGGGAACACGTTTAGATATGAGTACTGCGTATCACTCGTTAACTGACGGACAGAGCGAACGCACGATTCAAACCCTGGAGGACATGTTGCAATCTTATGTAATTGATTTTGGAAAGGCTTGGGAAAAGCATTTGCCGCTGGCCGAATTCTCTTACAACAATAGCTATCATGCAAGCATTAAGGCCGCACCTTTCGAAGCCTTGTATGGCCGCAGATGTCGTTCTCCTATCTGTTGGGCTGAAGTAGGTGAAAAGCAACTCACCGGACCCGAACTCGTCCATGAAACAACAGAGAAGATTATCCAAATTCAAGCGAGGCTCAAGAAGGCCCGTGATCGTCAAAAGAGCTATGCCGATCTTAAGCGTAAAGATCGCGAATTCCAAGTAGGAGACTGAGTGATGTTGAAAGTCACACCTTGGAAAGGTGTAATCCATTTCGGAAAGCGTGGGAAGCTAAATCCACGATATATTGGTCCTTTTGAAGTCTTGGAGCGTGTTGGACCCGTCGCTTACCGTTTGGATCTTCCAACTCAGTTGAGCGCAGTTCATCCCACTTTTCACGTGTCGAATCTGAAGAAATTTCTTGCTAAACCAGAACTTGTCATACCTCTTGAGGAGCTTACGATTGATGACAAACTCCACTTCATGGAAGAACCTATTGAAATTATGGACCGTGAGGTCAAAAACCTTGAAACGCAACAAGACTCCAATTGTCCGAGTCCGTTGGAATGCTAAACGAGGACCCGAGTTCACTTGGGAGCGAGAGGATCAAATGAAGCAGAAATATCCTCACCTCTTCACAACTCTACCATCTACCTCAGTTTAAAATTTCGGGACAAAATTTTCATTAACAGGTGGGTAATGTAACGACCCGACTTTTTCGACTTACTTTTGTGCTTGTTACTTTCACGAAACTGCGTATTTGTGCGTACTGTGTTGGTTTATATTCTGGGATCTTATTTCATGTTAATTACTTTCATTGATACCATACAACGTGCCATTAAGTACTTAGTTACTTAACTTGATCCCCGAATACTTTTATGACCGTTGGTGTCACTTGATGTTTAGAACGAGCTATATGTTTTGGTACACACTTAACTTTTCTCATAATCGGAACATTATGACTACGTAAAAGTAATTGTTATTTTCTAATGACAATTACTGAAATATCCCATTCATATCGGTTATAAACGTTTCATATTAATTGATTTCGTTGAGAGGTTTTGACCTCTATATGAGACGTTTAACAAAGACTGCATTCGTTTTTTAAACAAATCATAACCTTTATTTTATCGATAAAGGTTTAAAACCATAACGTACATTATCAAATAATGATAATCTAAAAGATAACGTTTTACACACGACCATTACATAATGGTTTACAATAATATTACACATCGATTGAAATCTCCGAATGCAGTTTTTAAACAATATATTACAAGCATGCTGACTCCAATTCTTGTCCTTAAATTAGCATGCAACATTGGAAGCTCTTAATAATCACCTGAGAATAAACATGCTTTAAACGTCAACAAAAATGTTGGTGAGTTATAGGTTTAGCCTATATATTTATCAAATCGTAATAATAGACCACAAGATTTCATCTTTCAATAACATGCAAACTGCATAAAAATCATTCATATGGTGAACATCTGGTAACCGACATTAACAAGATGCATATAGAATATCTCCATCATTCCGGGACATCCTTCGGACATGATAAATTTCGAAGTACTAAAGCATCAGCAACATGGATGGGGCTTGTTGGGCCCAATAGATCTATCTTTATGATTCGCGTCAATTAGGGGCCAGTTCCCTAATTCTTAGGCTGCCAAGCAAAAAGGGGCATATTCGATTTCGATCATTCAACCATAGAATGTAGTTTCACGTACTTGTGTCTATTTTGTAAGACATTTATAAAACTGCATGTATTCTCATCTCAAAAATATTAGATTTTAAAAGTGGGACTATAACTCACTTTTACGGATTTTCACTTCGTCAGAAAAATAAGACTTGGCTACGGGTCGATTCACGAACCTATAACATATATATATATATATATATATATATATATATATATATATATATATACGATCGAAATATATTCATATCATATTTTATTACGTTTAAACGATTTAAGTTTGTTAAGTTGATTGTCCAACGCTAGAAGTCCATAATTAATTGTCCACAGTTAGTAGTACAGAAATAAATTAATATATATTATCTCGAATCAATCCATGACCCAGTGTATATAAGTCTCAGACTCGATCACAACTCAAAGTATATATATTATTTCAGAATCAACCTCAACCCTGTATAGTTAACTCGAGTATTACTGCATATAGAGTGTCTATGGTTGTTCCAAATAATATATATAGATGACGCCGATATGATATGTCAAAACATTGTATACGTGTCTATGGTCTATCAAGATTACATAATATATGTTAGAATACATGTATAATACAATATAAGTTAGTTAAGTTATGGTTGGTATAGATTTGTTGCAAATTTCACGTAGCTACAACAAGCAAATTTATCCAATTTTGTTTTACCCATAACTTCTTCGTTTTAAATCCGTTTTGAGTGAATAAAGTTGCTATGATGTCATAATGAACTGAAATTTATGAAACTAAACAGAAAAAGTATAACTTTATAGTCAGAAATAAAGGTTACAAGTCATTTTTGTAAGAGGTAGTCATTTCCGTCGAAAGAACGACATCTTGATGACCATTTTGAAAAACATACTTCCACTTTGAGTTTAACCATGATTTTTGGATATAATTTCATGTTCATAAGAAATATCATTTTCCCCGAAGAAAAACTTTTAATTCAAAGGTTATCATAGTTTTTAATTATCCAACCCAAAACAGCCTCCGGTTTAACTACGACGGCGTATGTCCGTTTTTACAGTGTTCTTCGTGTTTCCAGGTTTTAAATCATTAAGTTAGCATATCATGTAGATATAGAACATGTGTTTAGTTGATTTTAAAAGGAAAGTTAGAAGGATTAACTTTGTTTGAGAATAAGTTTAGAATTAATTAAACTATGTTCTAGTCATTACAAGTTTAAATCTTCGAATAAGATAGTTATATATATATGAATCGAATGATGTTATGAACATCATTACTACCTCAAGTATAGTAGTTAAACCTACTGGAAGTGAAAAGAAATGATCTAGCTTCAAAGGATCTTGGATGGCTTGAAAGTTCTTGAAACAGAATCATGATACGAAAACGAGTTCAAGTAAGATTACTACTTGAATTAAGATAGTTATAGTTGTAGAAATTGAATCAAAGTTTTAGTATGAGTATTACCTTGAATTAGGATGATAATTTACTGTAAATAACAAAGATTTAGTGAGGTTGGATGATCACTTGAAATGGATTTGCAAGATTGGAAGTAAGTTAACAAACTTGGAAGTGTTCTTGAAGTATTCTTGAGTAGTTGTTTTGTAGGTTGATCAAAGGTTGGATTTATGAGCTACATTGATGTAGATTTTGATAAATATGATGAATAACACTTAGAACATCATCATAGAACTAGAGAGAGATCAAATGGATGAAAGAAAATTGAAAAATGAAAGTGTATGAGAGTGTGATCAAAAACGTGAATGGCTTAGTCCATATATGCAAGTTGTAATTTGATTTTTAGTGTAATAATTCATGCTAGTTGTCAAATGATGGTTCCACATGTTTGTTGATAAAATGAGGGCTGCTAAGAGCTGATCATTGAAGTGTATATACCAATAGTATATACATAAAGGAGCTGTGTATTGTACGAGTACGAATACGGGTGCATAAGAGTAGAATCGTTGATGAAAATGAATGAGAATGTAAATGTAAGCATTTTTGTTAAGTAGAAGTACTTTGAAATGTGTCATGAAGTCTTTCAAAAGTGTACTAATACATCTTAATACAATATATTATATGCATTTTAACTGAGTTGTTAAGTCATCGTTAATCGATACATGTAAGTATTGTTTTGAAACCTATAAGTTAACGATCTCGTTAAATGTAATTAATCCCATTGTTATTATATCTAATGAGATGTTAAATTGTTACATTATTATGATAACATGATGTACTAATGTATCTTAATATGATATATAAATATTAAGACGTTATTACAACGATAATCGTTACGTATAGATATCGTTTTGAATTTCTTAAGCTAGTAGTCTTGTTTTATGTATAAGGTTCATTGTTAATATACATAATGAGATACTTAATTATCATTTCATTATGTTAAACATATATATATGTTCATATATATAATATCATATCATATACAAGTTATAACGTTCGTGAATCATCGGACAAACTGGGTGGTCAAACGTTAACACAAAATCCGTTTCAATTAATCAAGTCTTAAAAAGTTTGATTTCTTAACATGTTGGAAACATTTATTCATGTAAATATTAATCTCATATAATATATAATCATGGAAAAGTTCGGGTCACTACAGTACCTACCCGTTAAATAAATTTCGTCCCGAAATTTTAAGCAGTTGGATGTGTTGACGCATCATCTGGAAATAAGTGCGGGTATTTCTTATCCATCTGATCTTCACGCTCCCAGGTGAACTCGGGTCCTCTACGAGCATTCCATCGAACCTTAACGATTGGTATTTCTTGTTTTGCTTAAGTCCTTTAACCTCACGATCCATTATTTCGACGGGTTCTTCAATGAATTGAAGTTTTTCATTGATTTGGATTTCGTCTAAAGGAATAGTGAGATCTTCTTTGGCTAAGCATTTCTTCAGGTTCGATACGTGAAAAGTATCGTGTACACTGGCAAGTTGTTGAGGTAATTCATGTCGGTAAGCTACTGGTCCGACACAATCTATAATCTTGAATGGTCCAATGTACCTTGGATTCAGTTTCCATCATTTACCAAATCGAACAACACCTTTCCAAGATGATACCTTAAGCATGACCATGTCACCAATTTCAAATTCTACATCTTTTCTTTTACTGTCCTCGTAGCTCTTTTGTAGACTTTCGGCGGTTTTTAACCGTTGTTAAATTTGAATGATCTTCTCGGTAGTTTCTTGGATAATTTCTAGACCCATAATTTTTCTATCCCCCACTTCACTCCAACAAATCGGAGACCTGCACTTTCTGCCATAAAGTGCCTCAAACGGTGACATCTCAATACTCGAGTGGTAACTGTTGTTGTATGAAAATTCTGCTAACGGTAGATATCGATCCCAACTGTTTCTAAAATCAATAACACATGCTCGTAGCATGTGTAGTGACCCGAACTTTTCCATGTTTATATATATTAAATGAAATTGATATTTACATGATTAAATGTTTCCAACATGTTAAGTAATCAAACTTGTTAAGACTTGATTATTTGAAATGAGTGTCATGTAGACAATTGACCACCCAAGTTGACCGGCGATTCACGAAAGTCAAAACTTTATATATATATATATATATATATATATATATATATATATATATATATATATATATATATATATATATATATATATATATATATATATATATATATATATATATAGTTAACATGATATTATGATAAGTAAGTATATCACTATGTATATTAACAATGAACTACATATGTAAAACAAGACTACTAACTTAAGAATTTCGAAACAATATATATACCTAACAATTATCGTTGTAATAGTATTTTAACATATATATATATATGATGTTAAGATATATTCATACACCATGTTATCATGTTAACATAACAATTTAACATCTCATTTCAGTATAATAACAATGAATTAATTACATATAACAAGATCGTTAACTTAAAGGTTTCAAAACAACACTTACATGTAACGACTAACGATGACTTAATGACTCAGTTAAAATGTATATACATGTAGTGTATTTAGATGTATTAGTACACTTTTGAAAGACTTAAAGACACATATCAAAGTACTTCTACTAAACAGAAATGCTTACAATTACATCCTCATTCATTTTCATCAACAATTATACTCGTATGCACCCGTATTCGTACTCGTATAATACACAGCTTCTAGATGTATATACTATTGGTATATACACTTCAATGATCAGATCCTTAGCAGCCCATGTGAGTCATTAAACATGTGGGAACCATCATTTGACAACTAGCATGAAATATCTCACAAAATTACAAAAAATATTATAAATCATTCATGAATTATTTACATGAAAACAAACTTACACATCCTTTATATCTAATCCATATACCAACGACCAAAAACACCTAAAAACACTTTCATTCTTCAATTTTATTCATATAATTGATCTCTCTCAAGTTCTATATTCAAGTTCTAAGTGTTCTTCATATATTATATAAGTTCTAGTTTCATAAAACCAAGAACACTTTCAAGTTTGCAAGATTGCTTCCAAGCTTTCTAATCCATTCCAAGTAATCATCCAAGATTAAGAAACCTTTGTTACTTATAGTAGGTTATCTCTCTAATTCAAGGTAATACTCATATTCAAACTTTGATTCAATTTCTATAACTATAACAATCTTAATTCGAGCAGAAATCTTACTTGAACTTGTTTTCGTGTCATGATTCTACTTCAAGAACTTTTAAGCCATCCAAGAATCTTTTGAAGCTAGATCATTTCTTGTCACTTCTAATAGATTTACCAACTAAACTTAAGGTAGTAATGATTTTCATAACATCATTCGATTCATACATATAAAGCTATCTTATGCGAAGATTTAAACTTGTAATCACTAGAACATAGTTTAGTTAATTCTAAACTTGTTCACAAATAAAGTTAAACCTTCTAACTTGACTTTTAAAATCAACTAAACACATGTTCTATATTGATATGATATGCTAACTTAATGATTTAAAACCTGGAAACACGAAGAACACCGTAAAACCGGACATACGCCGTCGTAGTGAAATCGGGGGCTGTTTTGGGTTTAAAAAAATAAAAAGTATCTTAATCTTTGAATTGGAAGTTTGTTTTCTGGAAAAATGATATTACATATGAACATGATACAATATCCAAAAATCATGGTTAAACACAAAGTGGAAGTATGTTTTTTAAAATGGTCATCATGATGTCATTTTTTCGACGAAAATGACTACCTCTTTAAAAAATGACTTGTAACCTGTATTTCTGACTATAAAATTATACTTTTTTTGTTTAGTTTCATAAATTTTAGTTCATTATGAAACCATAGCAACTTGAATCACTCAAAACAGATTTGAAACGAAGAAATGACGGGTAAAACAAAATTGGATAAACTTGCTAGTTTTAGCTACGAAAATTTTGTAACAAATCTAGACTAAACATATCCTAACTAATTTATATTGTATTATACATATTATGTAATCTTGGGATACCATAGACACGTATACAATATTTTGACATATCATATTGACCCATCTATATATATTATTTGGAATAACCATAGACACTCTATATGCAGTAATGTTTGAGTTAGCTATACAGGGTTGAGGTTGATTCCAAATATATATATACTTTGAATTGTGATCTAGCCTGAGACGTGTATACACTGGGTCGTGGATTGATTCAAGATAATATATATTGATTTATTTATGTACATCTAACTGTGGACAACTAGTTGTAGGTTACTAACGAGGACTGCTAACTTAACAAACTTAAATCACAAAAACGTAATAAAAAATGTTGTGAATATATTTCGATCATACTTTGATATATATGTATACATTTGTTATAGGTTCGTGAATCGACCAGTAGCCAAGTCTTATTTTCGGCAAAGTAAAAATCTGTGAAAGTAAGTTATAGTCCCACTTTTACAATCTAATATTTTTTTTGGGATGAGAATACATGCAGCTTTATAAATGTTTTACAAAATAGACACAAGTACGCAAAACTACATTCTATGGTTAGATTATTAAACCGAATATCGCCCTTCAAGTCTGGTAACCTAAGAATTAGGGAAATGGCCCCTAATTGAGGCGAATCTTAAAGGTAGATCTATCGAGCCCAACGAGCCTCATCCAGGGTATGGATGCTTTAGTACTTCGAGGTATTATTTAGTATATTAGTTGTGCACTGTATACTGAGGGATATTCTATATGCATCTTGTTAAGGTCGGTTACCAGGTGTTCAACATATGAATGATTTTTATCTCTATGCAGTTTTCGAAATGCCTGATATGAGATGTGTTATAAAAATGAAATCTTGTGGTCTATTATTATGATTTGATAATATATAGGTTAAACCTATAACTCACTAACATTTTTGTTGACGTTTTAAGCATGTTTATTCTCAGATGATTATTAAGAGCTTCTGCTGTTGCATACTAAAATAAGGACAAGATTTGGAGTCCATGCTTGTATGATATTGTGTAAAAACTGCATTCAAGAAACTTATTTTTGATGTAATATATTCTTATTGTAAACCATTATGTAATGGTCGTGTGTAAACGGTATATTTTAGATTATCATTATTTGATAATCTACGTAATGCTTTTTAAACCTTTACCGATAAAATAAAGCTCATGGTTATTTTAAAAATGAATGCAGTCTTTGAAAAACGTCTCATATAGAGGTCAAAACCTCGCGACGAAATCAATTAATATGGAACGTTTATAATCAATATGAAAGGGACATTTTAGTTGGTATCCGAGCGTTGGTCTTAGAGAACCAGAAATTTGCATTAGTGTGTCTTATCGAGTTCGTTAGGATGCATTAGTGAGTCTAGACTTCGACCGTGTTTACTTGAAAAACGATTGCTTAACATTTTTGTTGGAAACTATATATTGTTAACATGTAAATATTATGTGATATATTAATCTCTTAACTTGTTTGATATTGTGTGTTAGATGTCTACCTCTAGTACAAATCCTATCGACTCACCTAATAATAATGAAGAGTCGAATATAGTTTGGGAAGATTCACAAATTCCCGAAGAGGAACCGAAAGAGGAGGAACCGGAAGAAGAGGAACCGGAAGAAGAGGTTCCGGAGGAGGAAATATTAGGAATCATAGTAAAACAGATAAATAAAAGAAAATCCTCAAACAATGGACCAAAGTTAAAAATGGTCAATGGTGTTTCCGCCAAGGAAGAAAATATTGGAAAGATTACCAATTTTCCAATGAATTGGATCCCGATGAGGATTCCGATGATGTTATAGAAATTACCTCGACCCAATTTGAAAAGGCAAAAGAAAATAATAAGGGAAAGGGCATCAAAATAGAGAAACCTGATTCCAACCCCGATGAACTTTATATGTATCGTCAACACCCGTATTTCTTAAGTTGTAACAATAACCCGGGAACCTCTAAGCCACCAGGTTTTTCTAAACCATTTGTGAAAACAATGGCTCGTATTAGAGGAACATCATATATCCCTAGAAAATTAGCAAAACGAAACAGGTCCGAAGAGGAAGAAACTAGTGAGTCGGAATAAAGAGTTGTAATCATGAGGTGTAAAATATGTAAAATAAGTGTGCTTGTACTTTTCTTGTTGTATGTGAAAATTGCTTGTATTATTTGATAATTATCTTTTACGAATCTAACCCTCGTCTATTTTTATAGTATTAAAACAAAAATGGATGTTAAGGATAGACAACCAAAAATTTTAGAAGACCTACCCGGGGACATGATTGATGAAATCTTGTCTAAAGTCGGTCAGAATTCATCGGCTCAATTATTTACGGCGAAATTAGTGTGTAGAACATTTGATGAACGTTCCAGGCATGCCTTAGCTTATAAACGGCTTTCATTTGAAAGATGGGGTATATCACATTGGGGACACCGTAAGTTACGCCGTGTTTTCTTTAAAGCGTTAAATACGGGGAACCCAAATGCAATTTTACGCTACGGGTTAAGAACCTATTTTGACTCAACATATCCCAACATAGGACTTCGTGAGTTAGAAAGAGCTTCTAATATGCAAAATAAAGAAGCATGTTATGCTTACGGGTTAGTGATGTTCGCTTCTCACCAAAGTGAGAAAAAGAACATCGGATTACAACTTTTAAATAAAACCTTCCCACAAGTGACAGATTCAGTAGTTGGGGTAAGAAACAAGGTTTTTAGATTATTACGGTGCTATTGGACATTACGAAACCCTCGTCCCTTTGACGACGTTACAACATGTTGTCTTGTCAATGGCCACAATGGTTATGTTCCACAAGACCAAGGATGGGAAGTAGTCTTAGTAAAACCAGAATGCATGACTTATTTTTGGACTTATGAATTACGTGTTTTTATTGCCTTTGCTGAAAGACTTGCGTATTAACTAGGATTGTTGTCACAACTGTTTTGTATCAAAGTTATTGTGTGCTATATTTCATACTATATGTATAATAGCAGTATTGTAAGTTTGTAAAATATTGTATAAAAGTTTGAACGCGAAATATTATTATAATCAGTTTTTCATATAGAATTGTAGTAGTTGAATTGTATATTAGCTACTAAGTATGAACTTAAAGGGTAGGTACTACCCGAATTAAAACTATAAAACGCTAATATGAAGAAAAAGCTTTTATAAATGAGTTCATATTGTGCTACGAAATACTATTGACTACTCTTAATATTCTATATGATTAACTTAATTCTTTTGAGCTATTTTTGAATTTGATGGAACCGAGGGTCCAATCGGATTGAAACGGTGGACCGAAAAGGTTGAATCGGTGTTTGCCATAAGTAAGTGTACAAAAGAAGACAAAGTAAAGTACGCTACGCATACCTTCACAGGTATTGTGTTAACATGGTGGAATACCTACCTAGAGCAAGTGAGCCAAGATGCTGCGTACACACTACCGTGGTCAGCATTCAAACATCTGATGACTGAGCAGTATCGTCCCAGAAATGAGGTCAATAAGCTCAAAGTAGAGCTTAAAGGATTACGAATACAAGGTTTTGACATTACCACATACGAACGATGATTCACGAAGTTGTGTTTATTATGCCCAAGTGTGTTCGAAGATGAAGAGGAGAAAATCGACGCATTTTTTAAAAGGGTTACCTGAAAGGATCCAAGAAGATATAAGTTCACACGAGCCCACCTCCATACAAAAGGCGAGTCGAATGGCTCATAAACTCATAAATCAGATTGAGGAAAGAGTTAAAGAGCAGGCGGCCGAAGAAGCTAACACGAAACAAATCAAGAGAAAGTGGTAAGAAACCAGTGACAAGGGTTACAATTTACACAATCAACACAACAATCACAACTACAATCGCACCAATTTTCGCAACAATAAACGCAACAACAACAACCACCCCAGCAATAACTACAACAACCGTTTCAACAACAATAACAACCGCAACAACAACAATCCCAACAATAACAACAAGAGGCAGAAACCATGTCAGAGGTGTGAAGGATACCATCCGACTGGGCTCTGTACGGCAGTGTGTACTAAGTGTAAAAGAAAGGGCCATGGTGCGACAAAGTGCGAAATCTACGGATCAATGGCTAAGGGAACAAATAATGCCGGAACAAGTTATGCCAACATTACCTGTTTTGGATGCGGGAAGAAGGGCCATTACAAAAATGCGTGTCCAAATTAGGGGGATAATAATGGGCAAGGCCGAGGAATAGTCTTCAACATTAATGCGGTTGAAGCGCAGGAACACCCGGAGCTTGTTACGGGTACGTTTCTTATTAACAATACATCTGCTTAGGTTTTATTTGATTCGGGTGCGGATAGAAGCTATATGAGTAAGGATTTATGTGCTAAAATAATTTGTCCATTGACGCCTTTGGATAATAAATTTTTACTCGAATTAGCAAACGGTAAATTAATTATAGCAGATAAGATATGTCAGAATCGAGAAATTAAACTGGTTAGCGAAACGTTTAAGATTGATTTGATACCAGTAGAGTTAGGGAGTTTTGATGTGATAATCGGCATGGACTGGTTGAAAAAGAAGAGAGCGGAACTCATATGTTACAAAAATGCGATTCGCATTGTAAGAGAAAAAGGAAAACCCTTAATGGTGTACAGAGGAAAGAGCAACGCGAAGCTAAATCTTATTAGTAATTTGAAGGCGCAAAAACTAATAAGAAAAGGTTGCTATGCCGTTCTAGCACATATTGAAGAAGTCAAACCCGAAGAAAAGAACATTGTGATGACCCGGCAATTTCCGACCAAATTTAAACTTAATTCTTATATGATTCCGACACGATAAGCAAAGTCTGTGATATTGAGTCTTAAAATTTAACGTAATCATTGATTAATCAAATATTGGTACAGTAGCCTTTTTAAATTTATATATTCAATCGTATCTTGCCTTGGATATGGAAGAAAATATTGTCAACATACATTTGTTCATTTTATGGAGTTCAATCACTGACCCCACTCATTTATCACTAACTTCACTAATTAGAGCTCATATTTTAACAGTATAATTTTAGAACGTTTATTTAGGTGACCACATTAACTTTAGTAGCTCTAGTGACCAATTAAATTTTATGCCCACTTCTAAGTTAATTGGCATGTGATCTTTTCAAAAATTACATGAGCTGTGATTTCTTTTTGTAGTTATCATTTTCAAAAAGACAATTTGTGGCAAAGTCTCTTTCAAGAATTCTATCGAGAATCAAGAATTAATGGTTTCCTAAATTCGTTATTCAACATGTTTTAATTAATATAGTAATATATTATATATTCTATTTAGGCTATTGAAAACAACATGTAACAAACTTTCATTTTCTTTCCGTGATACTTTCAATTATGAACAATGATTACTGTATTTAATTGATTGAATCTAATTGATTGATTTTATTGTTGAAAGTTTCCATCATCTTATCTATGTTATATATATATAAATATGCTTATGCTTGATCCATATTTATAAACACACTCCATATCCTTCAACTCCCTTCTTCTTCTTATTCTACCTCACTCACGACAGCCACCCTTTATAGCTCCATAATCACCACTATCCTATGAACACCATCGGTACAACTATCAAACCATCAAATGCTTACGTTCAAAATACACTGTTGCATTTTCTATTATTTTTATTGATTCTATGTTACCATGCTACTACCCATTTAACTGCTGCAAATACACTAGTACTAGTTCTACTTAACCCACAAATGATCACCACCAAACCATTACTATTGTTTTTCTGTTTATTCGACAATTGCAAACAACCCATATCACCACCTTCTACAACCTTTTATTTCGAGAACCCACAAACCAAACCACTTGATCACCACTATAGAATCAACTCGTTTGCTTATTTCTTCTATTTCTTTTCTAAACGTGATCAACCAAACATCATCACCAAGTACAAATACCACTCTTGGAACCATGCATATTACAGCTACGACTACGATTCCTGATTCTATCCAAACGTCGAACTTCCACCTCAAAACACATTCGGTTATATATATATATATATATATATATATATATATATATATATATATATATATATATATATATATATATATATATATATATATATATATATATATATATATATATATATTTTCTTCTTTCTTTCTTGTTCAGTCGAAGACCATCAGCTACAGCTCGATTCCTTCTATTTACAGCCATCACATGAAACTACAGTTCCTTCTTTCTGTTTCCGTTTACAGGTCGAACCAAACACCACACTCAAATCCGTCATCATCGTATTGTTCCTGTTTTCTAGTCAAACTGAACCCAAATAATCACCATAATTATATTGCTCAACTCCTAATGTTTCGTTTTCTTTCTGTGATGATTGCAACGATGATAATGATTGATCGATTATTCCTGTCGGTTTCATAAAACAAAAGAGGTATGGCAAAAAAAAAAAAAAAATTGAATAAAGGAAACAACTCCACTTGCTTGGTAAAGAGTATATAAGTCGTTGATTTTAGTGGTGGATGGGCCACCCCGTTTTTCTTTTTTTTCTGAAACCGTATACTTGATGATGTGGTTAAGACAAGATATATATTCTTTCTGCTGGACTATATTTTCGATTGGGCCATAGGCTAGTCCATTAATTCCTTAATTGAATAAGTAACAATTAGGCCTGTTATTGGACTTGTATTCGGATGTGTTTGGGCTGCCATGTTGCTGTCTTCTATTGGGCCAAACGAAATGTATGATGATGATGTGTTCACGAATGGATGATGCGTGTACATGATGGTGATGATACGTGTACATGATATTGATGATGTTGTCGTGATTCTTGATAATGTTGATGATTGATGTTAAGCGATACGTATAATGATATGTATAGGTTGTCGATGATGATAATAATTTATGATGATAAAGTGATAACATGGTGATATTAAGATGATGATGGATTCGATGACATAAATAATAATGTTATGATTTTATGTTAAATTATCGATTAATGATGATGATCATGGTGCGGTTAGGATATAATGGTAATGAAGAATAGATGATGATAATAAGATTAAAATGATAGTGTGAAAAAGTTTAGAGATAAGATGTTAGTAAAGAAATTGATGATGTGATTATGATCATAAATATGATTATGGTATTGTTAAGATGGGGATAAAAATATTTGATATTATGATAAATGAGTTGGATATGAAGTTGTGAAGATGAGGTGATTAATGGGAGAAATGAAAATGATAATATTGGTTAAATTAATTTTACGTACGAAATGAATCAGAAAAGGGAAGGATGGAGTAATGGTTAAGGCATTATCGGGTTAGCGGGACGTCGCGGGTTCAAACCCGGACTTGGGATATTTTTATAAGGGCTACTTCTTTGAGGTTCGTGAATCCGAGGTCAACCCTATACTAGTTAAATGACGTCATATGTATTTTTACTACAAAATACAGTATGGTGAGTTTCATTTGCTCCCTTTTTAATTGCTTTTGCAATATATATTTTTGGGCTGAGAATACATGCGCTGTTTTATAAATGTTTTACGAAATAGGCACAAGTACTAAAACTAATTCTATGTGGGTTTAAACCAGAAATATACCCTTAGCTTGGTAACATTAAACTACTTGTCTATGTACGGTAGGCGCGAATCCTAAAGATAGATCTATTGGGCCTGACAAACCCCATCCTGACTATGGGATGCTTTAGTACTTCGAGGTTATTTTAAACACACCTGATCTGGTGTACTTCAGAGGGTAAAACATGAACGTTAAGGCTTGTTACCGGGTGCCTACAACTTATAGAATACTTTTATACACTTGGGAGTGTACATATATTTATAAACGGAAATCTTGTGGTCTATTGATATATTGAAATGATTGATATGATAAACCTATGAAATCACCAACCTTTTGGTTGACACTTTTAAGCATGTTTATTCTCAGGTATGAAAGAAATCTTCCGCTGTGCATTTGCTCATATTACATGGAGTCGTTTATGGCATATTTAAGTCAGTACCTCGCAATGGAACCAAATGTTGAAGACTTCGTCCAGGAGGATTAGGACGGGTCATCACAGTTGGTATCAGAGCGGTTGTCTTAGCGAACCAGGTCTGCATTAGTGTGTCTAACTGATAAGTCATTAGGATGCATTAGTGAGTCTGGACTTCGACCGTGTCTGCATGTCAAAAGTTTTGCTTATCATTTCGTGTCGAAAATTACCTGCTTATCATTCTTAGAGAATCACTTTATTATCATTCTTAGTCTAGACACATCTTACTGCATTGATTGCATTAATAGTGTATAGACAAATTCCTATCTTAGCATATCTGCTAATTCATATCTTAGCGTATCTGTTACTGTTACCTTTGCCTGATAGCTTCCGTAGATCCCTCCATAACTTATGGGATTTTAGTATTATATATGCATATATAAATTATGTATTGCAGGGTACTAATCTACATTCTATAATCTATTTCTTATCGAAAATCCTTCATCTAATCGTACGAGATGAATCCCTCAACCAGTTCAAATTTCTCGAATTCCGACAGCTATTTCGATATGGAGTTTCACCTAAGCTTCGAAAACAGTGTCACCTGAATGAATCAATCAATTCATTTGATGGGTTTGTAGCCTACTTAATCATTGGAGACAAAAAAAAAAGGTGATCCTTTCCATAAACCAAATTCACCTCTTGGCGAAGAACCTGAAGCACTTATCGGTGAACCAGTCCAAAATACCATTTTCACCCTCATTTCCCGAATATCTCGTCATGATTACATACTATCTCAGATTCTAAACCTTATTCATTCGCTCGTTCTTACCGACAATCATCTCGGAGTAATCGAAGAAGTCAACGAGCTTCGCGCCTGAGTAATGATTTTTGGAGAATGTGGTGCAAAACCCACCAGCTTCAACAACATCACCAGTACCAACAGTACCATCAATAAACAGCACCAGTACCATCAACAATCCGTGCCTCAACATCTCATTCTGTACCTCGAATATAATCATCGTTCTACATGACGTTCTACATCATTTATCTTCGTTCGACATGGCGATTACGTAATCTCTAATGTTTTAGAGATTATATATTCTTGTTCTAATGGTAAACCAAATGAGATTAGTATCATATTAACTCATTAAATCTATATTACATCTGAAGAAAATATATATATGAAAGTATATTTTCATAAAGATTGTAATTAAAATTTTTTTTGTACAAACTGTTAATAGTGAAAATATTTTAACGGGTAGGTAATACCCGAGGAATATTTAGATTTCACATTAATAAGTTACACTGTACATTCTTCGAATATGATCCAACAATCATTTACTATCCTACTTACATCCACAGATATACGTATCCGTTCACCGCAGAATAATCATTTTCATACAATTTCATATTTGGATTTTGACCTATCAGAATCCAACAAGTGGCATAATGAAGAAAACATTGGACAAAATAAAATTTGTTAGAAACAAACGAATTAACTATGAAAATTTTTGTTAAGAATCCACGCTAACTGTTCCTAGCTAACTGTTCCTAGTTAACTGATTACATTTTATTTATCGCAATTTATTTATCGCAATTTAATTATCGCAATTTTATTTATCGTCATTTAATTTCTGTTATTTACTTTTCGCACTTTATTTATCGTTATTTAATTTCTGTTATTTATTTTACGCACTTTAAATATCAGGACACATATACAAGGTTTTGACATATCATATCGACGCATTTATATATATTATTTGGAATAACCATAGACACTTTATATGCAGTAATGATCGAGTTCTCTATACAGGGTTGAGGTTGATTCTGCAATAATATATATAATTTGAGTTGTGATCGAGTCTGAGATATGTACACGGGTCACGATACGTATTAATTAATTCGAATATTATAAATTAAACTTTATATGAATTATTGGACTGTTAACTGTGGACTATCGACTGTGGACTATCAAGATTGGACAATTAAAAATGAATTAAAATATTGATTATAACATATGAAACTAAACAATTCTTCAAGTTTACCACTTGATTTCATCTTAAACCTCATTTGTATCTTGACGATTACAATCTACGATTCAAACCTTTCATAATTCTTGAAAGCACTTCAATCGATAGGATGAACTAACCGCACTTCATCTACGGAAAAAGAGATTGATGCATATAGTTATGCACCTGAAAACACTCGGAACCTGTGTAAACATTTAGCACGTGTCGGTGTTAGCTCCTTTGGCATTTTTATTACCGAAAATAACATTGAAACTCTTTTTCAAATTAGCCAATTTTATCACAGCTTCAACAAACCAACTTCGACTTCCATTCGAATTAGCCTTATTATAACCTCGATATATAAGTTACCTGTCGTCATCGTTACCGGAGAACCATTTATATTCCACCACATTAGCAGTAAAATTCCCAGCAACTTCAATGAATTTGGACTTTCCGAAAAATCATTATATTCATTGAAACCCCATCGTGTATTCATCTATACCCTGTAACAATAATTGCCATACCAATTACCGAGAATCAGCAATCAGTATTTCGAATCTCGTAGCATTTCTACATCAATAGTTATATGTATACATATAACAATTATCTCCTAGAATTACGATCTTCAATTCTGAAATTTTGAAAAGGCACCCGGCCTACGAATCAATACATTGAACTTTGAAAAAGCTGAATGAAGCAGCAGAAGCTGTAGGCAACCATAAACAACCTTAGTCATCGGAAGTTTGATGATAAAGAATAGTATGTTGGAAAAGCACAGAAACGTTGGAACTGGAAAACAGATTGAGCTAACCACGAAGGAGACCAAGGACAAATACAAGGACCATACCCTCTATTCAAAGAATCCAGGTAATTCTGGATCCGTTGAAATCTCTAGAGAATATCTTGCTCCGAAGTCATATTAAAATCTTGCGGAAAATTTTTCTTCATCAACCTTCGAACTTAGTAATTCCAAAATATTCTTGTCCGAAATTATCTACCTCTTCATGTTTTCTGTATTCCATTATATGGGAAACTTCTGTAAAATCTAAGTATAAATTATGAATGAATTGTGGAGAAGTGTTGGGAATTGAAGCATGGGTTAGTATAATATAATGACGCCCGGCCAACGTGATTATATTACAGTAAGTCATGCTAAATTTCTAATGGAACGTGATGATGGTTCACAGTAGATCATACCATCATCATGTGCCATGTTACATAACTCTTTCATTCTACTTAACTTCTGAACATATCAAGAAAATGTATTCTTGATGGTTCTATTTTCCGTGATGTTGATAAATTTGAAAATCAAATCGTGCTATCACGTTCCTTCCTGCTTGGAACATTATAATCATTCAAAACTCTATATCTACGAATTCTGGACCATTATTCGCTTGACTTAAAGTTGAAAAGAGAAAACAAAAGTATGAAGCTCCAATACATATGGGAAAATATAAAGCCCAACAACAACACCGAAATTACAAACCGTGTATGTCAATGTTTATCGCAACATAAAGACACGGGAGAATTAAAAACACTATAACCCCAAGGGTGAAGTAGAAGAAAACAGATTCCTCCGGTAGAAGTTGGAAAAGGAGAATGATTGTTGCGATAGTAAGGATAAGGACAAGGATTAGAACTGGATTAAGCATTTTCACAATCTTTTGAATTTGGGAATTGAGTATAGGAGTGGTAAAAAGTAATGGAACGAAAGAAATTAATTTATAAGGAAATATTTGACAAAGTAATCGAGGTAAATCATCGCATTTAATTAAAGAGATCCTAATTTCCTTAAATCTCGAAGAATCAGATCTCATAGATTTCCAAGATTTTCTTTTGAATCCCTTAAATCCCGGAAATCAATCTTATCTACGTCAAAGGATATGACGAATCTACATTCATTCATTTCACTCTTTTGTGATAACTTCACTCATACGCTTCGAATAATCGACTTGTTTCATTTGTATTAATCAATGATGATAAAACTCTATTTATCAACTCATATTCGTCATGAAAACATGTTTATTGTTAGCCATGACAACCCCACTCAAATTTCGGGACGAAATTTCTTTAACGGGTAGGTACTGTGATGACCCGGCAATTTCTGACCAAATTTAAACTTAATTCTTATATGATTCCGACACGATAAGCAAAGTCTGTGATATTGAGTCTTTAAATTTAACGTAATCATTGATTAATCAAATATTGGTACAGTAGCCTTTTTAAATTTATATATTCAATCGTATCTTGCCTTGGATATGGAAGAAAATATTGTCAACATACATTTGTTCATTTTATGGAGTTCAATCACTGACCCTACTCATTTATCACTAACTTCACTAATTAGAGCTCATATTTTAACAGTATAATTTTAGAACGTTTATTTAGGTGACCACATTAACTTTAGTAGCTCTAGTGACCAATTAAATTTTATGCCCACTTCTAAGTTAATTGGCATGTGATCTTTTCAAAAATTACATGAGCTGTGATTTCTTTTTATAGTTATCATTTTCAAAAAGACAATTTGTGGCAAAGTCTCTTTCAAGAATTCTATCGAGAATCAAGAATTAATGGTTTCCTAAATTCGTTATTCAACATGTTTTAATTAATATAGTAATATATTATATATTCTATTTAGGCTATTGAAAACAACATGTAACAAACTTTCATTTTCTTTCCGTGATACTTTCAATTATGAACAATGATTACTGTATTTAATTGATTGAATCTAATTGATTGATTTTATTGTTGAAAGTTTCCACCATCTTATCTATGTTATATATATATATATATAAATATGCTTATGCTTGATCCATATTTATAAACACACTCCATATCCTTCAACTCCCTTCTTCTTCTTATTCTACCTCACTCACGACAGCCACCCTTTATAGCTCCATAATCACCACTATCCTATGAACACCATCGGTACAACTATCAAACCATCAAATGCTTACGTTCAAAATACACTGTTGCGTTTTCTATTATTTTTATTGATTCTATATTACCATGCTACTACCCATTTAACTGCTGCAAATACACTAGTACTAGTTCTACTTAACCCACAAATGATCACCACCGAACCATTACTATTGTTTTTCTGTTTATTCGACAATTGCAAACAACCCATATCACCACCTTCTACAACCTTTTATTTCGAGAACCCACAAACCAAACCACTTGATCACCACTATAGAATCAACTCGTTTGCTTATTTCTTCTATTTCTTTTCTAAACGTGATCAACCAAACATCATCACCAAGTACAAATACCACTCTTGGAACCATGCATATTACAGCTACGACTACGATTCCTGATTCTATCCAAACGTCGAACTTCCACCTCAAAACACATTCGGTTATATATATATATATATATATATATATATATATATATATATATATATATATATATATATATATATATATATATATATATATATATATATATATATATATATATATATATATATTCTTCTTTCTTTCTTGTTCAGTCGAAGACCATCAGCTACAGCTCGATTCCTTCTATTTACAGCCATCACATGAAACTACAGTTCCTTCTTTCTGTTTCCGTTTACAGTTCGAACCAAACACCACACTCAAATCCGTCATCATCGTATTGTTCCTGTTTTCTAGTCAAACTGAACCCAAATAATCACCATAATTATATTGCTCAACTCCTAATGTTTCGTTTTCTTTCTGTGATGATTGCAACGATGATAATGATTGATCGATTATTCCTGTCGGTTTCATAAAACAAAAGAGGTATGGCAAAAAAAAAAAAAAAAAATTAATAAAGGAAACAACTCCACTTGCTTGGTAAAGAGTATATAAGTCGTTGATTTTAGTGGTGGATGGGCCACCCCGTTTTTCTTTTTTTTCTGAAACCGTATACTTGATGATGTGGTTAAGACAAGATATATATTCTTTCTGCTGGACTATATTTTCGATTGGGCCATAGGCTAGTCCATTAATTCCTTAATTGAATAAGTAACAATTAGGCCTATTATTGGACTTGTATTCGGATGTGTTTGGGCTGCCATGTTGCTGTCTTTTATTGGGCCAAACGACATGTATAATGATGATGTGTTCACGAATGGATGATGCATGTACATGATGGTGATGATACGTGTACATGATATTGATGATGATGTCGTGATTCTTGATAATGTTGATGATTGATGTTAAGCGATACGTATAACGATATGTATAGGTTGTCGATGATGATAATAATTTATGATGATAAAGTGATAACATGGTGATATTAAGATGATGATGGATTCGATGACATAAATAATAATGTTATGATTTTATGTTAAATTATCAATTAATGATGATGATCATGGTTCGGTTAGGATATAATGGTAATGAAGAATAGATGATGATAATAAGATTAAAATGATAGTGTGAATAAGTTTAGAGATAAGATGTTAGTAAAGAAATTGATGATGTGATTATGATCATAAATATGATTATGGTATTGTTAAGATGGGGATAAAAATATTTGATATTATGATAAATGAGTTGGATATGAAGTTGTGAAGATGAGGTGATTAATGGGAGAAATGAAAACGATAATATTGGTTAAATAAATTTTTCGTACGAAATGAATCAGAAAAGGGAAGGATGGAGTAATGGTTAAGGCATTATCGGGTTAGCGGGACGTCGCGGGTTCAAACCCAGACTTGGGATATTTTTATAAGGGCTACTTCTTTGAGGTTCGTGAATCGAGGTCAACCCTACACTAGTTAAATGACGTCATATGTATTTTTACTACAAAATACAGTATGGTGAGTTTCATTTGCTCCCTTTTTAATTGCTTTTGCAATATATATTTTTGGGCTGAGAATACATGCGCTGTTTTATAAATGTTTTACGAAATAGGCACAAGTACTAAAACTAATTCTATGTGGGTTTAAACCAGAAATATACCCTTAGCTTGGTAACATTAAACTACTTGTCTATGTACGGTAGGCGCGAATCCTAAAGATAGATCTATTGGGCCTGACAAACCCCATCCTGACTATGGGATGCTTTAGTACTTCGAGGTTATTTTAAACACACCTGATCTGGTGTACTTCAGAGGGTAAAACATGAACGTTAAGGCTTGTTACCGGGTGCCTACAACTTATAGAATACTTTTATACACTTGGGAGTGTACATATATTTATAAACAGAAATCTTGTGGTCTATTGATATATTGAAATGATTGATATGATAAACCTATGAAATCACCAACCTTTTGGTTGACACTTTTAAGCATGTTTATTCTCAGGTATGAAAGAAATCTTCCGCTGTGCATTTGCTCATATTACATGGAGTCGTTTATGGCATATTTAAGTCAGTACCTCGCAATGGAACCAAATGTTGAAGACTTCGTCCAGGAGGATTAGGACGGGTCATCACAAACATCAATGATGTTCCCGTCGCAAAAGAATTTCCCGATGTATTTCTGAAAGAATTACCGGGACTACCTCCACACCGATCTATTGAATTTCAAATAGATCTCATACCAGGAGCTGCACCAATAGCTCGTGCTCCATACAGACTGATATTGCATATTTCTCATACGTTTATCTTAGCAATATCAGTCGCATTTTGGTCCTTTTGGATGCGGTTCGGTTAATATTTGGTGGTATTAATGAAGATTTGTGTTTTGACGTCAAGAGGTGCTTCGGTATAAGTTTTATTAGTTTTCAGTGTGTTTTCGAGCTCATTTATCAGCACAGTTTATTCTGGTTCACATTGAAGATTCAAATCATAAAGTTAGAGAGTTTTAAACTTCGTTTACATGGTATGTTTAATCGATCTTGCATTCGGGTAGTATCATTTAACAATGGAGAAGTTGTGTGGAAGGTTGATGGTATTGCAAAGTCCGCGCGCCTTCACGAAAACGGCCATATCTCATTGCTCGTAACTCCGATTGAGGTGAGGTCAGAGCCCAGACGTCCGTATCTCAGAGCTCTACAACATACAATTGAATGTTTGGTGGTTTAATGAGTTAATAAGTGCGCGCCGCGCATTGGAGTGCGCACCGCGCAAATGTGCTTCAAAACAGATCAGAAAATTCAGATTTTGTGCAGCAGAATTTATTTGGGGTTTGCGCACCGCGCATTTTTGTGCGCACCGCGCATTTTGGGTTGGCCAGGTGGTTTCCACGTGATATAAAAGGCAGTTTTTAACCCTAATCTTTTAGCTTTCACTTTGGACGATTAGGAGCAGCAAAAAGGACGAAAAAAGGTGATTTTTGGGGAATTCCAAGGTCACCAATCCCATCCAATCGATCCATTAACGCGTTGCAATCCTACAAACATTGAAGATTCATCATCATCTTTGGTTGATTCTTTTCTCAAACTTATGAATTATCAATTGATTTTGATTTTATCTTTTAACATGGTTGTTGGCTAATTTATTTATGTTCATCTAGACTAAATACATTGTTGGATGTAATTTTATGATTGATTATTATTTGTTTGATGATTGATAGCTTGAACACTTGATTGTTCTTGTTGATACTTATTTTTGGATTGATTGATAATTGTGATTGTCTAATAGAGAGAGATTTCATTGGAGTCTATTGCAATTGTTCATTAAGTTCTAAGCGTTTAGTTGATTGATTAATTTGGTTGTCCAATTTAGTGACGTTTGTTGGAGTCTATCATATTAAGTGAATTGATCAAACTGTCTTAGATACTTGTGCATTTAACCGGAGACGGTAATGAATCGTAGGAAATAATTAGTTGAGGCAGGGATAGATTGTGTGCAACGAGAGTTGGCACGATTGTTGATCTTAGGGAACCCTAGGTCACGGTTTGGGTCTACCAGTCAGTCAATTTGATTAATCACAGATTAGAGGTCCTAGGCTACAGGGAATTATGTGTCGTGTAATCTAGTTTGAAGTGTTTACTCAAGGGAATTCTTGGTGAACCGATTAGTTAATTTGCAAGCATTTGGCAATTGATCAGGGCGTAATCTAGAAACATCCAACATTTGTGAAGAAAGTCTAGGTGAACATATTTTCATCTTATCGATATCACATCTATTTAAAAACGTTTTATTAATATAAAACACCAAAAACATTGTCTTTACTTTTAAAGTTACTCTTGATTCGGCTAATCGTTAAATAGCCATAAACCAAACTATCTCGTACTTTAAATTTTATTAGATTAACTTTAGTTTATTTCCATTAGTTACAATCTTAATTCTCACGTTTAAACTGTCCTTGGAACGATCACGGATTTACCAACTGTATACTATTGCACGATCGGGTACACTGCCCGTTAGTGTGTAGTAATCCTTTTAACCGGTATTTCCTACTTATAAATTTATAGACACGATTTCACACACCAAGTTTTTGGCGCCGCTGCCGGGGACAGTTGTGTTGAAAATTAAGTTTGTTTTCTAATCGTTTTTAGTTAAGTTTAATTATTTTAGTTTAATTTTATTTGAGTCGGTGCGTTTAATTGTTTTGTTAGCCGTGTTCTTGCAGTTACAGGTAGTGCATGCCACATACGCGTTCTTCAGATTCTCCGATTCTTAAACCATTTGACGAGCCTGAAAGAGAGTTGTTTAAAGCGTTAAGTCAAGAGCAAAAGTCTACAGTGGATTCATCTCATTCTTCGAGTGATAGTTTAATTAACTTGGGTAGTAGTTCTGAGACTGTGGTGCCCGAGACACCACCTGAAATCAACAAAGAAGAGGAATCTTACATTTCATTAGATACTTTCAAGACTGAAGAGATGGCTGATCAACCACCTCGTCCTCAGACCATGGCAGAAAAGTTAAAGGTCACCCGAGGTGGCCAAGGCAATTCGATTACTCAGCCGGATATTACTCAGCCTTTTCAAATTACAGGGCCGATCCTGAATTTGATTTCTACTGAGTGCCGATTCTATGGCAAAGATACTGAGGATGCTAACGAGCATCTTCGTAATTTTAATGATGTTTGTAACTTATTTAAGCTACATGAGGTTGCCGACACTTCAATCAAGACTAGGCTTTTCCCTTGGACTCTTAAGGGAGAAGCTAAGAGATGGTTAGACAAGCAACCAGAGGGTACGATTAGATCTTGGGAGACTTTGGAGGATAAGTTTTTAGCTAAGTTTTTCCCTGCATCTCGAGCTGCTCGACTTCAAGTAGAAATTTCACAATTTAGACAAAAGAGCAGTGAGACATTGTTTGATGCTTGGGACCGTTTTGCTACTCTGTTACGCTCGTGTCCGCAACACGGGTTGAATGATTTACAGAAGGTTCAGATTTTCTACAAAGGTTGTGATATTCCAACGCGTCAGAGTATTGATCAAGCAGCAGGTGGTACTTTAATGGATAAGACCGAAGAAGAGGCACTAGAGATCATTGAAAAGCAAGCCGCCTACACTCACGAATGGCATCAAGATCATGAGTCATCCCGTTCTGGTTCAGTTACGAGAACCGAAACCACTAGTGCATATGATGATTTCGGGTCTATAAGTGCTAAGTTGGATTCCTTTGGTAGGAATTTGGAGAAGATAAACAAGGATATTCATGGTATGAAGGTTGGTTGTGAGTATTGTGGGGGATTACATTTAGGTAAAGATTGCGATGCGGGGTTGACTATGAACCAAAAAGAAGAGATCAATTTTATTAGTCAACAAGACAACAATCAATTTCAGGGACGAGCTCAATTTAACAGAAATTTCAATAATCCTTACAATCCTCAAGGTAATCAGGGTTCGAGGTTTCAACCCAGTTCTAGTGGAGGTTTTCAGCAGCAAGCTCCAGGGTATTTTCAAAAGCCCCAAGTTGAAGAGAAAGAGTCGAATCTTGAATCTATGTTAGAAAAGCTTGTGGTGTCTCAAACTCAGCTTGTCACTACTGTTACTCAAACCAATGAGAAGAATGATCAAATGTTTCGCAATCAACAAGCCGCTATACAAAATTTGGAAAGGAAAATAGGTAGTCTTGCGAGAAATATGAATGACAAGAAACAGGGTGAGTCGCCTAGTGATGCGAAGATCAACTCAAAAGGTGAAAATTTGCATGTGATTGTGTCTTCGTTGGGAGAGAAGTCGGGTGATGAGAAGAGTACATTAAAATTAAAAGAGGTTGAAGATGTTCCACCAGTTGTTAAGAATGAGAAGCCGGTGGTTAAACCGTATCGACCACCGATTCCCTTCCCGATAAAGGGGGTTGAATACGAGGTGGTGGAGAGACCTTCTAACCTTAATAATGTTTGTACTGATAGCTCTTTTTCAGGTACTTCCAAGATGCAAAAAGAAATGCGAAAAGAGGCTAGGAAGGAAAAGAGAAGAGCGGAGCATGAAGCAAATTTCAAGGCAAAGCAAGAGATTAAGGCTGCACGGGCAGTTCCAATGAAAGTTGAACATCCGGTGTTTCCACCCAAGATGGGTGATCCGGGTGAATTTATAATTTCTTGTTTACTTAGAGACTCTGTTATGTATAATGGGTTAGCGGATTCGGGGGCGAGTTTAAATGTTATGCCCTTAGCTTTGTATAAACGATCAGGTTTGCCTGACTTAGCACCCACTACTATTAGTATAAGTTTATATGACCAAGCCAAGAAACGCCCGGTTGGTATGGCAGAAGATGTGCATGTCCGGATTGGTGACATGAATTTCTTGGCAGATTTTGTGGTTATGGATGTAGAGGAGGACACCGATGTCCCTCTCATTTTCGGGAGACCTTTTCTCTTTACCGCCCGTATGTTAGTTGATGAGGAAGCGAGTAAGCTTACGTTGAGAGAAGGTGACAAATCGGTCACCTTTATGAGAAAGAAACGTGGAAGCTTACCTACTAAGGTCATGGGGTATTTAGGAATAGTTGTGACTATTAAAAATTGTGGTGATCCTTTAGATACCCCAGTTGAAAAAGATAAGGTTAAAATACCTAAGTGTGAAGTGGTTGAACCTCAACCAATTGATAACCCACACTACATTGACCCTTTAGTTGAGAAGTTGGTAGATGAACTTGTTGTTGATCGTAGTATGAGAAAATTGTACAAACGAGTTCATGAGGCTAGAAGTAGGGGGGACTATAAATTGTGTAACCGGCTTGTATCGAATTTATCGCCTATCGAAAAGGCGAAACTTGTTGAATTTGCGCAGGTTAATAAAGAAGCCGACGAATGGCTCATGTCAAAGGTAGATGTGAATGTTATTGGAGTAGGTTCCCGAAAATTGTCGGATGATGGAACCTACGATCCCGGAGCTGGCTAATTACGGGGTTTTGAATTGTTGTAGAGTTTGTAAACGATGTTTTGAAAACCTTTTAAAAATCCTAAAAATTTGAATAACCCTTAAAAAAACACAAAAATATTTTCTTTTCTTTTTGTATTGGTTTGTTTCATGTGCAGGTACTTTTGGATATTTGGTTTGTTGCATGGTAGTGAAGAAAGATTCTGCCATACTGTTGCGTATTTTGATGTCCGGGCATTACAAAGACACCTGCACATGATTATGTAAAGTTTTATATATTTCATTTTCATATTATTTCCGAGAATTATAACTCACCTTATACTAATGTCCTCTCAAATTCATACTTATTTATGGTTTTAACGTAATGAGGACATTACTTAACTCAAGTGTGGGGTGGGTGTATGAATTCTCGCGGGTGTATGAATTCTCGTGGTTATTAGATTTGGTTTCAGTTATTTTGAACTTTAAAAAGCGTGAAACAACACATTTTAGGTCATTTTTTTGGAAAATTAAAATTTTTTATGGCTAATTCGTGACTTAAAAGAAGCCAAAAGTGTTCCACATGTTCATTACCATTGGACATGAAATCCTACTAGTTCAAAGAACTCAATAGTAGGTCACCTGTACCAAAACGGGTGTAAACCATGAGAGAGCGGTGATTGCATAGCGTGATTGTGACCGAATCACGTGCCAGATCAAAAACTTTTGGTTACTTGGTATAGCAGACTTCCGAAACTATATCATTTTATTATTACATCATCTAATGGTGTGATACTGTGGGAAGAGGAGCCTCGAGCTTCACCAGTGCTGTCCTTTTTAGGAGCAATAGCTACGTGCTTGTGTTTGCTTAGACAACACAACCCATAGCCAAAAGCTATGGAACCCGAAGGTTTTCGGGATTTATCGGGAGTAAAGTCTTCCGAAAGTTGTTTCAAAACCGGTGTCAATTCACATAGATTGGCACTTCTGAGTGACTCAGATCCACTCAATTAAGGAAGTAAAGTCTTCCGACTGTTCTACTTGGTACGTATACCTCTTAAGCGTGCCATTTCATTACCCATCATTTCACGATGAGGTACTGTTAGAGGAGAAAGTCTTGAACTTTCAAAACATATTCATTATTTTGAATATGAAATCCTACATGAACAGAACAGTTCATACGTAGGTCACTTTTACAAAAACGGGTGTCAACCGTATGAACGGTGATTGGATCGTGTGGTCGTAGCCGGGCCATGCGCTAGATCGAAAACTTTTTTAGGGCGGTCTTCATTGTTTCTCCTAACAAGGACAATGATGCGCCCGACCACCTTATATGACCATACAGGATGTATCCATTCCATCCTAAAGGGAGTCAAGTCTCCCGAACGACACACTTGCTGATTTATTTCAGAAGTTGTAGTCCAGACCAGTTGTAGGGTGACGAAAAGTCTTGAAAAGTCATTGCTATGATCGACTGGAAATCTACCAGGCCTCAACATCAAACAGGGAAACTGGTAGTCAAAGCTTATCTCAATGAGGAAGATTTGCTGGCCAAATGGGAAGCGCACCATGATACACAAAATGTCAGTGATTGATCAGATTCCCAGTGGATAACCTCCGGAAAGGTAATATATCAGCTTTTAAGCCTGATGAACCTCAATCTTTATGATTGACCTAATGGATTAGGTGATTACCTCATAATTATCGATGATATCCGGACGTAATGTGTATCCTCCTAAGCACATTATTTTCTTACCGACATCTCACGATGTTAGGTACTGTGGGAGGCATTGGCTTGACCAATCGCGGAGTAGCCCGTACGGTTCTTTGGTTCGTTGGTTTATCTTCTCGGCTCACGGCTTCCACTTGTATCCATTGTTTTACATATTTGAAGACATTATCAGGTTTGAGATTTCCTACATTTAATTGGATTATCTATTGGGCACACTTTGTTCGAATTATTATTATTGTGCCGATACTCTGTTTGGGGATGTTGGAGATTTTGGGATTACAAGTGGAAGTCGTTTTTGTTGATATGTTCTATTTAAACTGTACCCACGCTAGTTGATTCATTTGGTTATCATTCTTGGTTCTACTTACACTTATGAAGGCGTTATAATTTGGTAGAAGATATTTTCGAGTCGAATTTGCTTGAGGACAAGCAAGACTCTAGTGTGGGGTGATTTGATATTGCATATTTCTCATACGTTTATCTTAGCAATATCAGTCGCATTTTGGTCCTTTTGGATGCGGTTCGGTTAATATTTGGTGGTATTAATGAAGATTTGTGTTTTGACGTCAAGAGGTGCTTCGGTATAAGTTTTATTAGTTTTCAGTGTGTTTTCGAGCTCATTTATCAGCACAGTTTATTCTGGTTCACATTGAAGATTCAAATCATAAAGTTAGAGAGTTTTAAACTTCGTTTACATGGTATGTTTAATCGATCTTGCATTCGGGTAGTATCATTTAACAATGGAGAAGTTGTGTGGAAGGTTGATGGTATTGCAAAGTCCGCGCGCCTTCACGAAAACGGCCATATCTCATTGCTCGTAACTCCGATTGAGGTGAGGTCAGAGCCCAGACGTCCGTATCTCAGAGCTCTACAACATACAATTGAATGTTTGGTGGTTTAATGAGTTAATAAGTGCGCGCCGCGCATTGTAGTGCGCACCGCGCAAATGTGCTTCAAAACAGATCAGAAAATTCAGATTTTGTGCAGCAGAATTTATTTGGGGTTTGCACACCGCACATTTTTGTGCGCACCGCGCATTTTGGGTCGGCCAGGTGGTTTCCACATGATATAAAAGGCAGTTTTTAACCCTAATCTTTTAGCTTTCACTTTGGACGATTAGGAGCAGCAAAAAGGACGAAAAAAGGTGATTTTTGGGGAATTCCAAGGTCACCAATCCCATCCAATCGATCCATTAACGCGTTGCAATCCTACAAACATTGAAGATTCATCATCATCTTTGGTTGATTCTTTTCTCAAACTTATGAATTATCAATTGATTTTGATTTTATCTTTTAACATGGTTGTTGGACGATTACAGACTCACACCCAGCGAAATGAAGGAACTCTAAAGCCAATTACAAGAACTCTTAGAGCGTGGTTTCATTCGACCAAGCACATCACCATGGGGAGCTCCTGTTTTTTTTTTTTTGTCAAGAAGAAAGATGGTACATTAAGGTTGAGTATCGACTACCGAGAGTTGAACAAACTTACCATCAAGAACCGTTACCCACTACCGAGAATCGACTACTTATTTGATCAACTACAAGGTTCGTCAGTTTATTCCAAGATTGATTTACGTTCCGGATATCATCAAATGAGGGTGAAGGAGGATGATATTCCGAAAACAGCTTTTAGGACTCGTTACGGTCATTACGAGTTTATGGTTATGACATTTGGTTTGACTAACGCAGCAGCTGTGTTCATGAACCTTATGAACTAAGTGTGTGGACCATATCTTGACAAGTTTGTCATTGTTTTCATCGATGACATACTTATCTACTCAAAGAATGATCAAGAGCACAAAGAACATTTGAGAAAAGTGCTAGAGTTGTTGAGGAAAGAAAAACTGTACGCTAAGTTTTCAAAGTGTGCATTTTGGTTGGAAGAAGTTCAATTTCTCGGTCACATAGTGAACAAAGAAGGTATTCAGGTGGATCCGGCAAATATTGAAACCGTTGAAAAATGGGAAACCCCGAAAACTCCGAAATACATACGCCAATTTTTAGGATTAGCTGGTTACTACAGAAGATTCATCCAAGATTTTTCCAAAATAGCAAAACCCTTGACTGCATTAACGCATAAAGGGAAGAAATTTGAATGGAAGAATGAACAAGAAAAAGTGTTTCAATTGTTGAAGAAAAAGTTAACTACGGCACCTATATTGTCATTGCCTGACGGGAATGATGATTTTGTGATATATTGTGACGCCTCAAAGCAAGGTCTCGATTGTGTATTAATGCAACGAACGAAGGTAATTGCTTATGCGTCTAGACAATTGAAGATTCACGAGCAGAATTATACGACACATGATTTGGAATTAGGCACGGTTATTTTTGCATTAAAGACTTGGAGGTACTACTTATATGGGGTCAAAAGTATTATATATACCGATCACAAAAGTCTCCAACACATATTTAATCAGAAACAACTAAACATGAGGCAGCGTAGGTGGATTGAGTTATTGAATGATTACAATTTCGAGATTTATTACCATTCGGGGAAGGCGAATGTGGTAGTAGACGCTTTGAGTAGAAAGGACAGAGAACCTATGCTGGTAAAAGCTATGAATATAATTATTCGTACTAACCTTACTACTCAAATAAAGGAGGCGCAGCAGGGTGTCGTAAAAGAAGGGAATTTGAAGAATGAAATACCCAAAGGATCGGAGAAACACCTTAATATTCGAGAAGACGGAACCCGGTATAGAGCCGAAATAATTTGGGTACCAAAGTTTAGAGATGTGAGAAAAATGGTACTTGGGAAAGCACATAAAACCAGATACTCAATACATCCCGGAGCGGGAAAGATGTACAAGGACCTCAAAAAATATTTTTGGTGGTCGGGTATGAAAGCCGATATTGCGAGATATGTAGGAGAATGTTTGATGTGTTCTAAGGTCAAAACTGGACATCAGAAACCATCAGGTCTACTTCAACAACCTGAAATCTCAGAATGGAAATGGGAAAATATTACCATGGATTTCATTACTAAATTGCCAAGAATTGCAAGTGGTTATGATACTATTTGGGTAATAGTCGATCGTCTTACCAAATCAGCACACTTTCTGCCAATGAGAGAAGATGATAAAATGGAGAAGTTGGCGCGACTATATTTAAAGGAAGTTGTCTCCAGACATGGAATACCAATCTCTATTATCTCTGATAGGGATGGCAGATTTGTTTCAAGGTTTTGGCAGACACTGCAACAAGCATTGGGGACTCGTCTAGACATGAGTACTGCTTATCATCCACAAACTGATGGGCAAAGTGAAAGGACGATACAGACCCTTGAATACATGCTACGAGCATGTGTTATCGATTTTGGAAACAGTTGGGATGGATACCTACCGTTAGCAGAATTTTCCTACAACAACAGTTATCATTCGAGTATTGAGATGGCGACGTTTAAAGCACTTTATGGTAGAAAGTGCAGGTCTTCGATTTGTTAGAGTGAAGTGGTGGATAGACAGATTACGATTTCGGAGATAATACAAGAAACTACCGAGAAAATCATCCAAATTCAACAACGATTGAAAACCGCCCAGAGTCGACAAAAGAGCTACGCGGACAGTAAAAGAAAAGATATAGAATTTGAGATTGGAGAGATGATCATGCTTAAGGTTTCACCTTGGAAAGGCGTTGTTAGATTTGGTAAACGGGGGGAAACTAAATCCAAGGTACATTGGACCATTCAAGATTATAGATCGTGTCGGACCAGTAGCTTACCAACTTGAGTTACCTCAACAACTCACGGCTGTACATAACACTTTCCACGTCTTGAATTTGAAGAAATGTTTTGCTAAAGAAGATCTCAATATTCCATTAGATGAAATCCAAATCAACGAAAAACTTCAATTTATTAAAGAACCCGTCGAAATAATGGATCGTGAGGTTAAAACACTTAAGCAAAACAATATACCAATTGTTAAGGTTTGATGGAATGCTCGTAGAGAACCCAAGTTCACTAGGGAGCATGAAGATCAGATGAAGAAGAAATACCCGCACCTATCTCCAGAAGATTCGTCAACACCTTCTACAGCTTAAAATTTCGGGACGAAATTTATTTAACGGGTAGGTACTGTAGTGACCCGAACTTTTCCATGTTTATATATATTAAATAAAATTGATATTTACATGATTAAATGTTTCCAACATGTTAAGCAATCAAACTTTTTAAGACTTGATTATTTGAAATGAGTGTCATGTAGACAATTGACCACCCAAGTTGACCGGCGATTCACGAACGTTAAAACTTGTAAAAACTATATGATGATATATATATGGATATATGGATATATATATATATATATATATATATATATATATATATATATATATATATATATATATATATATATATATATATATATATATATATATATATATAGTTAACATGATATTATGATAAGTAAGTATATCACTAGGTATATTAACAATGAACTACATATGTAAAACAAGACTACTAACTTAAGAATTTCGAAACAATATATATACGTAACGATTATCGTTGTAATAGTATTTTAACATATATATATGATGTTAAGATATATTCATACACCATGTTATCATGTTAACATAACAATTTAATATCTCATTTAAGTATAATAACAATGAATTAATTACATTTAACAAGATCGTTAACTTAAAGGTTTCAAAACAACGCTTACATGTAACGACTAACGATGACTTAACGACTCAGTTAAAATGTATATACATGTAGTGTATTTAGATATATTAGTACACTTTTGAAAGACTTCAAGACACATATCAAAGTACTTCTACTTAACAAAAATGCTGACAATTACATCCTCATTCATTTTCATCAACAATTCTCCTCGTATGCACCCGTATTCGTACTCGTACAATACATAGCTTCTAAATGTATATACTATTGGTATATATACTTCAATGATCAGCTCCTTAGTAGCCCATGTGAGTCATTAAACATGTGGGAACCATCATTTGGCAACTAGCATGAAATATCTCACAAAATTACAAAAAATATTATAAATCATTCATGAATTATTTACATGAAAACAAACTTACACATCCTTTATATCTAATCCATATACCAACGACCAAAAACACCTACAAACAATTTAATTCTTAAATTTTCTTCATCTAATTGATCTCTCTCAAGTTCTATCTTCAAGTTCTAAGTGTTCTTCATATATTCTATAAGTTCTAGTTTCATAAAACCAAGAACACTTTCAAGTTTGCAAGATTACTTCCAAGCTTTCTAATCCATTCCAAGTAATCATCCAAGATCAAGAAACCTTTGTTACTTATAGTAGGTTATCTCTCTAATTCAAGGTAATACTCATATTCAAACTTTGATTCAATTTCTATAACTATAACAATCTTAATTCGAGCAGAAATCTTACTTGAACTTGTTTTCGTGTCATGATTCTACTTCAAGAACTTTCAAGCCATCCAAGAATCTTTTGAAGCTAGATCATTTCTTGTTACTTTCATTAGGTTTACCTACTAAACTTAAGGTAGTAATGATGTTCATAACATCATTCGATTCATACATATAAAGCTATCTTATTCGAAGATTTAAACTTGTAATCACTAGAACATAGTTTAGTTAATTCTAAACTTGTTCGCAAATAAAGTTAATCCTTCTAAATTGACTTTTAAAATTAACTAAACACATGTTCTATATCTATATGATATGCTAACTTAATGATTTAATACCTAGAAACACGAAGAACACCGTAAAACCGGACATACGCCGTTGTAGTGAAATCGGGGGCTGTTTTGGGTTAAAAAATAAAATAAAAAAGTATCTTAATCTTTAAATTGGAAGTTTGTTTTCTGAAAAAATGATATTACATATGAACATGATACTATATCCAAAAATCATGGATAAACACAAAGTGGAAGTATGTTTTTCAAAATGGTCATCAAGATGTCGTTTTTTCGACGAAAATGACTACCTCTTTAAAAAATGACTTGTAACCTATATTTTTGACTATAAACTTATACTTTTTATGTTTAGTTTCATAAATTTTAGTTCATTATGAAACCATAGCAACTTGAATCACTCAAAACGGATTTGAAACGAAGAAATGACGGGTAAAACAAAATTGAATAAACTTGCTAGTTTTAGCTACGAAAATTTTGTAACAAATCTAGACTAAACATATCCTAACTAATTTATATTGTATTATACATATTATGTAATCTTGGGATACCATAGACACGTATACAATGTTTTGACATATCATATCGACCCATCTATATATATTATTTGGAACAACAATAGACACTCTATATGCAGTAATGTTTGAGTTAGCTATACAGGGTTGAGGTTGATTACAAAAATACATATACTTTGAGTTGTAATCTAGCCTGAGACGTGTATACACTGGGAGGTGGATTGATTCAAGATAATATATATTGATTTATTTCTGTACATCTAACTGTGGACAACTAGTTGTAGGTTACTAACGAGGACTGCTAACTTAACAAACTTAAATCATAAAAATGTAATAAAAAAATATTGTAAATATATTTCGATCATACTTTGATATATATGTACACATTTGTTATAGGTTTGTGAATCGACCAGTGGCCAAGTCTTACTTTCGGCAAAGTAAAAATCTGTGAAAGTGAGTTATAGTCCCACTTTTACTATCTAATATTTTTTTTTTGGGATGAGAATACATGCAGCTTTATAAATGTTTTACAAAATAGACACAAGTATGCAAAACTACATTCTATGGTTGGATTATTAAACCGAATATCGCCCTTCAAGTCTGGTAACCTGAGAATTAGGGAAATGGCCCCTAATTGACGCGAATCTTAAAGGTATATCTATCAGGCCCAACGAGCCCCATCCAGGGTATGGATGCTTTAGTACTTCGAGGTATTATTTAGTATATTAGTTGCGCGCTGTATACTGGGGGATATTCTATATGTATCTTGTTAAGGTCGGTTACCAGGTGTTCAACATATGAATGATTTTTATCTCTATGCAGTTTACGAAATGCCTGATATGAGATGTGTTATAAAAATGAAATCTTATGGTCTATTATTATGATTTGATAATATATAGGTTAAACCTATAACTCACCAACATTTTTGTTGACATTTTAAACATGTTTATTCTCAGGTGATTATTAAGAGCTTCCGCTGTTGCATACTAAAATAAGGATAAGATTTGGAGTCCATGCTTGTATGATATTGTGTAAAACTGCATTCAAGAAACTTATTTTTGATGTAATATATTCTTATTGTAAACCATTATGTAATGGTCATGTGTAAATGGTATATTTTAGATTATCATTATTTGATAATCTACGTAATGCTTTTTAAACCTTTATCGATAAAATAGAAGGTTATGGTTGTTTTAAAAATGAATGCAGTCTTTGAAAAACGTCTCATATAGAGGTCAAAACCTCGCGACGAAATCAATTAATATGGAACGTTTATAATCAATATGAACGGGACATTTCAGCATGTCTTCAAGGGTCTGTATCGTCCTTTAACTCTGCCCATCAGTTTGTGGATGATAGGCAGTACTCATGTCTAGACGAGTTCCTAATGCTTGTTGTAACGTCTGCCAAAATTTTGAAACAAATCTACCATCTCTATCAGAGATAATAGAGATTGGTATTCCGTGTCTGGAGATGACTTCCTTCAAGTATAGTCGTGCTAGCTTTTCCATTTTATCATCTTCTCGCATTGGTAAAAAGTGTGCTGACTTGGTAAGACGATCGACTATTACCCATATAGTATCATAACCACTTACAGTCCTTGGCAATTTAGTAATGTAATCTATGGTAATGTTTTCCCATTTCCATTCTGGGATTTCAGGTTGTTGAAGTAGACCTGATGGTTTCTGATGTTCAGCTTTTACCTTAGAACACGTCAAACATTCTCCTACATATTTAGCGATATCGTCTTTCATATCCGGCCACCAAAAGTGTTTCTTGAGATCTTTGTACATCTTTACCGCTCCGGGATGTATTGAGTATCTGGTTTTATGTGCTTCCTTAAGTACCATTTCTCTCACATCTCCAAACTTTGGTACCCAGATTCTTTCATTCCTATACCGGGTTCTGTCTTCCTGAATATTAAGATGTTTCTCCGATCTTTTAGGTATTTCATTCTTCAAATTTCCTTCTTTTAAAACTCCCTGTTGCGCCTCCTTTATTTGGGTAGTAAGGTTAGTATGAATAATTATATTCATAGCTTTTACCCGCATAGGTTCTCTGTCCTTTCTACTCAAAGCGTCGGCTACCACATTCGCCTTCCCAGGGTGGTAACGAATCTCAAAATCGTAATTGTTCAACCACTCAATCCACCTACGTTGCCTCATGTTTAGTTGTTTCTGATCAAATATATGTTGGAGACTTTTGTGATCGGTATATATAATACTTTTGACCCCATATAAGTAGTGCCTCCATGTCTTTAATGCAAAAACAACAGCACCCAATTCCAAATCGTGAGTCGTATAATTTTGCTCGTGAATCTTCAATTGTCTGGATGCATAGGCAATTACCTTCATTCGTTGCATCAATACATAACCAAGGCCTTGCTTTGAGGCATCATAATATATCACAAAATCATCATTCCCTTCAGGCAATGACAATATAGGTGCCGTAGTTAACTTTTTCTTCAACAACTAAAACGTTTTCTCTTGTTCATCCTTCCATTCAAATTTCTTCCCTTTATGCATTAATGCAGTCAAGGGTTTTGCTATTTTGGAAAAATCTTGGATGAATCTCCTGTAGTAACCAGCCAATCCTAAAAATTGGCGTATCTGCGCAGGAGTTTTCGGTGTTTCCCACTTCTCAACGGTTTCAATCTTTGCCGGATCAACCTGAATACCTTCTTTGCTCTCTATATGACCGAGAAATTGAACTTCTTTCAACCAAAATGCACACTTTGAAAATTTAGCGTACAATTTTTCCTTCCTCAATAATTCTAGCACTTTTCTCAAATGTTCTTCGTGCTCTTGATCATTCTTTGAGTAAATAAGTATGTCATCAATGAAAACAATGACAAACTTGTCAGGATATGGTCCACGCACTCGGTTCATGAGGTTCATGAACACAGCTGGTTCGTTAGTTAATCCAAATGGCATAACCATAAACTCATAATGACCGTAACGCGTCCTAAAAGCAGTCTTCGGAATATCATCCTCCTTTACTCGCATTTGATGATATCCAGAACGTAAATCGATCTTCGAATAAACAGATGAACCTTGCAGTTGATCAAATAAGTGGTCGATTCTTGGTAGCGGATAGCGGTTCTTGATGGTAAGCTTGTTCAACTCTCAATAATCGAGACACAATCTGAATGTACCATCTTTCTTTTTGACAAACAAAACAGGAGCTCCCCATGGTGATGTGCTTGGTCGAATGAAACCACGCTCAAAAAGTTCTTGTAATTGACTCTGGAGTTCCTTCATTTCGTTGGGTGCGAGTATGTATGGAGCACGAGCTATTGGTGCAGCTCCCGGTATAGGTCTATTTGAAATTCAACGGATCGGTGTGGAGGTAGTCCCGGTAGTTCTTTCGGAAATACATCGGGAAATTCTTTTGCGACGGGAACATCATTGATATTCTTTTCTTTGGTTTGTACTTTCTCGACATGTGCTAGAACAGCATAGCAACCTTTTCTTATTAGTTTTTGCGCCTTCAAATTACTAATAAGATTTAGCTTCACGTTGCTCTTTTCTCCGTACACCATTAAGGGTTTTCCTTTTTATCGTACAATGCGAATTGCATTTTTGTAACATACAATTTATGCTCTCTCCTTTTTCAACCAATCCATGCCAATTATCACATCAAAACTCCCTAACTCTACTGGTATCAAATCAATCTTAAACGTTTCGCTAATCAGTTTAATTTTTCGATTCTGACATATATTATCTGCTGTAATTAATTTACCATTTGCTAATTTGAGTAAAAATTTATTATCCAAAGGCGTCAATGGACAACTTAGTTTAGCACAAAAATCTCTACTCATATAGCTTCTATTCGCACCCGAATCAAATAAAACATAAGCAGATTTATTGTCAATAAGAAATGTACCCGTAACAAGTTTCGGGTCTTCCTGCGCTTTTGCCGTATTAATATTGAAAACTCTTCCGCGGCCTTACCCATTAGTATTCTCCTGATTCGGGCAATTTCTATTAATGTGGCCAGGTTTTCCACATCCAAAATAAACTACGGCAGCATTATTTGTTCTGATATTATTTGTTCTTTTAATTCTGTTATTCATCGGTCCGTAGACCTCACACTTCATCGTACCATGACCCTTTTTTTTACACTTGGTGCAAAATGTCGTGAAGAACCCATTCTGGTGGTACTCTTCACACTTTTGGTATGACTGTTTCTGATTCTTGTTGTTATAGAAATTGTTATTGTTGCGGTTGTTATTGTTGTTGGGACGATTGTTGTGGTTGTTGTTGTTAGGACGCTTGTTGTAGTTGTTGTTGGAATTGCGATTGATGTTGCGGTTGTTGGGATAGTTGTTGCGATTGATGTTGTGATTGTTGTTGTTGTTGTATTGGTGACTCTTGTCACTGTTTTCCTCCCACTTTCTCTTGATTTGTTTCATTTTGGCCTCCTCGGCAGCATGCTCTTTAATCCTTCCCTCGATCTGGTTTATAAGTTTGTGAGCCATTCGGCTTTCCTTTTGCATTGAAGTGGGCGCGCTCGCACTCACATCCTCCTGAATTCTCTCTGGTAGCCCCTTTACAAACGTATCGATCTGCTCTTCTTCATCTTCAAACACTCTTGGACACAGTAAATACAACTCGGTGAATCGTCGTTCGTATGTGGTGATATCAAATCCCTGCGTTCGTAATTCTCTAAGCTCTGTCTTAAGCTTATTGACTTCGTTTCTGGGTCGGTACTGCTCATTCATCAAATGTTTGAATGCTGACCACGGTAGTGCGTAAGCAGCATCTTGTCCCACTTGTTCGAGATAGGTGTTCCACCATGTTAACGCAGTACATGTGAAGGTATGCGTGGCGTACTTTACCTTGTCTTCTTCAGCACATTTGCTTATAGCAAACACAGATTCAACCTTCTCGGTCCATCGTTTCAGTCCGACTGGTCCTTCAGTTCCATCGAATTCCAGAGGTTTACAGGCAGTGAAAGCCTTGTAGGAGCATCCTACACGGTTTCCTGTGGAGTTAACTCCACTTCTCGACCCTGGGTTATTGTTGTTGTTTTGCATTGCAGCCTGTACTGCGGCTATATTTGCAGCAAGGAATGCACGGAAATCTTCTTCGCTCATATTCAAGTTCTGTCGAGTAGTCGGTGCCATTTCCTTCAAAAATAGCCAAAAGAATTAAGTTAATCATATAGAATATTAAGAGGTGTCAATAGTATTTCGTAGCATAGTATGAACTTATTTATAAAAGCTTTTTCTTCATATTAGCGTTTTATAAGTTTTAATTCGGGTAATACCTACCCGTTAAGTTCATACTTAGTAGCTAATATACAATTCAACTACTACAATTCTATATGAAAAACTGATTACAATAGTATTTCGCGTTCAAATTTTTATACAATATTTTACAGACGTACAATACCGCTATTTTACATATAGCATGAAATATGGTACACAATAACTTTGATACAAGGTAGTTGTGAAGACAATTCTAGTTAATACGCAAGTCGTTCAGCAAAGGCAATAAGGACACGTAATTCATAAGTCCAGAAACAAGTCATGCATTCGGGTTTTACTAATACTATTTCCCATCCTTGGTCTTGTGGAAAATAACCGTTATGACCATTGGCTAGGCAGCATGTTGTAACGTCGTCAAAAGGACGAGGGTTACGTAACGCCCAACAGCCCCGTAACAATCTAAAAACCTTGTCTCTCACTCCAACTACTGAATCCGTCACTTGTGGGAATGTTTTATTTAACAGTTGCAATTCGATGTTCTTTTTCTCAATTTGGTGAGAAGCGAACATCACTCACCCGTAAATATAACATGCTTCTTTAAGTTGCATGTTGAAAGCTCTTTCTAAAGAACAAAGTCCTATGTTGGGATATGTGGAGTCAAAAATAGGCTCTCAACCCGTAGCGTAAAATTGCATTTGGTTCCCCGCACTTAATGCCTTAAAGAAAACACGGCGTAACTTAAGGTCTCCCCAATGTGATATACCCCATCTTTCAAAGGAAAGTCTTTTATAAACTAAGGCATGCCTGGAACATCGTTCAAATGTTCAACACACTAATTTAGCCATAAATAATTATGCCGATGAATTTTGACCGACTCTGAACAAGATTTCATCAATCATATCCCCTGGTAGGTCTTCTAAAATACTCGGTTGTCTATCCTTACAATCCATTTTGTGTTTTATAATGTAAAATAGACGAGTGTTAGATTCGTAAAATATAATTAACAAACAATACAAGCAATTATTACATATATCATAAAAGTACGAGCACACTACAATACATATATTACACAGCATGATTACAACTCTTTATTCCGACTCACTTGTTTCTTCCTCTTCGGACTCGTTTCGTTTTGCTAGTTTCCTAGGGATACATGGTGCTCCTCTAATACGAGCCGTCGTTTTCACAAATGGTTTAGAAAAACCTGATGGCTTAGATGTTCCTGGGTTATAGTTAAAATTTAAGAAATACGGGTGTTTACGATACACCCCATCAGGGTACTTCATGTTAACAAAAAGTTCATCGGGGTTGGAATCATGTTTCTCTATTTTTATGCCTTTTCCCTTATTATTTTCTTTTGCTTTCTTAAATTGGGTCGGGATAATTTCTATAACATCATCGGAATCTTCGTCGGGATCCGATTCATCAGAAAATTGGTAATTTTCCCAATATTTTGCTTCCTCGGTGGAAACACCATTGACTATTTTTAATTTTGGTCCATTGGTTGAGGATTTTCTTTTATTTAACCGTTTTTCTGTAGTTATTAATATTTCTTCCTCCGGAACCTCTTCTTCTTCTTCCGGTTTCTCTTCTTCCGGTTCCGACAACCGCTTATGCTAAAGACGGCTTTCGTTTGCTCAAACCATCGGGTGAGCACAACCGGTCCCCCGGTTTCATCGAAGGTGTGAGGTTTGCACCCCATGAAAGCTTTATAGGAGCATCCCTCGTTTGAGTTACCGGCTCTATTGTTGTTGTTGTTGTTGTTGTTGTTGTTGTGGTTGTTGTTATTGTTGTTGTTGTTGGATGAGTGTCCGGCCATGGCCGCATCCACGGCGATGTCTATCATTCGTTGTAGAGCTTGTTCGGGTGTTTCATGGCATGGTACACGACGAGGAGGCATTTTTCCTTCAAAATACAAGAATATCGTTGATTAGTATTTTCAATAATACTAACCGTGATATGGAATGAGGATAAAGAGAAAATTTTCCTTGACTCGCCTTAAATTCTTTATGTCATAATGTCAGAACGTTCATATGAGTCACCGTAGTATAATCCCGGAAATTATATTACCCTAATTCATATGTGCATTCGAATATAAGTTAGATATGAATAGAAGAGTTCGAGTATAAATGCACAAGTAGTCAAGTAATTCCTACTTCAAGTCTATATGCTGGTTGTAGTCTAGACTCACTAATGTACCCTACGACTCGGGGTTGACACCAATGAACTCTAAATCCCTACAACCAATGCTCTGATACCATCTATAGCGACCCGACAAAATCATCATTGACGGCGCCGTCTACTTAGGTCCCGTTACGTGGTCATAAGTCTTTAAAATGACGTTTGACCAAAATATGTCGCATTCATTTCAAATGTAAAAGTGTTTCAAGTTTACAAAGGTAGTTCCACGACTAGTTACATTACAATGTTTAACGTACAAATAAACCTATGCGACACAATTTTGAAAGTAATCTAAAAGATGCTCCATGTATGCATATATACTCGACATCCAAGCAAGTATCAAAAAGAGTGCGAAAGCATGTATCACATAGCGTTTAAGGACCTGAGAAAACATATAGAAAACTGTCAACGAAAAACGTTGGTGAAATCATAGGTGTATTAGTAACGTTGTTTTTGAACCACAAGATTTAATATAGTTGATTATCCAAATCGTTTGTATTCCAAAAGTATGTTCGCGAGCACCCAATTATCAAGACTTGACTGTTTTGTACCCTGTTACGTAGTGTTAGAACATACACTATACTCGAAAATATATTTCATCCGCTAACGATAGCGAACCGTCTGAATGAGGCTCGTCAAGCCCATGTGATCACATAATATAAGTTCTCGTTTACACCCTGCAAGTGTAACTAATGATAATTGAATTGAGGCTTTTTGTTCAAACTCGCACGTGGAATGTTTGTTTTCGTACTTATGTTCAAAGCATAAAAGTATGATACGTATATGTTTCTCATCCCATAGTTTAAAGCGTAAAAGTTGTTGAAAAGGTGGGACTATGATCTCACCTTGAGTGCAAGCGTATAAAAGTACTTCATAAGTAAGCGTGTGCAAGGACGAATGCTAGTCTTGACCTAAATAAGTAGGTTGTATCAATAACAGTAAACACGATTGGTCAAAGTGTTCAATTAGTCCTATGGCTCATTTCGACTCGATTATTATAGCATGTGAATCAAATTGTAAAGTTTCATGCAAGGTACAAGTATAAAAGCATGTTAGAATGGTTGCATAAGTATTTGGTTAAGTTTGGACAAAAGTCAACTTTGGTCAAGTCAAAGTCAATGAAAAAGTCAACACATTCGGGTCGGGTCCCGAACTATTTTTCTAAGGTTTTTAATCATATATGAGCATGTTAAAACAAGTTTCATGTTAATCGGAGGTGCGTAGCATAGTTAGAATTAAACGAAAAGGTGCAAATTTGGACAGCTTACTTTGGAGCGCCGCTGAAGGTTATGGAGCGCAGCTCCATGTATCTATTCAGTAATTCTGGGCACTTTTTACACTTAATGCACGAATCCAACTTCAAACAACCATAATTAATGAACCGTAAACATTCAAAAAATGTATCTTATATCTTTGGAAAGGTAATTTAACAAGGAACATAACTAAACACTTTTCATCAAACAAAAACATCATTTCCAATAATCGAATTCCCGTCGATTGATCATTTAAAGCTCGTTATCAAGGTTTCAAGTTCGTAAAACGCATAAGATGATTCGGGAACTTACTACACACATATAATACGCCATTTCGTAGGTAATTTCACATACAATACTACTAAACACTTACAAACAACATTGCAAGGCTTTCAATGCATCAAAAATCAAATTCAAGGCTACCAAACCCTAACCAACAACCATGAAATCCTTAATCATGTTAATGAGGTTTTTCCAAGTCAACTTACATACCAAATTGAAGCTAGTGATGCTAGTAACACATTTAATACATGCACTTTTAACATCTAACAACATATGATCCACTAAAACTCAAGATTAAGCACACCTATTTCAAGTTTAAGCTAGTTACATCAAAACAACGAAATCGAACATACAAATCAAATATTCATGTTAGACTTGAGCCATAGACACTAATTAACACTTTTGTAAGTTAAAAACATCAAGAACAAAGAATCTAGTGATTTTAGAAAGTTACCAAAACTTGATGAAATCGGTATGGAATCGAAGAGGAAGTTGCAAAGATTCCAAATATGTAATTTGTTTTGATGTTTGATTGCTAGATTGAAATTAGATGATGAATCTTTGCTTGAGTGCTTGAGAGAAAAGTTGAGTATTAAAAAGAAAGAGAGGAGGTGAATGAGTGGAAGGGATGATGTTTGACCACTTTGACCTAGTCACCACTTTGGTCCATTGGCAAGTTTATTCCTTCAAGTTTAGAAGCGGTTGCGGAAATTACCTAAACAAGATATTTCAAAACGCGTTTTAATGGAAGATGTTATAATTATATAACGGACTTTAAAATAATTAAATGGGGAGTAAACGGAAAAAGGCGGGATGTTACAAACATGATGTACTAATGTATCTTAATATGATATATAAATATTAAGACCTTATTACAATGATAATCGTTACGTATAGATATCGTTTTGAATTTCTTAAGTTAGTAGTCTTGTTTTATGTATAAGTGTAACGTCCTCCCAATAGGGTCTGGAAGGAACGTCACTAATATCAAAACATACCAACATATTATAATAAATGAGAACAATACTAAATGATGAATTTAACTTTAATGAGTACGCAGCGGAAAATGAAATATCGTTACAATGACAGGAATAACACTATCGTAAATGTTCACATGCAGAAGTAATAAATGCGATATCTCTTGATCCTATGTCCAAGTAGCATCATATAAGCAGTAAGTATAAGAGCTTGAATCAAACAGCACCTGAGACAAAACATGCTAAAGTGTCAACCAAAAAGGTTGAGTGAAGTTCATAGGTTTAACAAAAAGTTTGTCGTTGTTTTAGACCACAAGATTTAGTTTGTAAAGTTGATCTCCGCAGGATCAAAAAGTTATGCCAATGCGTGATATTTAGACTAAACGTTCAAGTTTTCCCCATGACAAGTTGTGTCTGTCCTTGTCGGTTTAATTTCATTATTAAGTAATACAATGACTTGGTCAAATGTATCGGGGACGTTACTCCCGATAGGCCTACCCCCAATAATTAAGCATGCCGCAGCAATTAAAAATATCACTGTAGGGACTTAGTCGGACATAGCCGGGTATAGCATAGTTTAACAGTTTGGTACTTGTGTGTAAAGTGTAATAAGTAAAAACAGCATATGTCTCACCCCAAGTAAAAGTAAGTAAGTTTGCTAGCAATTAAAGAGGGGCTATGAATTCACCTTAGTAAGTAGAGAGAGTGTTATTTCTCGGAATAAAGAGTTGAACGAGTGAGCAGGAAAGTCAACCTATTGACATTTAAGAGTAGTTAAGTGTTTTGCCCATGTTTAAGTTTAAGTATGTGTTTAAGTATAGTTTGTTTTACTAAGTTTCTATTCCTTGTAAGTTACTATTTTTATAAAGTTTCCATTTTTAGAAAGTTTCTTATTTTACTAAGTTTCTATGACTAGAGAGTTTCTACTTTTATCAGTGTTTTCCATTTTAGGATACTTGTCGTATTAGATAAGCTTCCAATCACCCCTTTCCCTTCGAATGGCTAATTTAGATCTAGGGGCTTGAGCCATAGGACCCTTTAAATCGGAAATCCAAACCCTCTGCCTAGAATCTCATAGAAACCATTCGTCAAGAAAGTTCGAAGATCTATACATCTCTAATACATATCCCAAAATGTTTTTATGTTACAATATAAGTAGTAAGTTATAGGTGCTAGTAATAGTAATAGTGTATACATGTTATATATTTTATTTTTAATTGCATATAATTTATAACATTATTTACATATTTCGGTAAAAATAATAACCGAAGTAAAAATTAAAAAGTAAAAAGTAAAAAGTAAAAAGTGAAAAGTAAAAAAAATAAAAAGTAAGAAAAGAATACTTACTAGTAGTAATTCTTCAAAGAGAGAATGAGAGAAATTTTGGTGTGAGTTTGAATGAGAAATGAGGGGTATTTATACTTGAAAAAATTAGGTAAAAAGAATAAAATAATTAAAAGAAAAAGAAATATTTAATTCTTAATAGGATTTTAAAATTAAAAAGTATTAAATGTTAGGTCATGGGATAATGCACAAAATAAAATAATAAAAGTAGTTTTTCCATTACAATTTTTAATTAAAAAGTAATTTATTTATTTATTTATTTATTTATTTTCATTTATTTTAAGGATTTTTTTTATATAAATAAACAAATTGATTTAATGCTTTTCCAAGAATATTTGTCAATAATATTTTATTTTTTATTTTTATTTTTGTTTTATTTAATTAATAAATACAAATTTTGCATAAAAATAATAAATAATTCGGTATTTTGTATTTTTAATAATAATTATGATTTTAATTATTAAACTATAGTTTTAGTAAGTTTGTAAATATTATTACATTTATATATAATTGGATTTATTATATAGTTAAATATATAATACATTAACTAAATAATAAAAGTGATACAAAGTTTATATACTTAGTTAAATTATGTCAAATTATATAAATTAATAATATATTATTTATTTAAGTGTACATTGTTGACTAAAAATTACTATTCGGTCAATATTTAATTGTATATAACAACCCTTAATACATATAGTCAGACATATAACCCTAGGGTTAATTCAGTAATTTAGAAGTCGAAAAGTGAGGGTTGTTACAGTACCTCCCCGTTAATAAAAACTTCGTCCCGAAGTTTTAGGTAGACTTCTCGGATGCATCAGCGGTTGAGAAGAGATGGGGATATTTCTGTTTCATTTGGTCTTCACGTTCCCAGGTATGTTCGGGGCCTTGCGTGTTTTCCAAAGGATAGAATATTGTTTTGTTTCAAGCGTTTAAGTCATACAAACCATAATCTCTATAGGTTCTTCTACGAAGTGCATTTTATCATTAATGCAGAGATCATTCAAAATGATGATGTTATGCAAGTCATTTCAGTAAATTGGATACATGAAATGTGTTATGAATAATATTGAGCTCATTTAAAACCTTGAGCGTTTATGCTGCAATATTAGGCAGACAAAACAGAGAGGAGTTCATGAAAATCATAGTCATGAAATTTGAGAGAGATCGTCATTCTTTATAACAAGAATGATGAATTAGAGTTTTATCGACATTAAATAATATGGATAAAGTAATTCGATTATAGAAAGAGTATAAACGAAGCTATCGTAAAAGAGTAAAAAAGAAAATTAAATGTTCGCCTTAACTTTTGACGTAGTTACGATTGATTTCTGGATTTCAAGGAATTAAAGAAATCTTCGAAATCTTTATAAGATTTGATTTTCTGGTAATTACGGAAATTAGGATTTTCTTTAATTAAATGCGGTGAATTGCCTCGATTGCTGTGTCTGGAATTTTTGCTATAAATTAGCTTCTTCCGTTTCATTATCTTCACCACTTATATACTTTCTTTCTCAATTCATACTTCCAAAAGTTTTGTTAATATGCTCAATCTAGTTCTTGTCTTTGACATTATATTGGTTATCGCCACAATCATCCTTCTTTTCCAACTCCCACTAGAGGAGTCTGTTTACTTCTACTATGCTCTAGGATTTATTGTGTTTTTAGTTCTCCCGTGTCTTTATATTGCTATACGCATTGATATACACGGTTTGTAATTTCAGTGTTGTTATCGGGATTTATATTTTCCCTTATATGTCGAAGCTTCATGCTTTTGTAAAGCAAGTAACGGTCCAGAATTCGTAGGTATGAAGTTTCGAATGATCATGATATTCAAAGCAGAAGGAAAGGTACTAGCACGATTTGATTTGTCATATTACCAGAATATCCGGAAAAGACCGAATTATCAAGAAAAATATTTTCTTGATATGTTTAGAGTTTAAATAGATAAGAGTCGTGTAACATGGCAAATGATGATTATAAAGTCTATGAATCATCATCTTCCATTAAAAATTTAGCATGACTTACTGTAATATAATCACGTTGGCCTGACGTCATTATATTATACTAACTCATGCTTCAATTCCCAACACTACTTCAAATTATTCATAATTTAAACTTGAACTTTACAGAATATAGAAACTAAAACAGTTTCCTTTATGATGTGATAAAGATATCGCAAAGAGATAATTAATTGCTGACAAGAATCGTTATATGTAACGACCCGCACTTTTTCGATCGTTCTATACTTATAAGATTAATATTTACATAAATTAAACCTTACCAACATGATAAGCAATCCAAATTGTCGAGATTTATATTTCCGAAAAGAGTTTTACACAACGTTTGATCGTCTAGTTTGACTGATGATATCACGAACTATACAATATATGATAATTATACGTTTGTGTATATACATGTATATATACATATTTAACATGATTAATGAATGTTTTAATATCTCATTTTGTATTAATAACAACAAGTTACAAGTATATTTTGAAACTACTAACTTAAGTTTTCAAAACGATAACTATACGTAACGTTATTTGACATAAATACTTAAGACTTATAATGTTATACATATATCGTATAAGTAATGTATTTAATCACTTTTAAAGACTTAAATACATAAAACCATATAAGTGTATTCACAAAAGATAGCTATATTTGAATCCTCATTCCATTTTTCACAAAATTTCTATACGTATACCTAGAGTATTTGTACTCGTATCATACCTAGCTTCTAGATGTATTTACTATTGGTATATACCAATAGGAAATACCAATGATCAGCCATGAATGATTAAGGGACATGATAACAACTTGTGGGAACCATCTTTAGTCATTTATCAAGACTTATTTGTAACAAAACAAAGTTATACATATCATGTATCTATATATCACGTTTTTATATGTGTATATATATACATGCTCATTTCCATTTTCTTCACTAGATCACTAACTCTAAAACACACACACTTATGAGCCTTAAACCCCTTAATCATCTCAGCTCACATCTATGAAAATCTAGCTTCAAAAACCATACTAAAACACCATAAGAAAACCATACAAAAACACTTCAAGAAAACCTTCCAAGAACACCAACTTACTTCTAATCTTTCATCCACTTCAATCACCCTTTTGATTCTAGCTTCTTACTCCTCTTTTACAGCAAACTTATCCAAGGAACTTGAGGTAGAATCTATGTTCATAACCTTATTCAATTCATATATATATAGCTATCTTATTTTGTGGTACAAAAGTTTAACAACAAGAACATAGTTTGAATGTTTTCAAACTTGTTTGCAAACTAAATAGATCCTTCTAACTTAACTTTTAAAATACTTCAAGACATGTAACATAACTTATTTATATGTTAATTTAACAAGGTAAAACTTGGTTTTTCAAAGTATAAGTATTTTTAGAAAAATAATCATTTGAGGTTGTTTACATGATGGAAAATGATTAACTTCATAAGTTTCACTAAAGTTTGACCTATGCCGTGTGATTTTGAATACAAACTAAGGTATTTACAGTTCATAGTCTTAAAGAGGGACTCGATCCAAGGAGATGGCAAGTTGAATCAACGAAAACGGAGTTGTAACGAAGAAACTATGACCGAAACAAAATCGGATATCCAAGACTAGTTTAGCCACGAAAATAATTGGGAAAAAATTAAATAAATCACATCTTTTTAAGTTAACATGATATTTTATATATATGTACTTATAATTCAATTTTATATGGTTCAGGATCACCCGTAAACAACACGAGAAGATTAATCATAAGATCCCATGATTGTACGCAACATGTCATTTGACAACACCGGTACTTTATGTACGCAACACGTCATTTGACAACACCGGTACCATGGGTCAAGATTAATCTCGACCAATACATATACGATGGGGTTTTATTTATTTCGTTGGGGGTTTTATTTATTTCATTGCGGGTATATTAAACATCTAAAAATGAACCATTAAAATTGAATTACTAACAACGAACTGCTAACTACGGACTAAGGAAATATTCAAAATATTAAAAGTATAACAAGTATATATATATATAACGTTTGTTTTAAAATGAAAACATATTGATATATTATATATGGATAGGTTCGTGATATCAACCGGAAGACCGAGTCAAAATATATATATCATCAAGACAAGAGTGAGTATATAGTCCCACCTTTAAACTCTAAATATTTCGGGATGAGAATACATGTATTTTATGTTTTACGATATGGACACAAGTAACTGAAAAATATGTTCTACGTTGAGTTGTACCACTGGCATACTTCCCTGTAGCTTGGTAACTAATATTTACAGCGGTATTGTAAACGCGAATCCTGTTGATAGATCTACCGGGCCTGACAACCCCAACCGGACTGGACGACCAGTATTCAACGGTTGCACAGTACTTCGTTTTGTGACTACACTTGGTACGGTGTAGTAAGATTTCATATTAAAGGGAATATGCGACGTGAAAATGTTAAGTATGGTTACCAAGTGCTCAACCACTTAGAATACTTTTATTAAACTGTTTATATACGAAATCTTGTGGTCTACATATATATTGCTGCCGGCATTAAACCTATATCTCACCAACTTTATGTTGACCTTTTAAAACATGTCTATTCTCAGGTGATTTCTAAAGCTTCCGCTGCATCATGTTGGATCTAACCAGGATCTTGCGTACGCATGTTTGTGTCAAAAATGAAACTGCATATCCGAGATGTTGTATTGTAAAATATGCTAGAAACCGTGTTGTTGTCATCATTTGTAAAGTTTGTAAGTCGAAGATTATCGCTAAACGTTAATCTTCTTTTTATTGTCTTAAGCTTGTAACAAAAATAATGGTTATGGTTTGTAATGTATAATATATGCAGTTTTCTTTCAAAAATATCTCATATAGAGGTCAATACCTCGCAATGAAATCATACGTTATCTAACGCGTTCTTATGGTTAAGGACGGGTTATGACATGTGGTATCAGAGCGTTGGTCTTAGCGAACCAGGTTTGCATTAGTGTGTCTAACCGAGAAGTCGTTAGGATACATTAGTAAAGTCTGGACTTTGACCGGGTCTGATTTAAAAAAAAAAAACCATTGCTTATCACTGTTGGTTAAAATTTATATGTAAATATTATGTAGTACTAATGGGTTAGTTGTTGTGTGATAGATGTCGGGCTCGAAACTTATTATCACATTCAGCGACTCCGAATCAGAACCTTCAGATTGTGTTTCAGTCATTAACATATCCGATGACGAAAGTGGTATTTTTGGGGAAGACTCACAATTTCTGGATGAACCAACTATAGAAATATCGGAAAGTGAACCCGAGGAGGAAAGTGAACCCGAAGAGGAAAGTGAACCCGAAGAAGAAAGTGAACCCGAGGAAGAAATACTAGAAATTACGAAAGAAAAATTCGATCAAGGAAAGAAACGAAAAGCGAATGAATTAGAAAATTCAAATCCCGAACTTAGTGAGAATGACGTAGCACCAATTCCACTCAACACTACCACCCCTATTCCCGCTATTCCTATTAGTGCTATCCCCGCATCTAGTTCTTCGGCTCCTCAGCCAAAACGTAGGCAGACAGCTAGGATAAGCGTTAGGCCATTCATTGGAACTAAACGCCCTAGAAAATAGACCGAACGATGCACTGCCGTATTAAGCCATGGAATCATATAATGTTTTGTATAATATTATTAGTGTGGTTTGCTTAAAGTTTGATGTAAGATAAGCATATGTAAAATAGCGAAGTATGAAATGCAATAATTTTCCATGGTTAAGTATTATTTAGATTGTAGTAATTGATTCTGTACTAAGCTATTAAGTATGAACATTAACGGGTAGGTACTACCCAAGATATAATTATAAAACGCTAATAAGAAGAAAAGGCTTTTATAATAATACCTGGTTCATATTATTAACAAGCTATAAATGTACTATAAATACACACTACATCTATAATATTCCATGTGAATAATTATTTTCTTTCATTAGGAAATGGCGCGATTAAATCGAATGACGGAACAAGAACTCAAGGAACTCATCAACCAGCGAGTGAACGATAGAATGCTATGGGTCGAAGCTGCAAGAGCTGCTGCAGTTAACCCAAATCCTCGTGTAGGATGCTCCTACAAGACGTTTCAAGCTTGCAAGCCATCATCATTCAGTGGAACGGAAGGACCGATCGGTTTAACCCGATGGATAGAAAAGATGGAGACGGTGTTCAAAATCAGTGGTTGTGATGAAAAAGACATGACCAAGTTTGCATCGTGCACTTTACAAGATAGTGCACTCACATGGTGGAAGAATTATGTGAAGGCGGTAGGAGGAGATGTAGCTTATGATACTCCATGGGAAGAATTCAAAGCGATGATAATCACCGAGTATTGTCCAAGGAATGAGGTTATTAAGTTAGAAGATGAGTTACGAAGTTTGAAGGTGGTTGGTACTGAAATCACCAACTACAATCAGCGATTCATGGAATTGGTTTTACTATGTCCTGAATTGGTTCCAACCGAAGCACGGAAGATTGAAATGTACAAAGGTGGTTTGCCCAAAAAGGTCAAGGCAAACGTTACAGCATCGAAACCTAAGACAATTCATGAAGCTATAACCATGGCAAACGAGCTAATGGATCAGGTCATTTTGGATAAGAAAGCATTCAATACTGATGTGAAGGTATCAGGTAACAAGAGAAAGTGGAATGGAAGCTATGATCGAGGTAATCAACAACAAACTTTTAAGAAACAAGAAACCCCGAAAGGTGCGGGTAGTGGTTCAGGTTTTGGTTACAAAGGACAAAGTCCTTTATGCAACCGATGTCACAAACATCACTTTGGTTACTGTAGTGTGGTATGCAACAAATGTAATCGACAGGGTCATCTTGCTGAAGATTGTAGGGCTCTCGTTACGAACACAAATGGTGCCAAGACTCCTGCCACCAACGCAAATAGAACTGCTTTGGCTACCATTACTTGTTTTGGGTGTGGAAAACAAGGCCACTATAAGAGCCAGTGCCCGAATCCAGAGAAGAATATCGGACCTGCACGTGGAAGAGCATTTGTTATTAATGCTAAAGAGGCATGTGAAGACCCGGAGCTTGTTACGGGTACGTTTACCATTAATAACTTATCCGCATCTATTATATTTGATACTGGTGCTGATAGAAGTTACGTGTGTAGAGACTTTCACGCTAAATTGAATTGTTCATCATTACCTCTCGATGCTAAGTACATGATTGAGTTAGCTAATGGTAAACTAATTAAAGCCGATAAAATTTGCCGTGATTGTAAAATAAATTTAGCCGGAGAAACGTTTAAAATTGACTTGATACCCGTAGAATTAGGAAGTTTTGATGTAATAGTCGGCATGGACTGGATGTCCAAAATAGGAGCTGAAGTTGTGTGCGCCAAGAAGGCAATTCGCATTCCTCGTAAGGATAAAACGCCAGTAATGATTTATGGAGAGAAGGGTAACTCAAAGCTAAAACTCATTAGTTATTTGAAAGCTCAAAAGTGCTTGAAGAAAGGGTGCTATGCTATCTTAGCACATGTTAATAAAGTCGAAACAAAGGAAAAAGTGAAGAGCATCAATGACGTGCCTGTGGCAAGAGATTTTCCTGAAGTCTTTCCGGAAGAATTGCCGGGATTACCTCCATTTAGATCGGTAGAATTTCAAATAGATTTAGTACCAGGAGCTGCACCAGTGGCTCGTGCTCCATATAGACTTGCACCGTCCGAGTTAAAAGAACTTCAAAGTCAGTTAAAAGAATTACTGGACCGTGGATTCATACGACCGAGTACTTCACCGTGGGGAGCTCCAATTTTGTTTGTTAAGAAGAAAGATGGATCTTTTAGGATGTGTATAGACTATCGTGAATTAAATAAGTTAACTATCAAGAATCGGTATCCACTACCGAGAATTGATGACTTATTTGATCAATTGCAAGGATCATGTGTTTATTCAAAAATCGACTTAAGATCGGGCTATCATCAACTACGCGTCAAAGAAGAGGACATTCCGAAAACTGCTTTTCGGACACGTTATGGTCATTACGAATTTTTGGTCATGCCGTTTGGATTGACAAATGCGCCAGCTGTATTCATGGACCTCATGAATCGAGTTTGTAGTCCGTATTTGGATAAGTTTGTTATCGTTTTCATTGATGATATTCTTATCTATTCCAAGAGTGAGCAAGAGCATGAGCAGCATTTAAGGTTGATATTAGAGTTGTTGAGAAAAGAACAGCTATACGCTAAATTTTCTAAGTGTGCTTTCTGGTTGAAAGAAGTGCAATTTCTTGGTCACGTTGTTAATAGCAAAGGAATTCAGGTTGATCCAGCAAAAACTGAAGCTATTGAAAAATGGGAGACTCCTAAGACACCAACACAGATACGCCAATTTTTGGGTTTAGCCGGTTATTATAGAAGGTTTATTCAAGATTTTTCCCGAATAGCTAAGCCGTTGACAGCATTAACACAAAAAGGGAAGAAATACGAATGGACCTCGGAGCAGGAGAACGCATTTCAAATACTGAAGAAGAAGTTAACTACGGCGCCTATATTATCGTTACCAGAAGGGAACGATGATTTTGAAATATATTGTGACGCTTCGCGACAAGGTTTTGGTTGTGTTCTTATGCAACGGAAGAAAGTTATTGCATTTGCATCCCGACAATTGAAGATTCACGAGCGAAATTATACGACGCATGATCTAGAATTGGGAGCAGTCGTGTTTGCATTGAAGATGTGGAGACACTACTTGTATGGGGTTAAATTCACTGTGTTTACTGATCATAAAAGCCTTCAACATATTTTTGATCAGAAACAATTGAACATGAGGCAACGTAGGTGGGTCGAGTTAATAAACGACTATGATTGTGAAATTCGTTATCATCCCGGAAAGGCGAACGTGGTGGCCGATGCTTTAAGCAGAAAGGAACGAGAACCAATTCGAGTTCGAGCAATGAATATAAAAATTCGCATGAATCTCAACTCACAAATCAAAGAAGTTCAACAAGAAGCACTCAATAAAGAAAACATAAAGAATGAAATAATGAAGAAGTATGAGAAGCAACTCGTTATACGGGAAGACGGAATTAGATATTTTGCAAATCGTATTTGGGTACCGAAGTTGGGTGGATTAAGGAAGTTGATATTGAACGAGGCACATAAGACAAGATACTCGATACATCCTGGAGTTGGAAAGATGTATCAAGATCTTAAGACACGTTATTGGTGGCCTAATTTAAAGACCGACGTTGCAACATATGTTGGGGAGTGTTTAACTTGTTCTAAGGTCAAAGCAGAACACCAGAAGCCGTCAGGGTTACTTCAACAACCAGAAATCCCAGAATGGAAATGGGATGGTATTACCATGGATTTCATCACAAAGTTACCAAAGACTGCCTGGGGATACGACACCATTTGGGTGATTGTTGATCGTCTCACCAAATCTGCACATTTCTTACCTATAAAGGAAACGGATAGAATGGAGAAACTATTACGATTGTATATAAAGGAAGTTGTTTCAAGGCATGGAATACCTATTTCCATTATATCCGATCGTGATAGTAGATTTACCTCAAAATTCTGGCAATCACTACAGGAGGCACTAGGAACTCGGTTGGATATGAGTACCGCATATCATCCACAAACCGATGGACAGAGTGAGAGAACGATTCAGACTCTTGAAGACATGCTCAGGGCATGTGTGATCGATTTTGGAAACGGATGGGATAAATATCTACCGTTAGCAGAATTCTCGTATAATAATAGTTATCATGCGAGCATTGGAGCTGCGCCATTCGAAGCATTGTATGGAAGGAAGTGTAGATCTCCTATCTGTTGGAATGAAGTAGGAGATCGACAATTAACTGGTCCCGAGATCATACATGAAACGACTGAGAAGATAGTGCAAATCAAGGAGAGATTAAAAACAGCCCGCAGTCGCCAAAAGAGCTACGCCGATGTCCGAAGGAAACCATTAGAGTTTCAGGTCGGGGACATGGTTATGCTAAAGGTGTCACCTTGGAAAGGTGTGATACGTTTTGGAAAAAGGGGTAAACTGAACCCAAGGTACGTAGGCCCGTTTAAGATCATCGAACGTATTGGACCGGTAGCTTATCGGCTCGAGTTACCGCAACAACTCGCCGGAGTACATAATACCTTTCACGTCTCAAACCTTAAGAAGTGTCTTGCAAAGGAAGACCTCACCATTCCTCTTGAAGAAATCCATGTCGACGAGAAACTACAATTCGTCGAAGAACCAATTGAAATCATGGACCGTGAAGTTAAACAGCTCAAACAGAGCAATATACCGATTGTTAAGGTTCGTTGGAATGCTAGAAGAGGTCCCGAGTTTACTTGGGAACGAGAGGATCAGATGAAGCAAAAGTATCCACACTTGTTTCTCGATGACGCAAAATAGGTACAATTTTAAAATTTCGGGACGAAATTTATTTAACGGGGAGGTAATGTAACGACCCGCACTTTTTCGATCGTTCTATACTTATAAGATTAATATTTACATAAATTAAACCTTACCAACATGATAAGAAATCCAAATTGTCGAGATTTATATTTCCGAAAAGAGTTTTACACAACGTTTGATCGTCTAGTTTGACTGATGATATCACGAACTATACAATATATGATAATTATACGTTTGTGTATATACATGTATATATACATATTTAACATGATTAATGAATGTTTTAATATCTCATTTTGTATTAATAACAACAAGTTACAAGTATATTTTGAAACTACTAACTTAAGTTTTCAAAACGATAACTATACGTAACGTTATTTGACATAAATACTTAAGACTTATAATGTTATACATATATCGTATAAGTAATGTATTTAATCACTTTTAAAGACTTAAATACATAAAACCATATAAGTGTATTCACAAAAGATAGCTATATTTGAATCCTCATTCCATTTTTCACAAAATTTCTATACGTATACCTAGAGTATTTGTACTCGTATCATACCTAGCTTCTAGATGTATTTACTATTGGTATATACCAATAGGAAATACCAATGATCAGCCATGAATGATTAAGGGACATGATAACAACTTGTGGGAACCATCTTTAGTCATTTATCAAGACTTATTTGTAACAAAACAAAGTTATACATATCATGTATCTATATATCACGTTTTTATATGTGTATATATATACATGCTCATTTCCATTTTCTTCACTAGATCACTAACTCTAAAACACACACACTTATGAGCCTTAAACCCCTTAATCATCTCAGCTCACATCTATGAAAATCTAGCTTCAAAAACCATACTAAAACACCATAAGAAAACCATACAAAAACACTTCAAGAAAACCTTCCAAGAACACCAACTTACTTCTAATCTTTCATCCACTTCAATCACCCTTTTGATTCTAGCTTCTTACTCCTCTTTTACAGCAAACTTATCCAAGGAACTTGAGGTAGAATCTATGTTCATAACCTTATTCAATTCATATATATATAGCTATCTTATTTTGTGGTACAAAAGTTTAACAACAAGAACATAGTTTGAATGTTTTCAAACTTGTTTGCAAACTAAATAGATCCTTCTAACTTAACTTTTAAAATACTTCAAGACATGTAACATAACTTATTTATATGTTAATTTAACAAGGTAAAACTTGGTTTTTCAAAGTATAAGTATTTTTAGAAAAATAATCATTTGAGGTTGTTTACATGATGGAAAATGATTAACTTCATAAGTTTCACTAAAGTTTGACCTATGCCGTGTGATTTTGAATACAAACTAAGGTATTTACAGTTCATAGTCTTAAAGAGGGACTCGATCCAAGGAGATGGCAAGTTGAATCAACGAAAACGGAGTTGTAACGAAGAAACTATGACCGAAACAAAATCGGATATCCAAGACTAGTTTAGCCACGAAAATAATTGGGAAAAAATTAAATAAATCACATCTTTTTAAGTTAACATGATATTTTATATATATGTACTTATAATTCAATTTTATATGGTTCAGGATCATCCGTAAACAACACGAGAAGATTAATCATAAGATCCCATGATTGTACGCAACATGTCATTTGACAACACCGGTACTTTATGTACGCAACACGTCATTTGACAACACCGGTACCATGGGTCAAGATTAATCTCGACCAATACATATACGATGGGGTTTTATTTATTTCGTTGGGGGTTTTATTTATTTCATTGCGGGTATATTAAACATCTAAAAATGAACCATTAAAATTGAATTACTAACAACGAACTGCTAACTACGGACTAAGGAAATATTCAAAATATTAAAAGTATAACAAGTATATATATATATAACGTTTGTTTTAAAATGAAAACATATTGATATATTATATATGGATAGGTTCGTGATATCAACCGGAAGACCGAGTCAAAATATATATATCATCAAGACAAGAGTGAGTATATAGTCCCACCTTTAAACTCTAAATATTTCGGGATGAGAATACATGTATTTTATGTTTTACGATATGGACACAAGTAACTGAAAAATATGTTCTACGTTGAGTTGTACCACTGGCATACTTCCCTGTAGCTTGGTAACTAATATTTACAGCGGTATTGTAAACGCGAATCCTGTTGATAGATCTACCGGGCCTGACAACCCCAACCGGACTGGACGACCAGTATTCAACGGTTGCACAGTACTTCGTTTTGTGACTACACTTGGTACGGTGTAGTAAGATTTCATATTAAAGGGAATATGCGACGTGAAAATGTTAAGTATGGTTACCAAGTGCTCAACCACTTAGAATACTTTTATTAAACTGTTTATATACGAAATCTTGTGGTCTACATATATATTGCTGCCGGCATTAAACCTATATCTCACCAACTTTATGTTGACCTTTTAAAACATGTCTATTCTCAGGTGATTTCTAAAGCTTCCGCTGCATCATGTTGGATCTAACCAGGATCTTGCGTACGCATGTTTGTGTCAAAAATAAAACTGCATATCCGAGATGTTGTATTGTAAAATATGCTAGAAACCGTGTTGTTGTCATCATTTGTAAAGTTTGTAAGTCGAAGATTATCGCTAAACGTTAATCTTCTTTTTATTGTCTTAAGCTTGTAACAAAAATAATGGTTATGGTTTGTAATGTATAATATATGCAGTTTTCTTTCAAAAATGTCTCATATAGAGGTCAATACCTCGCAATGAAATCATACGTTATCTAACGCGTTCTTATGGTTAAGGACGGGTTATGACATTATAAAGATATCTTCATAAATATAGAGGATATTTATAACGAAAGATACAGTGATATCTCAGAATTTCTTAGTTCCAATGACGAGGAAAATTCTTTTGTTTCCTCTGCATTTAATGCTACCATATCTGAATCATTGGTTATCAATCCGAGATGGTTTCAAGAAATTTTATTTTTTAGATGATTAAACGCTGATTGTAATCGTCAACGGATCTAATGGTTAACGAATAGGTGTTGTTGATGATAATTTCAGTGGTTTGATGTGATAATTCATCATAGAATACGAATGAATATAATTCATGAATGTAGTGATCTTTAGGAAGATAACACCTGCTAAAGCTTTACTTAAATTCTGGTATGTTAATTTCAGAATGTGTAATTAAATTTGTATGAAAATGATTGTGTATCACAGTGAAGGCAGTGAGTATAATTAATGATTTATGAATCGAAATTGAAGAATGTACAGTGTATTTATGTGAGATGTAAATATTTCTCGGGTATTACCTACCCGTTAAAATATTTTCACAATTAACAGTTTTTACAATCTTTATGAAGATATACGTTCATATATGTATTCTTCAGATATAATCATGGATTTAATTAGTTATTATATATTAAACTCATTTGATTTGCGTTTTGGAACGAGAGTAAATAATCTCCAAAATCTTAGAGATTTCATAATTGTTGCGAAATATTTCGCTAATGAAGTTATGAATCAATACATTCATCGTTATACTTGATTTATTATGAAATGGAGTTTATTGTGCTGAAGCAGTGATTAACAATTGTTAAGTCATTAGCGAAGGGTGTACATCATAGCATATTAGTGATATGAATTAACCAAGTAGTACATACTAGTTGAGATTCTCACGTAATTGCTTAGTACAACAAGATTTATTATTGTTCCAAATCATATATATAAGGTATACATATATAATTCTTCACGAAGAATGAGTCAATACATCTTAACTTTTTATTGCTAATATTCCTTGGTATCTATGGGGCGTATCATGTTGATGTTTGAGGTACTGAGTGTGTTGTTGAGGTGGAGGATGCGAATGTTGTTGTTGATGAAGCTGATGCTGTTAGTGGTGATGTTGATGGTACTGGTGGTGATGCTGGTTATGCTGCTGGTGCTGCTGCTGGTGTTCGTAGGTTTCGCACCAGATTTTCCAGAGCCAATACTCGAGCGCGAAGCTCGTTGACTTCTTCTATTATTCCGGGATGATTGGTGGTTGGAACAAGGTATAACAACCCTCACTTTTCGACTTCCGATTTTACTAAAATACCTAGAGTTGTTATATACGAATAAATTTAACGTTGACCGAATAAACGTACGCTTAAAATAAATAATATAATTATAAATATTATAAATAAGATTATGATATATAATATAACATAATTACATCAATGAATATATATATAATATTTATATTACTTTTGTTATTTAGTTAATAGAATATATAATTAACTAAATAATACATAATATTATAACATTTATAAAACTAATAAAAACTATAAATTAATAATCATAAATTTTAATTTTTATAAAAAATAAATATAATAATAATTTTTATATAAAATTCGTATTTAATAATTAAACAAATATAGAAATAAAATGTTAAATGTTCTTAGAAATATATTAAACAAATTTTTTTTTAGAATTTTATACAAAAAAAAAAATCAAAACTATATCTACTTTTAATAAATAAATACAAAAATACAAACTACTTTTTCTTTTAAGATTTACTTTTAATAAAAATACAAACTACTTTTATTTTAAGATTTACTTTTAATAAAAATACAAACTACTTTTTCTTATTTTAACTTTTAAGATTTTACTTTTAATAAAAATACAAACTACTTTTTCTTATTTTAACTTTTAAGATTTACTTTTAATAAAAATACAAAATACTTTTTCTTATTTTAACTTTTAAGATTTTACTTTTAATAAAAATACAAACTACTTTTTCTTATTTTAACTTTTAAGATTTTAATTTTAATAAAAATACAAACTACTTTTTCTTATTTTAACTTTTAAAATTTACTTTTAATAAAAATACAAAATACTTTTTCTTATTTTAATTTTTAATATTTTACTTTTAATAAAAATACAAACTACTTTTTCTTATTTTAACTTTTAAGATTTACTTTTAATAAAAATACAAAATAATTTTTCTTATTTTAACTTTTAAGATTTACTTATTTTATTTTAATTTTTTTTTACCTAACATTTTCAACTATAAATACCACATACATTTCTCATTTCAAACTTACACCTTAATCTCTCATTTCTCTCTTAAAGAACTACTTCTAGTTGATATCTCGGTCACTTACTTGCTTTACTTTCCTTTCTTGCGTGAAATACTTCAACTGCTATTTAAGGTGAGTTTCATGTGCTCCCTTTTTATATATATTTTTGGGCTGAGAATACATGCGCTGATTTATAAATGTTTTACGAAATAGGCACAAGTACTAAAACTAATTCTATGTGGGTTTAAACCAAAAATATACCCTTAGCTTGGTAACATTAAACTACTTGTCTATGTACGGTAGGCGCGAATCCTAAAGATAGATCTATTAGGTCTGACAAACCCCATCCTGACTATGGGATGCTTTAGTACTTCGAGGTTATTTTAAACACACCTGATCTGGTGTACTTCAGAGGGTAAAACATGAACGTTAAGGCTTGTTACCGGGTGCCTACAACTTATAGAATGCTTTTATACACTTGCTAGTGTACGGATATTTATGAAACTGAAATCTTGTGGCCTATTATTATAACGGAAATGATTGATTTTGATAAACTAATGAACTCACCAACCTTTTTGGTTGACACTTTAAGCATGTTTTGTCTCAGGTGACGAATAAGATGATTGCCATGATTGCTACGTGATGAATTGAATGCTGCTACATGGAGTCTTCATTTCATTACATTTACTTTGCATTAAGACTATTATTATTATTTCAGTTTAAATTTGATGTAAAACTTTTAATGCTTCCGCTATTTTATTAATAAATGTTTTATTCAAAACGTCTCATATAGAGTCGTTCTCGTTTATACAACTGTGATTTGATATAATTAGTCACAAATACCCTAGGCCCTAATTTGGGGGTGTGACAGATTGGTATCAGAGCAGGTTGTTGTAGAGAACCAGGATTGCATTTTATGTGTGCCTTATACAATTAGGTACCTTAGCAATGTAGGACTACAACTTTCCTTGACCATAGTGCCTTTAATTGTTGCATTTAATTGATAAATGCTACACTATACCTTAGAAACTATACTTAAATCTTAAGATTATAACATACACGATAATGTGAAATTACTCGAACGTCAACGCTACTTAAGGCCTAGGGTGATCCTTGGTACCACTATGGGACGCTTGTGGATTTCGAATGCCAAACTTAGATTTTGGTCGAGAATTCCTGGGCCAACCGGTAATAATTGATCATTCAAGTGACTCGGCGGTGGCATAGATGTTTGGGTATGGTGCACAATATCAAGCCTGACTATAGTGATCATACAACACTTAGTCACTTACGCACTTAATAAGTGGTGAACTTATTAAGAACAACTCACTTAGTCATCTATCCTGGTTTTGTGTATTACATATGTATTACATGAAATATTATCCAAGATTTTTGAAACTCCTATAATTCATACTCAAACATATATAACTCCCTGTTATATCACGAACCTATATGCCTTATGCCTTTATGCATCGGTTTGCGAACCGGGAAATGTCATTGGGTTATCACAGTATACGAATTGAAAGTCTTTAATCGAAAGATTATTAGATTACATACTTATCATTTTATAATCTCGACACGTCATACTGCCATTATTAGAGTATAGACAAATCATATCTTAGCATATCTATTCCCAATAGACCTTGTCTAACACTTTTCCTAAATTTCCTCCGTAAATTACGGAAATCTTTCTGCTATATATACGTATTCAAGGAGATGAATATATCATTCAATATTCAACACCCATTTCATATCAAACCCTATTCCAAACACATAATATGGATTTCTCACCTGATTCCTCAAGTTCTTCTAGCTCCAAAGATAGCGTGACAGGAGCACACCCACCGATCAATTACCGTGATTTCTTTAGAAAATGGGGATGGGTTCGCGAAATACTCACCCTATGGAAAAATGAAGAAGGTACTCCTTATCATGAGCCAAACTTACCACCAAACGTCGGAGTACTCGATCCGCTTACCGGCGAACCTGTTCGCAATACCGTTTTCACTCTTTTCACAAGGATTTTCCGCCTCGAAGGTCGACTCGATGTAACCAACGACAATATTCGCCCTCTACTCCCGAATTCTAACCAGAAAGGGTTATTAGAAGAAGTTAGAAGACTTCGAACTAAATATCAAGAATTGACAAACCTTACAGAGGAATGGGTAGAACAAATCCACAGACTCAAGCGTAAAGTAGAAACCCTGGAGGAAATAGTGCGCGATTTGGTAGCTAGGCTCACACTTACTAACCAAGTACCACAAGCAGCACCAACAGCAGCACCAGCACCAGCACCAGCACCACCAGTACTATCAGTATCACCACCAACAGCATCAGCTTCACCAACAACAACATCAGCATCCCACGTCTCAACATCATAATCGGTACCTCAAACATCGACATCATACGCCCATAGATACTAAGGAATATGAGTAATAATGAGTTAAGATGTATTGACTCATTCTTCCTGAAGAATTATATATGTATACTTTATATATATATGGTTTGGAACAATAATAAATCTTTTTGTACTAAACTATTACGTGTGAATCTTAACTAGTATGTACTACTTGGTTAATTCATATCACTAATACGCTATGATGTACATCCTTCGTTAATGACTTAACAATCATTAATCACTGCTTCAGTACAATAAACTCCATTTCATAATAAACTACGTGTATTATTCAAATGCATGTGTGATTTTACACTCCTATTTTTCGATGTACTCGAAAATTTCTCGAAAACATCATTTGTGCCTTATGAATTTCACAAGAAATCCACGGGCATCAACATCATTTACTGAGGTATATTAATAACAATGAATGATGAAGTATTGATTCATAACTTCATTAAAGAAATATTCCGCGACGATTATGTAATCTCTAAAGTTTTGGAGATTATTTATTCTCATTTCAACCGTAAATCAAATGAGTTTAATATTATATTAACTTATTAAATCCATAATTACATCTGAAGAAAATATATATGTATGTATATTTTCATAAAGATTGTATTTAAAAATTCTTTTGTACAAACTGTTAATTGTGAAAATATTTTAACGGGTAGGTAATACCCAAGAAATATCTAACATTCACATTAATATATTACATTGTACATTCTTCAAAATCCTTGAAAACATATCAGATTGATAATCAATGATTCAGATCAGTTAACCTTGAGAATGCTGATGAAGCAGCAAAAGCTGTAGATAGCCTTAATGACCAGAAGCTTGATAATAAAGAATTGTGTGTTGGAAAAGCTCAAAAGAATATCTGGTATTGAAAGACGGATTGAGCAAAGCATGAAGGAGATCAAGGACAAATCCCAAGGACTAAACCTATAACCAAAGAATCTAGATGATTCGATTTCTGAAGGAAATCACAGAAGATCTTTTTACGCATTCTAAATCCTTACAGAAGAATTTCTTCATTATCCATCGATTTTAGAAATTCTAAAATATCATCATATCTTTCGTTATAAATATCCTCGATATTTCTAAAGATATCTTCATAACGATTCTTGTCCGCAATTAATTATCTCTTTGCAATATCTTTATTACATCATAAAGGAAAACTGTTTAAGTTTCTATATTCCGTAAAATTTAAATTCAAATTTTGAATGATTTGAAGTAGTGTTGAGAATTGAAGCATGAGTTAGTATAATATAATGACGTCAGGCCAACATGATTATATTACAGTAAGTCATGCTAAATTTTTAATGGAAGATGATGATTCATAGACTTTATAATCATCATTTGCCATGTTACACGACTCTTACATTCTACTTAATCTCTGAACATATCAAGCAAATATATTCTTGATAGTTCTATCCTCAGTAATTCTGGTAATTTACCAAATCAAATCGTGATATTATGCTTAGAACAGTAGGTCCATTCGAAACTTCATACCTACAAATTCTGGACCATTACTCGCTTTACTTAGAGTCGAGAGGAGAATAAAAAGGCAAAGAGCTCCGACATATAAGGGAAAATATGTAGCCCGATAACGATACCGAAATTACAAACCGTGTATATCAATACGTATTGCAACGTAAAGACATGGGAGAATTAAAAACACTATAACCCCAAGGTAATAGTAGAAGAAAACAAATTCCTCTAGTGGTAAATGAAAAAGAAGAATGACTGAAATGATAGTCAGAAAAATATCCAGGATAAGAACTGGATGGAGCATTCTCACAATCTTTGGAAGTATGAATTGAGGAAGAAAGTATAGAAGTGGTGAAGATAATGAAATGAAAGAAGCTAATTTATAGCAAAATTCCAAACACAGCAATTGAAGCAATTCACCTCATTTAATCAAAGAAAATTTCAAATTCCTTAATTACCGGAGAATCAAATCTTATGGATTACGAAGATTTCCTTTAATCTCTTGAATTCCAAAAATCAATCGTGACTACGTCAAAAGTTAAGGCGAACATTTAATTTCTCATTCACTCTTTTACAATAGCTTCGTTTATACACTTCCTATAATCAAAAAGTTTTATCCATATTATTCAGTAGTGATAAAACTTTATTTTTTCAACTTATATTCATCATTACAATATTCTTGTTGTAAACAATGATGATCTCTATCAAACTTCATGACTATAATTTTCATGAACTACTCTATGTTTTGTCTACCCTAATATTGTGACATAAACACTCAAAGTTTTAAATAAGCTCAATACTATTCATAACACATTTCATGTGTTCAGTTTACTAAAATGCTCGTATAACACCATCATCCCTTTTGAGGATAACCTAGTCAAATGACACTCTTATTAATCCTTTAGATAACCTCCGCATTAATGATAAAATGCACTTTATAGAAGAACCTATAAGAAATTAGGGTTCGTATTATTTAAATGCATGAAACAGAACAATATTCTATCCGTTGGAATTCACGAAAGGCCCCGAACCTACCTGGGAACGTGAAGACCAGATAAAACGTAAATATCCTCGTTTAGGTACGAACAACGCTGATTGATGGCAAAAACTAAATTTCGGGACGAAATTTCTTTTAACGGGTAGGTACTATAACAACCCTCACTTTTCGACTTCCGATTTTACTAAAATACCTAGAGTTGTTATATACGAATAAATTTAACGTTGACCGAATAAACGTACGCTTAAAATAAATAATATAATTATAAATATTATAAATAAGATTATGATATATAATATAACATAATTACATCAATGAATATATATATAATATTTATATTACTTTTGTTATTTAGTTAATAGAATATATAATTAACTAAATAATACATAATATTATAACATTTATAAAACTAATAAAAACTATAAATTAATAATCATAAATTTTAATTTTTATAAAAAATAAATATAATAATAATTTTTATATAAAATTCGTATTTAATAATTAAACAAATATAGAAATAAAATGTTAAATGTTCTTAGAAATATATTAAACAAATTTTTTTTTAGAATTTTATACAAAAAAAAAAATCAAAACTATATCTACTTTTAATAAATAAATACAAAAATACAAACTACTTTTTCTTTTAAGATTTACTTTTAATAAAAATACAAACTACTTTTATTTTAAGATTTACTTTTAATAAAAATACAAACTACTTTTTCTTATTTTAACTTTTAAGATTTTACTTTTAATAAAAATACAAACTACTTTTTCTTATTTTAACTTTTAAGATTTACTTTTAATAAAAATACAAAATACTTTTTCTTATTTTAACTTTTAAGATTTTACTTTTAATAAAAATACAAACTACTTTTTCTTATTTTAACTTTTAAGATTTTAATTTTAATAAAAATACAAACTACTTTTTCTTATTTTAACTTTTAAAATTTACTTTTAATAAAAATACAAAATACTTTTTCTTATTTTAATTTTTAATATTTTACTTTTAATAAAAATACAAACTACTTTTTCTTATTTTAACTTTTAAGATTTACTTTTAATAAAAATACAAAATAATTTTTCTTATTTTAACTTTTAAGATTTACTTATTTTATTTTAATTTTTTTTTACCTAACATTTTCAACTATAAATACCACATACATTTCTCATTTCAAACTTACACCTTAATCTCTCATTTCTCTCTTAAAGAACTACTTCTAGTTGATATCTCGGTCACTTACTTGCTTTACTTTCCTTTCTTGCGTGAAATACTTCAACTGCTATTTAAGGTGAGTTTCATGTGCTCCCTTTTTATATATATTTTTGGGCTGAGAATACATGCGCTGATTTATAAATGTTTTACGAAATAGGCACAAGTACTAAAACTAATTCTATGTGGGTTTAAACCAAAAATATACCCTTAGCTTGGTAACATTAAACTACTTGTCTATGTACGGTAGGCGCGAATCCTAAAGATAGATCTATTAGGTCTGACAAACCCCATCCTGACTATGGGATGCTTTAGTACTTCGAGGTTATTTTAAACACACCTGATCTGGTGTACTTCAGAGGGTAAAACATGAACGTTAAGGCTTGTTACCGGGTGCCTACAACTTATAGAATGCTTTTATACACTTGCTAGTGTACGGATATTTATGAAACTGAAATCTTGTGGCCTATTATTATAACGGAAATGATTGATTTTGATAAACTAATGAACTCACCAACCTTTTTGGTTGACACTTTAAGCATGTTTTGTCTCAGGTGACGAATAAGATGATTGCCATGATTGCTACGTGATGAATTGAATGCTGCTACATGGAGTCTTCATTTCATTACATTTACTTTGCATTAAGACTATTATTATTATTTCAGTTTAAATTTGATGTAAAACTTTTAATGCTTCCGCTATTTTATTAATAAATGTTTTATTCAAAACGTCTCATATAGAGTCGTTCTCGTTTATACAACTGTGATTTGATATAATTAGTCACAAATACCCTAGGCCCTAATTTGGGGGTGTGACACAAGGGGGTGAATAAGATCTAGAATCTTCGATATTATATATTCGTGACGGGATACCCTGGAAAGAAGAGAGAAAATGGTGTTTCGGACTGGTTCGCCGGTAAGCGCTTCAGGTTCTTCGCCAAGAGGTGAATTCGGTTGGTGGAAGGGATCACCTTCTTCTTATCTCCATTGATTGAGTCGGCTACGAACCCATCCCCAATTCATCCAGAATAGATGATGGCTGATTGGTTCGTTTGTTCCGGTTACGCTGCCGTGGGAGCTTGAAGAGTTTGAGAAATTCATATTATATGTTTGGAATAGGGTTTGATATGAAATGGGTATTGAATACCGAATGATATATTCGTCTCCTTGAATACGTATTTATAGCAAAAAGATTTTCGTAATTTACGGAGGAAATTTAGGATAAGTGGTAGACAAATTTTATAGACATGATAATATATGATAAGATATGATGTGTCATCCATTTATGTAATAATGGTGGTATGACGTGTTGAGATTTGTAACCAGATATTGATTAAAGAATTTCAATTCGTATACTGTGATAACCCAATAATATTTTCCGGTTCACAAACCGATGCATAAAGGCATAAGATACGTGAGTGTTTGAAGTAGTAGCAGGAGCTTGTGGACGAACCGTTATCTTCAATAACATATAGAAGTTTGATAAACTTGATAGGTCATAAGTTTGAAAAAAAAAATTAAGTGGAATAAAGATGAATATGATATAAACGAAACACTTTATTTTATTAAGAACAAGGCTTTAAACAAGCCTTCTTATTATACGATTCGGGGATAGAAATAGTTTAAGGCCTAGCTTTTGCATAGATAGAAAATAACTAGGAAATATTAAGATTGAAGTAGTCTTCATATTTATTCTTCACGTCCTCAACCTCCTTCATAAACTTCTCAAACTTGTCGTTCTTCTCCTTTTGTTCCTCATAAAGATACTCGATGTTATCATAAAGATTGGAAACATCATTGTTGATTACATGGTACTTGTGGTCCCTCATAGAAAGTTGATTATTCACGCGGTTTTCCTCCATCTTCAATCTAAAGTCAACATCTTCTCTTAGGTAGGAGAGATATTGCTTCCCCCATCGGGCATTTCTTGTAAGGGTGCAAACCAAAGTCCCACATCGGTCATGGGATAAAACAAATGTATGTATATAATCTCTTTCTTTAGCTCAGCATTTTCCTTCATGAGCTTCTTGATCACTAGGTCTTTTTCCTTCATTTGAGCATCGATCCTTGCAATATGGCGAATTAGGCCTTCGATAGTTCTTCGCAGATTCATGATCTCGTACTTGACATCAACTTCATCGTAGGAAGGAGATCGGGATCTTTTCTTTGACGGGCCAGTTTCTTCAAGACGTTTCCTCTTGTCTTTATTTCTTGGGGTTGGATAGTATTAAGGAGACCCATGTGAATCAAGATTAGTATTTAGGCTATAATTTGGTGATGGAGGACCACCAAAGCCATAAGGTGGGCTTTGGACTGGTCTTTCAGTGGAAGATCTTTCAGTATCTTTTTCGGTTGGCTCGAAAAGATTCATTTTGTTCGCTTGATGAGAATTAGACATCCTAATATTAGGAAAGAGATTTTGATTAGAATCTTTAAGTCAAGTATATTAAAGCATAATCGTTAAGATTATGGAGCAATCCTAAGTGCTTTAATTCTAAGGCAGGAAAGGTTATAGTTTCCTAGATTGCTAAGGCACCCTAGCTAACAAGTAAGGCACACATAAAAATACAATCCTGGTTCTCTATAACAGCCTGGTTATGCTCTGATACCAATCTGTAACGTCCTCCCAATAGGGTCTGGAAGGAATGTCACTAATATCAAAACATACCAACATATTATAATAAATGAGAACAATACTAAATGATGAATTTAACTTTAATGAGTACGCAGCGGAAAATGAAATATCGTTACAATGACAGGAATAACACTATCGTAAATGTTCACATGCAGAAGTAATAAATGCGATATCTCTTGATCCTATGTCCAAGTAGCATCACATAAGCAGTAAGTATAAGAGCTTGAATCAAACAGCACCTGAGACAAAACATGCTAAAGTGTCACCCAAAAAGGTTGAGTGAAGTTCATAGGTTTAACAAAAAGTTTGTCGTTGTTTTAGACCACAAGATTTAGTTTGTAAAGTTGATCTCCCGCAGGATCAAAAAGTTATGCCAATGCGTGATATTTAGACTAAACGTTCAAGTTTGCCCCATGACAAGTTGTGTCTGTCCTTGTCGGTTTAATTTCATTATTAAGTAATACAATGACTTGGTCAAATGTATCGGGGACGTTACTCCCGATAGGCCTACCCCCAATAATTAAGCATGCCGCAGCAATTAAAAATATCACTGTAGGGACTTAGTCGGACATAGCCGGGTATAGCATAGTTTAACAGTTTGGTACTTGTGTGTAAAGTGTAATAAGTAAAAACAGCATGTGTCTCACCCCAAGTAAAAGTAAGTAAGTTTGCTAGCAATTAAAGAGGGGCTATGAATTCACCTTAGTAAGTAGAGAGAGTGTTATTTCTCGGAATAAAGAGTTGAACGAGTGAGCAGGAAAGTCAACCTATTGACATTTAAGAGTAGTTAAGTGTTTTGCCCATGTTTAAGTTTAAGTATGTGTTTAAGTATAGTTTGTTTTACTAAGTTTCTATTCCTTGTAAGTTACTATTTTTATAAAGTTTCCATTTTTAGAAAGTTTCTTATTTTACTAAGTTTCTATGACTAGAGAGTTTCTACTTTTATCAGTATTTTCCATTTTAGGATACTTGTCGTATTAGATAAGCTTCCAATCACCCCTTTCCCTTCGAATGGCTAATTTAGATCTAGGGGCTTGAGCCATAGGACCCTTTAAATCGAAAATCCAAACCCTCTGCCTAGAATCTCATAGAAACCATTCGTCAAGAAAGTTCGAAGATCTATACATCTCTAATACATATCCCAAAATATTTTTATGTTACAATATAAGTAGTAGGTTATAGGTGCTAGTAATAGTAATAGTGTATACATGTTATTTATTTTATTTTTAATTGCATATAATTTATAACATTATTTACATATTTCGGTAAAAATAATAACCGAAGTAAAAATTAAAAAGTAAAAAGTAAAAAGTAAAAAGTAAAAAGTGAAAAGTAAAAAAAATAAAAAGTAAGAAAAGAATACTTACTAATAGTAATTCTTCAAAGAGAGAATGAGAGAAATTTTGGTGTGAGTTTGAATGAGAAATGAGGGGTATTTATACTTGAAAAAATTAGGTAAAAAGAATAAAATAATTAAAAGAAAAAGAAATATTTAATTCTTAATAGGATTTTAAAATTAAAAAGTATTAAATGTTAGGTCATGGGATAATGCACAAAATAAAATAATAAAAGTAGTTTTTCCATTACAATTTTTAATTAAAAAGTAATTTATTTATTTATTTATTTATTTATTTTTTTTCATTTATTTTAAGGATTTTTTTTATATAAATAAACAAATTGATTTAATGCTTTTCCAAGAATATTTGTCAATAATATTTTATTTTTTATTTTTATTTTTGTTTTATTTAATTAATAAATACAAATTTTGCATAAAAATAATAAATAATTCGGTATTTTGTATTTTTAATAATAATTATGATTTTAATTATTAAACTATAGTTTTAGTAAGTTTGTAAATATTATTACATTTATATATAATTGGATTTATTATATAGTTAAATATATAATACATTAACTAAATAATAAAAGTGATACAAAGTTTATATACTTAGTTAAATTATGTCAAATTATATAAATTAATAATATATTATTTATTTAAGTGTACATTGTTGACTAAAAATTACTATTCGGTCAATATTTAATTGTATATAACAACCCTTAATACATATAGTCAGACATATAACCCTAGGATTAATTCAGTAATTTAGAAGTCGAAAAGTGAGGGTTGTTACAATAAGGTTCATTATTAATATACATAATGAGATACTTACTTATCATTTCATTACCTTAAACATATATATATATATATATATATATATATATATATATATATATATATATATATATATATATATATATATATATATATGTTCATATATATAATATCATATCATATACAAGTTATAACATTCGTGAATCATCGGACAAACTGGGTGGTCAAACGTTAACACAAATCTGTTTCAATTAATCAAGTCTTAACAACTTTGATTGCTTAACATGTTGAAAACATTTATTCATGTAAATATTAATCTCATATAATATATAATCATGGAAAAGTTCAGGTCACTACAATTACTTGGGTTTTTGGTTGCTTAATTACGCTTAGTAATTTACTTATGCTCACTAGTTAGTCTTGTTGAACTTTCTACTTTGTTGGACTTTAGCCCACCCTACTCTAGCTAATGGACCATTTAATTATCCCAATTTTAAATGGATTATGACCCATTAAGATGTAGAAAAAAACCCATTTATAAGAGCTAACATACTAGCATTTTTGTTAACCATTACCACACATGTAGCATGAGATCCCAACAATAAGCACCACCTTTAGACCACCACCATCCAAAAAGCAAAAAGGTGTCCCCTTATCCCTTATAAAAACCCACGGCCAACCCACCCCATATCCACTATAAATACCAAGCTATTCTCATCCATTTTACACTTGATCTCATTCTCATTTTACACACACTTACTCTCTAATTTTCTCTCTAGTCTTTCTCACTCTAAAAATTGTAAGTTTTAAATTTTCTTCTTCTTCTTCTTCTTCTTCTTCTTCTTCTTCTTCTTCTTCTCTAAACCACGACATCATCATCATCTTTATAAGATCAAGCTTGTTAGCTTTTTGATCTTGTTATATCTTGTAGATTCAAACTTTGATTTGAATCCTTCAAGAACATTAAAGATTCAAGCTTTCTAGCTTTGAATCTTCATTACTTTGATGGATCTAAGCTTTATAGCTTAAGATCACTTTATTTTTGTTAAAAGATCAAAACTTGTGTTTATGATCTTCATGAAACTTGAAGATCTAGCTTCATACTTTAAAGATCTTCAAGAACATTCAAGATTCAAGCTTTCTAGCTATGAATCTTCATTACTTTTGTTGGATCTAAGTTTTCTAACTTATGATCTCTTTTATTTTGTTAAAAGATCAAAACTTGTGTTTATGATCTTCACGGAACTTGAAGATCTAGCCTTTTGCTTCGAAGATCTTCAAGAACATAAAAGATTCAAGCTTTCTAGCTTTGAAATCTCATAACTTTTGTTAAAAGGATCCAAGCTATCTAGCTTAGGGTTCCATTACTTTGTTTGATCAAATTTATGTTCTTACTTGTTCGATTGAATGAAAGTTTGTAGCTTTAGTTGTAGATAAAACTTGTATTTATGTTAAGACTAAGAACATGATGTAACCTTGGTTCATCATCCTTCTAAAACTATTAAGTGAGTTTTATTCTTGCTTAGTCTTGACATTCTGTGTTGATGGTTGAAACTTGGTCAAAGTGATGCTAAAACATCAAAGAGTTGTACACTTGAAGCTTACACGCATCAAGGATGAGAACCGTGATGAACATCAAGCACCAAGAAACCCCCCGGAGCACTTGTTTACTGTTTTCCGGGGTCTGATCAGACACCTGGGACTTCTGGAAAATTGATTTTCAGATAGTTCGTTTCGAGTAGATGACTTTTCTTTTAGGACTCGCCTAAATCTGATATACGGTTTAGGATTTATAGCCTTCCGAAAATCACTACGCCTTTGTAACGACGTGCTGAAAATTCTGACCTACTCACGCTTGAACCGTCACCACGGTCAAACGACATCAATTTAGGATCTGAAAATTGGAAAGTGGTTAGAGGACTCACATACGGAGCCTTGGCCACTGATCACGCGTCTTTTCGTGAAATGACCCGTTCATATTGATTATAAACGTTTCATATTAATTAATTTCGTTGCGAGGTTTTGAACTCTATATGAGACGTTTTTCAAAAACTGCATTCAATTTTTAAAACAAACCATAACCTTTATTTTATCGATAAAGGTTTAAAAACATTACGACGATTATCAAATACAGATAATGTGATGACCCGAAAAATTTCGACTTATTTAAATCAATTCTCTATACGATTTATTATTTTGACACGTTAAACAAAGTCTGTTAGATTGAGTCTCAAGATTTTAGAACTGTTTCATATATTCAATTACCTTTGACTGCTCTCGACGATTCACGAACAATTATATATATATATATATATATATATATATATATATATATATATATATATATATATATATATATATATATATATATATATATATATATATATATATATATATATTATAAGATGTACAAGTAAAACACTATTTGCTACAGTAAAAACGACTTTGCTACAGTAAAACACTATTTACTACAGTGAAAACGACTTTGCTACAGTAAAATACTATTTGCTACAGTAAAATACTATTTGCTACAGTAAAACACTATTTGCTACAGTGAATACTATGTCGACAAACTAGCAAACAAAAGGCCAGACTAGCCATCCGATCTAATGTCAGATACACCAAAAGCCCATGCGATCGCATGGGGACCAAAAACACTATTTGCTACAGTAAATATTATGTCGACCAACTAGCAAACAAAAATATGTTGAGCTGTCCAGCCTGGCCATGCGATCGCATGGCAAAACCACTGAAAACCCATGCGATCGCATGTGGACCAAATTCAGGAAATGTGCCTATAAAAGGCCAGTTTGTTCGACGAAATATTACACAATTTATTTTCTCTGTAATCAATATTTATATTTATAATTATAATTTTAATTATAATTTAAGTTTAATAATAATAAAGTATATACGAGGGTGTTTTAATTCGGGTTTCAAACCGTTCTAAAATAAGGAAATATTGGGTATTGTTCGGGATATTGTTCTTGAATCCAAGGCCAACCATACAGTCGTCTACTATCATTACGTCTACGCAATTTGCCTACAATATTGAATCTCAATATTGAACCGTGAGTTTATAGTCTCCCTTTTTAAATACTTTAAATATTTTTGGGCTGAGAATACATGCAATTTATTTTAAACACAATAAGACACAAGTACATACTAAATTCTACACTGAGTTAAACCGAAAATCCCTTAGCTTTGGTAACTAGTAGCTGCCAGTACATAGGATATGGACTGGTGGGCGCGAATAATTGTATATGGATCCATAGGGCTTGACATCCCCGTCCGAGCTAGAGCGCTAGCCTTTTAACGGACGTATGTTATTTGAGTTTATAACACGTTGGTTTGCGTGTATTAAAACGAATAGGGTAATTATCATTATAGCGTTAAGTTTAGTTACCAGGGTGCTCTGTTATGTAGAATCTATTGATAAACTTTTGATGAAATCTTGTGGTCTATCTTTATATATATTTATGACTCGAGCAATTAAACCTATAACTCACCAACATTCGTGTTGCCTGCATGGAGTCTCTCATGCTTTGTATAAAGTTTATTGCATTCGAAACAAAACTACGTTGTGTAATAAATAATTTGACTGTGATGTCAGCCTGTAAAATAAAGACTTATGTATTTTGGGGATTTGCTTATACCTAAGCACTCGCCCACATGCTTATTACTTTCTATGTTTAGAAAATCACTTATTTTAATGAATGCAATATTTTATCAAAACGTATCATATAGAGGTCAAAACCTTACTGTGGAATCAAGGATTAACGTGCCACGTCAATAGCGATTTTGACGGGTCATTACAGTTGGTATCAGAGCTTGAGGTTATAGGGAACCAGAATTTGTATTAATGTGTTTAACTGGTAATTGTTAGGATGCATTAGTGAGTCTGGACTATGACCATATCTGTTTTTACCGGTTTTGCTTATCATTTTATCAAAAACATTATATATGATATATTTATATGCTAACGTAATTGTTGTTTCAATTATGTGATAGATGACTTCTTCTAATCCTATCATTTTGTACGACTCGAAATCGGACACTGAATCTATTCTCTCTACAACTAAAAAGGACGTTCCGATACCTATTAAAGAAGAAATTGTGTTAGCCGGGGAATCTCAACTCCAGGTAAACCTAGAGGAGGTCCCAGCTCTACCCATCCCTAGTTTTTTGGAGCCACAGTATCGTTTTGATGGTACCGTGATCCCTGGAATAAACAAGGATCGTCCATTTCTAAACGAACATGGACATTGGGCCAGATACACCGCCGACGGGCGGGTTGTGCCGATTACGCCTTTCAGATATCGGCTCATGACCACCGGTAAAACATATTCTCCTACACAAGACTCAAACAGTTCATTAGGTGAGATTAGTGAGGAGGAGGAAGTAAAGGAGATTACTGAAAAAGAAGTTAACAAAAGAAAGGAACCTGTAGTCACCAACTCAGAATTGCCAAATCCAAAAATTAATAAAGCAATTGTTGCTCCTAATATTGCTACCCCTAGTCATCCTTCTCTTACCAACTCTATTGAGGTATCAAAGTACCTCAGAATCCCAACAAAAATATAAACCTACCGCTCGAATAAGCGATATTCCAGTACCTGATAACAAGAAGCCTCGCCGCTTTTAAAAACCATTTCCGCTACGACATCACTTCACGCAGTGTATAATATTAATTAGTGTGCTTTACTTTATCTTACATATTTTTTATGTAAAATAAACTTATGTGAATAAGTGGTATTGTATTGTTGTATGATAATGCATTAGTTTTTCATAATAGAATATTATTTGAACGGTAGTAGTTAATTATTGTATTAAGCTATTAAGTATGAACTTTAACGGGTAGGTAATACCCTAAGAAATAATTATAAAATGCTAATAAGAAGAAAAGGCTTTTATAATAATTGATTCATATTATTAATATGCCACGATGTACCATTAATTACTCGCTACATTTATAATATTCTACGTGATTAAATTATCTTATATGTTTATTGAAGAAACATGTCTCAAATGTCTGATGCCGAGTTTGAGGAACTAGTCGAGAAACGTGTGAATGAAAGAATTTCTGCAGCCGAGGCAGCAAAAGCAGCAACTGAAGCAGCAGCCAAAGCAGCAACCGTGAACACAAACTCACGAAACAGATGCTCATATAAAACTTTTCAAGGATGCAAACCACAGACGTTTAGTGGGACCGAGGGACCAGTCGGTCTAACCCGATGGTTTGAAAAGATGGAGTCCGTTTTCAAAATTAGTAATTGTGCTGACGGAGACAAGTCAAAGTATGCTTCATGCACGTTGCAAGACGGTGCACTTACTTGGTGGAACAATTATGCTAAAGCAGAAGGAGTAGATACGGCATATGATATCTCTTGAGAAGAACTGAAAAAGATGCTAATCGAGGAGTACTGTCCTCGAAGCGAGATCAGAAAAATGGAATCTGAGTTACGTAATCTGAAGGTTTTCGGCGCGAATCTCAATAACTATGAAAAGTGTTTCATGAAACTAGCCTTGTTGTGTCCCGAATTGGTGCCAAACGAGAAACGAAAGATAGAAATGTATATTGACGGTTTATCGATCAATATCAAAGGAAATGTTACATCGTCCAAACCGAATACGATGCAGGAAACCATGACAATGGCACACCAACTCGTGGACCAGATCGCAGAGAGTTCGATTAAGGCACCAATTACCGAAGTCAAGACAACTGAAGGAAAGAGGAAATGGGAAGACTATAAGGGCAAAAGTACTCACCTGAAGAAGCGAGAAACTTTTAAAGGTAAACAAGATGGGGCAACTGCTAGTCCAAACTATAAGGGACCCCATCCATTCTGCAAAAGATGTTACACACATCATGCAGGTTATTGCCAAGTGGTCTGTGATAAGTGCAACAAGAAAGGACATGTGGCAAAAGATTGTTATGCCACCGTTTATGAAGTAAAGACAAAACCGACCAATGTCAAGAAATGTTTTGGATGCGGGAAGCCTGGTCGCTTTATAAATCAATGCCCTGATAAGGAGAAGAACAAAGAACCCGCACGTAGGAAGGCATTTAATGTTAGTGCCAGTGAAGCACGTGAGGACCCTGATCTTGTTACGGGTACGTTTACCGTTAATAATCAACTAGCTTCTATTATGTTTGATACGGGTGCTGATAGAAGTTATATGTGTAAAGACTTTAGTTCTAAACTGAAATGTGCATCATTGCCTCTAGACGATAAATATACTATTGAATTAGCTAATGGTAAACTGATAAAAGCCGATAAAATTTTCCATGGTTGCGAAATAAATCTCGCTGGTGAAACCTTCAAAATCGATTTGATACCCGTAGAATTAGAAAGTTTTGACGTAATCGTTGGCATGGACTGAATGTCCAAAACAAGAGTGGAAGTTGTTTGCTCTGAGAAATCGATCCGCATCCCTCGTAAGGATGAAACGTCATTAATGATTTATGGGGAGAAGAGAAACTCGAAGCTGAATCTTATCAGCTGTATGAAGGCTCAGAAACTTATAAGAAAAGGTTGTTATGCTATTCTGGCATACGTGAAGAAGATCAATACCGAAGAAAGAAGCATTGATGATGTGCCGGTTGTAAGAGAATATCCTGAAGTATTTCCAGAAGAATTACTAGGGCTACCTCTACACAGATGTGTAGAATTCCAGATTGATCTCATACCAGGAGCTGCACCTGTAGCTCGATCTCCATATAGACTTGCACCTTCAGAAATGCAAGAATTACAAAACCAGTTGCAAGAATTATCGGATCGTGAATTTATTTGTCCTAGTTTTTCACCTTGGGGTGCTCCTATTCTGTTCGTCAAGAAGAAGGATGGATCTATGAGAATGTGCATAGATTACCGAGAATTAAACAAATTAATGATCAAGAATCGGTACCCATTACCGAGTATTGATGATTTGTTTGATCAATTGCAAGGATCAAGTGTTTATTCTAAGATTGATCTACGCTCCGGATATCATCAACTGAGAGTGAATGAAGAAGATGTTCCTAAAACCGCGTTCAGAACCCGTTACGGTCACTATGAGTTTTTAGTCATGCCTTTTGGATTGACTAATGCTCCAGCAGTATTCATGGATCTAATGCATCGCATCTGCAGACTGTATTTAGACAAATTTGTTATTTTTTTTATCGACGACATATTGATTTACTTGAAGAACAAGGAAGAACATGAGCAACACTTAAGACTGGTACTAGAGGTACTCAAAAAAGAAGAACTCTACGCAAAATTTTCGAAGTGTGATTTCTGGTTACAAGAAGTACAATTTTTGGGCCATGTTGTCAGTAAACATGGAATTAAAGTTGACCCTGCCAAGATCGAAGCCATTAGTAAATGGGAAACACCGAAGACTCCAACACAAATCCGCCAATTTTTAGGTCTAGCTGGTTACTACCGAAGATTCATTCAAGATTTCTCTAAAATCGCCAAGCCCTTAACTACATTAACTCAAAAGGGAAAGAAGTATGATTGGTCCACGGAACAAGAATCCTCATTCCAGTTATAAAAGAAGTTAACGTTTGCACCCTTTTTGTCATTACCGGAAGGAAATGATGATTTCGTGATCTATTGTGATGCTTCGCACCAAGGTTTAGGATGTGTATTAATGTAATGCACAAAAGTTATCGCATATGCCTCACGACAACTAAAAATTCATGAACAGAACTATACGACGCACGATTTGGAACTTGGAGCAGTAGTTTTTGCACTCAAAATATGGAGACACTATCTATATGGCACCAAGTGTACAGTGTACACCGACCATAAGAGTCTTCAGCATATTTTTGATCAAAAACAACTCAATATGAGGCAACGTCGTTGGGTAGAGTTGTTAAACGATTACGATTGTGAAATCCGCTACCACCCCGGAAAGGCTAATGTTGTAGTTGATGCCCTAAGTCGGAAAGAAAGAGTAAAACCTCTTAGGTTCCGAGCTTTGAACATTACAATTCGTACTGATTTCACAAAGCAAATTCAAGCAACACAGTTAGAAGCTTTAAAAGAAGAAAATGAAAAAGGCGAAATGAGCAAAGGGTTAGAAAAATAGCTTGAAGTAAAAGCCGATGGAACCCTGTATTTTGCGGGTAGGATATGGGTACCAAAACATGGTAACCTAAGGCAAATAGTACTGGATGAAGCACACATAACGAGGTACTCAATTCACCCAAGAAACGGGAAAATGTACCACGATCTCAAGAAGTTCTATTAGTGGCCTAATATGAAGACAGAAATTGCTACTTATGTAAGCAAATGATTGACGTGTGCAAAGGTTAAAGCTGAGCACCAAAAGCCGTCAGGATTACTGCAACAACCAGAAATTCTGCAGTGGAAATGGGAAAGAATAACCATGGATTTCATTACGAAATTGCCAAGGACTGCAAGTAGTCATGATACTATTTGGGTGATAGTTGATCGTCTAACTAAATCAACTCACTTTTTGCCAATAAAAGAGACAGACAGTATGGAGAAATTAGCACGCCTATATTTGAAGGAAGTAGTTTCCAGGCATGGTGTACCTATCTCCATCATATCTGATCGCGACACCCGATTCACATCACATTTTTGGCAGTCATTACAAAAAGTATTGGGAACTCGATTAGATATGAGCACCGGTTATCACCCACAGACAGATGGTCAAAGTGAAAGAACAATACAAACATTGGAAGACATGTTACGGGCATGCGTGATTGACTTTGGAACCAGTTGGGATCGACACTTACTGTAGTGACCCGAACTTTTCCATGTTTATATATATTAATTGAGATTGATATTTACATGATTAAATGTTTCCAACATGTTAAGCAATCAAACTTGTTAAGACTTGATTAATTGAAATATGTTTCATATAGACAATTGACCACCCAAGTTGACCGGTGATTCACGAACGTTAAAACTTGTAAAAACTATATGATGACATATATATGGATATATATATATATATAGTTAACATGATACTATGATAAGTAAACATATCATTAAGTATATTAACAATGAACTACATATGTAAAAACAAGACTACTAACTTAATGATTTTTAAACGAGACATATATGTAACGATTATCGTTGTAAAGACATTTAATGTGTATATATCATATTAAGAGATATTCATACATGATAATATCATGATAATATAATAATTTAAAATCTCATTTGATATTATAAACATTGGGTTAACAACATTTAACAAGATCGTTAACCTAAAGGTTTCAAAACAACACTTACATGTAACGACTAACGATGACTTAACGACTCAGTTAAAATGTATATACATGTAGTGTTTTAATATGTATTTATACACTTTTGAAAGACTTCAATACACTTATCAAAATACTTCTACTTAACAAAAATGCTTACAATTACATCCTCGTTCAGTTTCATCAACAATTCTACTCGTATGCACCCGTATTCGTACTCGTACAATACACAGCTTTTAGATGTATGTACTATTGGTATATACACTCCAATGATCAGCTCTTAGCAGCCCATGTGAGTCACCTAACACATGTGGGAACCATCATTTGGCAACTAGCATGAAATATCTCATAAAATTACAAAAATATGAGTAATCATTCATGACTTATTTACATGAAAACAAAATTACATATCCTTTATATCTAATCCATACACCAACGACCAAAAACACATATAAACACTTTCATTCTTCAATTTTCTTCATCTAATTGATCTCTCTCAAGTTCTATCTTCAAGTTCTAAGTGTTCTTCATATATTCTACAAGTTCTAGTTACATAAAATCAAGAATACTTTCAAGTTTGCTAGCTCACTTCCAATCTTGTAAGGTGATCATCCAACCTCAAGAAATCTTTGTTTCTTACAGTAGGTTATCATTCTAATACAAGGTAATAATCATATTCAAACTTTGGTTCAATTTCTATAACTATAACAATCTTATTTCAAGTGATGATCTTACTTGAACTTGTTTTCGTGTCATGATTCTGCTTCAAGAACTTCGAGCCATCCAAGGATCCGTTGAAGCTAGATCCATTTTTCTCTTTTCCAGTAGGTTTATCCAAGGAACTTAAGGTAGTAATGATGTTCATAACATCATTCAATTCATATATATAAAGCTATCTTATTCGAAGGTTTAAACTTGTAATCACTAGAACATAGTTTAGTTAATTCTAAACTTGTTCGCAAACAAAAGTTAATCCTTCAAACTTGAATTTTAAAATCAACTAAACACATGTTCTATATCTATATGATATGCTAACTTAATGATTTAAAACCTGGAAACACGAAAAACACCGTAAAACCGGATTTACGCCGTCGTAGTAACACCGCGGGCTGTTTTGGGTTAGTTAATTAAAAACTATGATAAACTTTGATTTAAAAGTTGTTATTCTGAGAAAATAATTTTTATTATGAACATGAAACTATATCCAAAAATTATGGTTAAACTCAAAGTGGAAGTATGTTTTCTAAAATGGTCATCTAGACGTCGTTCTTTCGACTGAAATGACTACCTTTACAAAAACGACTTGTAACTTATTTTTCTGACTATAAACCTATACTTTTTCTGTTTAGATTCATAAAATAGAGTTCAATATGAAACCATAGCAATTTTATTCACTCAAAACGGATTTAAAATGAAGAAGTTATGGGTAAAACAAGATTGGATAATTTTTCTCATTTTAGCTACGTGAAAATTGGTAACAAATCTATTCCAACCATAACTTAATCAACTTGTATTGTATATTATGTAATCTTGAGATACCATAGACACGTATACAATGTTTCGACCTATCATGTCGACACATCTATATATATTTCAGAACAACCATAGACACTCTATATGTGAATGTTGGAGTTAGCTATACAGGGTTGAGGTTGATTCCAAAATATATATAGTTTGAGTTGTGATCAATACTGAGATACGTATACACTGGGTCGTGGATTGATTCAAGATAATATTTATCGATTTATTTCTGTACATCTAACTGTGGACAACTAGTTGTAGGTTACTAACGAGGACAGCTGACTTAATAAACTTAAAACATCAAAATATATTAAAAGTGTTGTAAATATATTTTGAACATACTTTGATATATATGTATATATTGTTATAGGTTCGTGAATCAACCAGTGGCCAAGTCTTACTTCCTGACGAAGTAAAAATCTGTGAAAGTGAGTTTCATTTGCTCCCTTTTTAAATGCTTTTGCAATATATATTTTTGGGCTGAGAATACATGCGCAATTTTTATAAATGTTTTACGAAGTAGACACAAGTACGTGAAACTACATTCTATGATTGAATTATCGAAATCGAATATGCCCCTTTTTATTAAGTCTGGTAATCTAAGAATTAGGGAACAGACACCCTAATTGACGCGAACTCTAAAGATAGATCTATTGGGCCTAACAAACCCCATCCAAAGTACCAGATGCTTTAGTACTTCGAAATTTATATCATATCCGAAGGGTGTCCCGGAATGATGGGGATATTCTTATATATGCATCTTGTTAATGTCGGTTACCAGGTGTTCACCATATGAATGATTTTTATCTCTATGTATGGGATGTGTATTGAAATATGAAATCTTGTGGTCTATTATTATGATTTGATATATATAGGTTAAACCTATAACTCACCTACATTTTTGTTGACGTTTTAAGCATGTTTATTCTCAGGTGATTATTAAGAGCTTCCGCTGTCGTATACTTAAATAAGGACGAGATTTGGAGTCCATGCTTGTATGATATTGTGTAAAAACTGCATTCAAGAAACTTATTTTGTTGTAACATATTTGTATTGTAAAACCATTATGTAATGGTCATGTGTAAACAGGATATTTTAGATTATCATTATTTGATAATCTACGTAAAGCTTTTTAAACCTTTATTGATGAAATAAAGGTTATGGTTTGTTTTAAAATGAATGCAGTCTTTGAAAAACGTCTCATATAGAGGTCAAAACCTCGCAACGAAATCAATTAATATGGAACGTTTTTAATCAATAAGAACGGGATATTTCAGTTGGTATCCGAGCGTTGGTCTTAGAGAACTAGAATTTTGCATTAGTGTGTCTTATCGAGTTTGTTAGGATGCATTAGTGAGTCTGGACTTCGACCGTGTTTACTTGAAAAATGATTGCTTAACAAATTTTGTTGGAAACTATATATTTTTAACATGTGAATATTATGTGATATATTAATCTCTTAACGCGTTTGATATTATGTGATAGATGTCTACCTCTAGAACAAGTCCCATTGACTCACCTAATAATAATGAAGAGCCAAATATAAATTGGAATGATTCGTGGACTGATTCACAAGTTCCCGAAGAGGAACCGGAAGAAGAGTCGGAACCGGAAGAAGAATCGGAACCGGAAGAAGAATCGGAACCGGATGAAGAAATAGAACCGGTGGGGGAAATAATAAAACGGTTAAGTAAAAGAAAATCCTCAACCAACCGACCAAGGTTAATTATGGTCAATGGTGTTTCCGCCAAGGAAGCAAAATATTGGGAGGATTACCAATTCTCCGATGAATCGGATTCCTACGAGAATTCCGATGATGTTATAGAAATTACCCCAACTGAATTTAAAAAGGCAAAAGAAAATAATAAGGGAAAGGGCATAAAAATAGAGAAATCTAATTCCAACCCCGATGAACTTTATATGTATCGTCAACCCCCGAAGTCCTTAAGTTGTAACAATGACCCGGGAACCTCTAAACCACCAGGTTTTTCTAAACCAATGTGGAAAACGACGGCTCGTATTTGGGGAACATCATATATCCCTAGAAACTTGGCAAAACGAACCAAAACCGAAGAAGAAGAAGAAACAAGCGAGTCGGAATAAGATAGTTGTATTCGTGTGGTGTAATACATGTAATATAGTGTGCTTATGCTTTATGATATATGTAAAAATTGCTTGTATTAATAAGTATTTTTTTTATGAATCTAACTCTTGTCTATTTTACAGTATAAAAACACAAAATGGATAGACAACCCAATATTTTAAGAGACTTACCCGGAGACATGATTGATGAAATCTTGTCTTGAGTCGGTCAGAATTCTTCGGCACAACTATTTAAGGCGAGAACAGTTTGTAAGACATTCGAAGAACGTTCCAAGAATGCATTGGTTTATAAAAGGCTTTCGTTCGAAAGATGGGGGATATCACATTGGGAAATCCATAAGTTACGATGTGTTTACTTTGACGCATATATTGCGGGGAACCCAAATGCTATTTTACGCAATGGGTTAAGAAATTATTTTGACTCAATATATCCAAATATTGGACTTCGTGATTTAGAAAAAGCGACTAACATGCAACATAAAGAAGCATGTTATGCTTACGGATTAGTAATGTTCGCTTCTCACCAAAGTGAGAACAAGAACATCGGGCTACAACTATTAAACAAAACGTTCCCACAAGTGACGGAGTCGGTAATTGGGGTAAGAAATGAGGTTTTTAGATTGTTACGGGACTGTTGGACATTACGTAACCCTCGTCCCTTTGACGACGTTACAACACGCTGTCTTATCAACGGCCATAACGGTTATGTTCCACAAGACCAAGGATGGGAAGTAATCCTAGTAAAACCATAATGCATGACTTGTTTCTGGACGTATAAATTACGTGTCTTTATTGCCTTTGCTGAACGACTTGTGTACTAGCTAGAATTATCTTCACAACCATCTTGTATCAAATTTATTGTGTGCTATATTTCATGCTATATGTAAAATATGCGGTATTGTAAGTTTGTAAAATATTGTGTAAAAGTTTGAACGAGAAAATATTATTATAATCAGTTTTTCATATAGAATTGTAGTAGTTGAATTGTATATTAGCTACTAAGTATGAACTTAACGGGTAGGTACTACCCGAATTTAAACTTATAAAACGCTAATATGAAGAAAAAGCTTTTATAAATGAGTTCATATTATGCTACGAAATACTATTAACTACTCTTAATATTCTGTATGATTAACTTGTTCCATTTGACTATTTTGAAGGAAATGGCACCGACTACTCGACACACCGTGAATATGAATGAAGAGGAATTCCGAACTTTTCTAGCTTCAAACATAGCCGCAGTACAGGCTGCGCTACATACCAACAATAACCTTGGATCTAGCAGTACAGGAAATCGTGTAGGATGCACCTACAAAGAATTCACTGCCTGCAAACCTTTGGAATTTGATGGAACCGAAGGACCGATCGGATTGAAACGGTGGACCGAGAAGGTCGAATCGGTGTTTGCCATAAGTAAGTGTACTGAAGAGGACAAAGTGAAGTACGCTACGCATACCTTCACAGGTTCTGCGTTAACATGGTGGAATACCTATCTAGAGCAAGTGGGACAAGACGATGCGTACGCACTACCGTGGTCAGCATTCAAGCAATTGATGAACGAGAAGTACCGTCCCAGAACCGAGGTCAATAAGCTCAAGACAAAACTTAGAGGGTTACGAACCCAAGGATTTGATATTACCACGTACGAAAGACGATTCACAGAATTGTGCCTATTGTGTCCGGGAGCATTCAAAGATGAAGAAGAGAAGATCGACGCGTTTGTGAAAGGATTACCGGAAAGAATCCAAGAAGATATAAGTTCACACGAGCCCGCCTCCATACAACAGGCATGTAGAATAGCTCACAAACTAGTGAACCAGATTGAAGAAAGAATTAAAGAACAGACTGCTGAAGAGGCCAATGTGAAGCAAGTCAAAAGAAAGTGGGAGGAAAACGGTGATAAGAATCACCAATACAACAACAACAGCAATTACAACAATAATCGCAACAATTATCCCAACAATCGCAACATCAATCGCAACTACAACAAACGGCCCAACAACAACAACAACAACAACAACAACAACAGCAACTACAACAATCATCCCAACAATAATAATAACCGCAACAACAACAACAACAATCAGAAGCAGCTATGCCAAAGGTGTGAAAAGTATCACTCGGGGTTCTGCACCAAATTTTGCAACAAGTGTAAAAGAAATGGTCATAGCGCGGCGAAGTGTGAGGTCTACGGACCAGGGGTTAATAGAACGAAAGGAACAAATGGTGTCGGAACGAGTAATGGCGGAGCAAGTAGTGTCAGAGCAAGTTATGCCAATGTAGTTTGTTATAAATGTGGAAAACCGGGCCACATTATTAGAAATTGCCCGAACCAGGAGAACACGAATAGACAAGGCCGCGGAAGAGTTTTCAATATTAATGCGGCAGAGGCACAGGAAGACCCGGAGCTTGTTACGGGTATGTTTCTTATTGACAATAAATCTACTTACGTTTTATTTGATTCGGGTGCGGATAGAAGCTATATGAGTAGAGATTTTTGTGCTAAATTAAGTTGTCCATTGACGCCTTTGGATATTAAATTTTTACTCGAATTAGCAAATGGTAAATTAATTTCAGCAGATAATATATGTCGGAATCGAGAAATTAAACTGGTTAGCGAAACATTTAAGATTAATTTGATACCAGTAGAGTTAGGGAGTTTTGATGTGATAATCGGTATGGACTGGTTGAAAGAAGTGAAAGCAGAGATCATTTGTTACAAAAATACAATTCACATTATACGAGAAAAAGGAAAACCCTTAATGGTGTACGGAGAAAAGGGCAACACGAAGCTACATCTTATTAGTAATTTGAAGGCACAAAAACTAATAAGAAAAGGTTGCTATGCTGTTCTAGCACACGTCGAGAAAGTACAAACTGAAGAAAAGAGCATCAATGATGTTCCCATTGCAAAAGAATTTCCCGATGTATTTTCGAAAGAATTACCGGGATTACCCCCACATCGATCCGTTGAATTTCAAATAGATCTTGTACCAGGAGCTGCACCAATAGCTCGTGCTCCTTATAGACTCGCACCCAGCGAGATGAAAGAACTGCAAAGCCAATTACAAGAACTTTTAGAGCGTGGTTTCATTCGACCAAGCACATCACCGTGGGGAGCTCCTGTTTTGTTTGTCAAGAAGAAAGATGGTACATTCAGGTTGTGTATCGACTACCGAGAGTTGAACAAACTTACCATCAAGAACCGTTACCCACTACCGAGAATCGACGACTTATTTGATCAACTACAAGGCTCGTCTGTTTATTCAAAGATTGACTTACGTTTCGGGTATCATCAAATGCGGGTGAAAGAAGATGATATTCCAAAGACTGCTTTCAGAACACGTTACGGTCATTACGAGTTTATGGTCATGCCGTTTGGTTTAACTAATGCACCAACTGTGTTCATGGACCTTATGAACCGAGTGTGTGGACCATACCTTGACAAGTTTGTCATTTTTTTTCATTGATGACATACTTATTTACTCAAAGAATGACCAAGAACACGGTGAACATTTGAGAAAGGTGTTAGAAGTATTGAGGAAGGAAGAATTGTACGCTAAGTTTTCAAAGTGTGCATTTTGGTTGGAAGAAGTTCAATTCCTCGGTCACATAGTGAACAAAGAAGGTATTAAGGTGGATCCGGCAAAGATAGAAACTGTTGAAAAGTGGGAAACCCCGAAAACTCCGAAACACATACGCCAGTTTTTAGGACTAGCTGGTTACTACAGAAGGTTCATCCAAGATTTTTCCAGAATAGCAAAACCCTTGACTGCATTAACGCATAAAGGGAAGAAATTTGAATGGAATGATGAACAAGAGAAAGCGTTTCAGTTATTGAAGAAAAAACTAACTACGGCACCTATATTGTCATTGCCTGAAGGGAATGATGATTTTTTGATTTATTGTGACGCATCAAAGCAAGGTCTCGGTTGTGTATTAATGCTACGAACAAAGGTGATTGCTTATGCGTCTAGATAATTGAAGATTCACGAACAAAATTATACGACGCATGATTTGGAATTAGGCGCGGTTGTTTTTGCATTAAAGACTTGGAGGCACTACTTATATGGGGTCAAAAGTATTATATATACCGGCCACAAAAGTCTTCAACACATATTTAATCAGAAACAACTGAATATGAGGCAGCGTAGGTGGATTGAATTATTGAATGATTACGACTTTGAGATTCGTTACCACCCGGGAAAGGCAAATGTGGTAGCCGATGCCTTGAGCAGGAAGGACTGAGAACCCATTCGAGTAAAATCTATGAATATAATGATTCATAATAACCTTACTACTCAAATAAAGGAGGCGCAACAAGGAGTTTTAAAAGAGGGATCGTGAGGTTAAAAGACTTAAATCAACGAAAAACTTCAATTCATCGAAGAACCCGTCGAAATAATGGATCGTGAGGTTAAAAGACTTAAGCAAAACAAGATACCAATTGTTAAGGTTCGATGGAATGCTCGTAGAGGACTCGAGTTCACCTGGGAGCGTGAAGATCAGATGAAGAAGAAATACCCGCATCTATTTCCAGAAGATTCGTCAACACCTTCAACAGCTTAAAATTTCGGGACGAAATTTATTTAACGGGTAGGTACTGTATTTACCCAAACTTTTCCATGTTTATATATATTAATTGAGATTGATATTTACATGATTAAGTGTTTCCAACATGTTAAGCAATCAAACTTGTTAAGACTTGATTAATTGAAATATGTTTCATATAGACAATTGACCACCCAAGTTGACCGGTGATTCACGAACGTTAAAACTTGTAAAAACTATATGATGACATATATATGGATATATATATAGTTAACATGATACTATGATAAGTAAAAATATCATTAAGTATATTAACAATGAACTACATATGTAAAAACAAGACTACTAACTTAATGATTTTTAAACGAGACATATATGTAACGATTATCGTTGTAAAGACATTTAATGTATATATATCATATTAAGATATATTCATACATGATAATATCATGATAATATAATAATTTAAAATCTCATTTGATATTATAAACATTGGGTTAACAACATTTAACAAGATCGTTAACCTAAAGGTTTCAAAACAACACTTACATGTAACGACTAACGATGACTTAACGACTCAGTTAAAATGTATATACATGTAGTGTTTTAATATGTATTTATACACTTTTGAAAGACTTCAATACACTTATCAAAATACTTCTACTTAACAAAAATGCTTACAATTACATCCTCGTTCAGTTTCATCAACAATTCTACTCGTATGCACCCGTATTCATACTCGTACAATACACAGCTTTTAGATGTATGTACTATTAGTATATACACTCCAATGATCAGCTCTTAGCAGCCCATGTGAGTCACCTAACACATGTGGGAACCATCATTTGGCAACTAGCATGAAATATCTCATAAAATTACAAAAATATGAGTAATCATTCATGACTTATTTACATGAAAACAAAATTACATATCCTTTATATCTAATCCATACACCAACGACCAAAAACACCTACAAACACTTTCATTCTTCAATTTTCTTCATCTAATTGATCTCTCTCAAGTTCTATCTTCAAGTTCTAAGTGTTCTTCATATATTCTACAAGTTCTAGTTACATAAAATCAAGAATACTTTCAAGTTTGCTAGCTCACTTCCAATCTTGTAAGGTGATCATCCAACCTCAAGAAATCTTTGTTTCTTACAGTAGGTTATCATTCTAATACAAGGTAATAATAATATTCAAACTTTGGTTCAATTTCTATAACTATAACAATCTTATTTCAAGTGATGATCTTACTTGAACTTGTTTTCGTGTCATGATTCTGCTTCAAGAACTTCGAGCCATCCAAGGATCCGTTGAAGCTAGATCCATTTTTCTATTTTCCAGTAGGTTTATCCAAGGAACTTAAGGTAGTAATGATGTTCATAACATCATTCGATTCATATATATAAAGCTATCTTATTCGAAGGTTTAAACTTGTAATCACTAGAACATAGTTTAGTTAATTCTAAACTTGTTCGCAAACAAAAGTTAATCCTTCTAACTTGACTTTTAAAATCAACTAAAAACATGTTCTATATCTATATGATATGCTAACTTAATGATTTAAAACCTGGAAACACGAAAAACACCGTAAAACCGGATTTACGCCGTCGTAGTAACACCGCGGGCTGTTTTGGGTTAGTTAATTAAAAACTTTGATTTAAAAGTTGTTATTCTGAGAAAATGATTTTTATTATGAACATGAAACTATATCCAAAAATTATGGTTAAACTCAAAGTGGAAGTATGTTTTCTAAAATGGTCATCTAGACGTCGTTCTTTCGACTGAAATGACTACCTTTACAAAAACGACTTGTAACATATTTTTCCGACAATAAACCTATACTTTTTCTGTTTGGATTCATAAAATAGAGTTCAATATGAAACCATAGCAATTTGATTCACTCAAAACGGATTTAAAATGAAGAAGTTATGGGTAAAACAAGATTGGATAATTTTTCTCATTTTAGCTACGTGAAAATTGGTAACAAATCTATTCCAACCATAACTTAATCAACTTGTATTTTATATTATGTAATCTTGAGATACCATAGACACGTATACAATGTTTCGACCTATCATGTCGACACATCTATATATATTTCGGAACAACCATAGACACTCTATATGTGAATGTTGGAGTTAGCTATACAGGGTTGAGGTTGATTCCAAAATATATATAGTTTGAGTTGTGATCAATACTGAGATACGTATACACTGGGTCGTGGATTGATTCAAGATAATATTTATCGATTTATTTCTGTACATCTAACTGTGGACAACTAGTTGTAGGTTACTAACGAGGACAGCTGACTTAATAAACTTAAAACATCAAAATATATTAAAAGTGTTGTAAATATATTTTGAACATACTTTGATATATATGTATATATTGTTATAGGTTCTTGAATCAACCAGTGGCCAAGTCTTACTTCCCGACGAAGTAAAAATCTGTGAAAGTGAGTTTCATTTGCTCCCTTTTTAAATGCTTTTCAATATATATTTTTGGGCTGAGAATACATGCGCAATTTTTATAAATGTTTTACGAAGTAGACACAAGTACGTGAAACTACATTCTATGATTGAATTATTGAAATCGAATATGCCCCTTTTTATTAAGTCTGGTAATCTAAGAATTAGGGAACAGACACCCTAATTGACGCGAACTCTAAAGATAGATCTATTGGGCCTAACAAACCCCATCCAAAGTACCGAATGCTTTAGTACTTCGAAATTTATATCATATCCGAATGGTGTCCCGGAATGATGGGGATATTCTTATATATGCATCTTGTTAATGTCGGTTACCAGGTGTTCACCATATGAATGATTTTTATCTCTATGTATGGGATGTGTATTGAAATATGAAATCTTGTGGTCTATTATTATGATTTGATATATATAGGTTAAACCTATAACTCACCAACATTTTTGTTGACGTTTTAAGCATGTTTATTCTCAGGTGATTATTAAGAGCTTTCGCTGTCGCATACTTAAATAAGGACGAGATTTGGAGTCCATGCTTGTATGATATTGTGTAAAAACTGCATTCAAGAAACTTATTTTGTTGTAACATATTTGTATTGTAAAACCATTATGTAATGGTCGTGTGTAAACAGGATATTTTAGATTATCATTATTTGATAATCTACGTAAAGCTTTTTAAACCTTTATTGATGAAATAAAGGTTATGGTTTGTTTTAAAATGAATGCAGTCTTTGAAAAACGTCTCATATAGAGGTCAAAGCCTCGCAACGAAATCAATTAATATGGAACGTTTTTAATCAATAAGAACGGGACATTTCACTTACCGTTGGCAGAATTTTCATACAATAACAGCTATCATACGAGCATCAACGCAGCGCCATTTGAAGCACTTTACGGTAGAAAGTGCAGATCTTCTATCTGTTGGAGTGAAGTAGGAGAAAGACAACTTACTGGACCAGAAATTATTCATGAAACCACCGAAAAAATCATTCAAATACAACAGCGATTGAAAACGGCCATGAGTCTCCAAAAGAGTTATGCTGATGTAAGAAGAAAACCGCTAGAATTTAAAGTGGGCGACAAAGTCATGTTGAAAGTGTCACCCTGGAAAGGCGTTGTATGATTCGGTAAACGAGAAAAGCTAAGTCCTAGGTACGTAGGACCATTTGAAATCACAGATAGAATTGGAGCAGTTGCTTATCGATTAAAGCTACCGCAAGAACTTAGTAGTGTTCACGACACATTTCACGTGTCAAATTTAAAGAAATGTTTAGCTGAAGAGGGTGTCGTAATTCCTCTTGACAAAATACGAATCAATGATAAACTCCATTTTATCGAGGAACCTATTGAAATCATGGACCGTGAGGTCAAACAATTAAAACAAAGCAAAATACCGATAGTTAGGGTTCGTTAGAACGCTAGACGAGGACCCGAGTTTACTTAGGAACGTGAAGATCAAATGAAGCAAAATTATCCACATTTGTTCACTGATATCGCTCATAAAAAAGGTACTACTCAAAATTTCGGGACGAAATTTTCTTTAACGGGGAGGTACTGTGATGACCCGAAAAATTTCGACTTATTTAAATCAATTCTCTATACGATTTATTATTTTGACACGTTAAACAAAGTCTGTTAGATTGAGTCTCAAAATTTTAAAACTGTTTCATATATTCAATTACCTTTGACTGCTCTCGACGATTCACGAACAATTATATGTATGTATGTATGTATGCATGTATATATATATATATATATATATATATATATATATATATATATATATATATATATATATATATATATTATAAGATGTAAAAGTAAAACACTATTTGCTATAGTAAAAACGACTTTGCTACAGTAAAACACTATTTGCTACAGTGAAAACGACTTTGCTACAGTAAAACACTATTTGCTACAGTAAAACACTATTTGCTATATTGAATAATATGTCGACAAACTAACAAACAAAAGGCCAGACTAGCCATGCGATCGCATGGCAGATACACCAAAAGCCCATGCGATCGCATGGGGACCAAAAACACTGTTTGCTACAGTAAATATTATGTCGACGAACTAGCAAACAAAAACATGTTGAGCTATCCAGCCTGGCCATGCGATCGCATGGCAAAAGCACTGAAAACCCATGCGATCGCATGGGGACCAAATTCAGGAAATGTACCTATAAAAGGCCAGTTTGTTCGACGAAATATTACACAATTTATTTTCTCTGTAATCAATATTTATATTTATAATTATAATTTTAATTATAATTTAAGTTTAATAATAATAAAGTATATACGAGGGTGTTTTAATTCGGGTTTCAAACCGTTCAAAATAAGGAAATATTGGGTATTGTTCGGGGTATTGTTCTTGAATCTAAGGCCAACCATACAGTCGTCTACTATCATTACGTCTATGCAATTTGCCTACAATATTGAATCTTAATATTGAACCGTGAGTTTATAGTCTCCCTTTTTAAATACTTTAAATATTTTTGGGCTGAGAATACATGCAATTTATTTTAAATGTAATAAGACACAAGTACATACTAAATTCTACACTGAGTTAAACCAAAAATCCCTTAGCTTTGGTAACTAGTAGATGCCAGTACATAGGATATGGACCGGTGGGCTTGAATAATTGTATATGGATCCATAGGGCTTGACATCCCCGTCCGAGCTAGAGCGCTAGCCTTTTAACGGACGTATGTTATTTGAGTTTATAACACGTTGGTTTGCGTGCATTAAAACGAATAGGGTAATTATCATTATAGCATTAAGTTTAGTTACCAGGGTGCTCTGTTATGTAGAATCTATTGATAAACTTTTGATAAAATCTTGTGGTCTATTAAAATATATATTTATGACTCGAGCAATTAAACCTATAACTCACCAACATTCGTGTTGAATTTTTAGCATGTTTTATTCTTAAGTCCTTAGACTGCTTCCGCTGTGATGTGCTTGTTGCCTGCATGAAGTCTCTCATGCTTTGTATAAAGTTTATTGCATTCGAAACAAAACTACGTTGTTTAATAAATAATTTGACTGTGATGTCAACCTGTAAAATAAAGACTTATGGATTTTGGGGATTTGCTTATACCTAAGCACTCGTCCACATGCTTATAACTTTCTACGTTTAGAAAGTCACTTATTTTAATAAATGCAATATTTTATCAAAACGTATCATATAGAGGTCAAAACCTCACTGTGGAATCAATGATTACCGTACCGCGTCAATAGCGATTTTGAAGGGTCGTTACAAATAATCTAAAATATAGCGTTTTCACACGACCATTGCATAATGGTTTACAATAATATTACACATCAACTTAAGTCTTCGAATGTAGTTTTAAAACAATATTATACAAGCATGCAGACTCCGATCTTATCTTTATTTAGCATGCAACAGCGGAAGCTCTTAATAATCACCTGAGAATAAACATGCTTTAAACGTCAACAAAAATGTTGGTGAGTTATAGGTTTAACCTATATATTTATTAGAACATAATAATAGACCAAAAGATTTCATATTTTCATTTCTCATAAACAACATACAATCTGCATAAAAATCATTCATATGATGAACACCTAGTAACCGACCTTAACAGGATGCATATAGAATATCCCCATCATTCCGGGACTCTCATCGGAAATGATAAATCGAAGTACCAAATTATTCGTAACTCGGATGAGGCTTGTTGGGCCAAATAAATCTATCTTTAGGATTCGCGTCAATTGGTGGCAATTATAATAAACACCAATTCTTAGGCTACCAAGCTAAAAAGGGGCATATTCGGTTCGATAATTCAACATAGAATGTAATTTCGATCACTTGTGTCTATTTTGTAAAACATTTAAAAAAACTGCATGTATTCTCATCCCAAAAATAATAGATTTTAAAAGTGGGACTATAACTCACTTTCACGTATTTTCACTTCGTCGAAAAATAAGACTTGGCCACAGGTTGATTCACGAACCTATAACAAATATATATATATATATATATATATATATATATATATATATATATATATATATATATATATATATATATATATATATATATATATATATATATATATATATATATATATATATATATATATATATATATATATATATATATAAGTATGATCGAAATATAATTATACCGTATTTTATTACATTTTAACGATTTAAGTTTGTTAAGTTGACAGTTCAAAGTTTGTAGTCCACAAATAATTATCCACAGTTAGTAGTACAGAAATAAATCAATATATATTATCTCAAATCAATCCACGACCCAGTGCATACAAGTCTCAGACTCGATCACAACTCAATGTATATATATTATTTTAGAATCAACCTCAACCCTGTATACCTAACTCGATCATTACCGCATATAGAGTGTCTATGGTTGTTCCAAATAATATATATAGATGACGTCGATATGATATGTCAAAACATTATATACGTGTCTATGGTCTATCAAGATTACATAACATATGTTAGAATACATGTATAATACAATATAAGTTATTTAAGTTATGATTAGTATAGATTTGTTACAAAGTTCACGCAGCTACAACAAGCAAAAATATCCAATTTTGTTTTACCCATAACTTCTTCATTTTAAATCCGTTTTAAGTGAATCCAATTGCTATGGTTTCATAATGAACTAAAATTTATGAAACTAAACAGAAAAAGTATAAGTTTATAGTCGGAAATACAAGTTACAAGTCATTTTTGTAAGAGGTAGTCATTTCAGTCGAAAGAACGACGTCTTGATGACCATTTTGAAAAACATACTTCCACTTTGAGTTTAACCATGATTTTTGGATATAGTTTCATGTTCATAAGAAAAATCATTTTCCCAGAAGTACACCTTTTAAATCAAAGTTTATCATAGTTTTTAATTATCTAACCCAAAACAGCCCCCGGTTTCACTACGACGGCATATGTCCGGTTTTACGGTGTTCTTCGTGTTTCCAGGTTTTAAATCATTAAGTTAGCATATCATATAGATATAGAACATGTGTTTAGTTGATTTTAAAAGTTAAGTTAGAAGGATTAACTTTGTTTGCGAACAAGTTTAGAATTAACTAAACTATGTTCTAGTGATTACAAGTTATAATCTTCGAATAATATAGTTTAATATATATATGAATCGAATGGTGTTATGAACACCATTACTACCTCAAGTATAGTAGGTAAACCTACTAGAAATAACAAAAAAGGATCGAGAGCTTCAAAGGATCTTGGATGGCTTGGAAGTTCTTGAAGTAGAATCATGACACAAAAACAAGTTCAAGTAAGATTTTCTACTCGAATTAAGATAGTTATAGTTATAGAAATTGAATCAAAGTTTGAATATGAGTATTACCTTGAATTATAATGACAACCTACTGTAAGTAACAAAGGTTTCTTGATCTTAGATGATTACCTGGAATGGATTAGAAAGCTTGGAAGTATACTTGCAAACTTGAAAGTATTCTTGATTTTATGAAACTAGAACTTATAGAATTTATGAAGAACACTTAGAACTTGAAGATAGAACTTGAGAGAGTTCAATTAGGTGAAGAAAATTGAATAATGAAGGTGTTTGTATGTGTTTTAGGTCATGATATATGGATTAGATATAAAGGATATGTAAGTTTGTTTTCTTGTAAATAAGTCATGAATGATTAATAATATTTTTGTAATCTTGCTAAATAATTTATACTAGATTACAAAGAATGGTTCCCACATGTTTGATGACTCATTAAGGGCTGCTAAGAGCTAATCATTGAAGTGTATATACCAATAGTATGTACATCAAGGAGCTGTGTATTGTACGAGTACGAATACGGGTGTATACGAGTAGAATTGTTGATGAAAATGAATGAGAATGTAATTGTAAGCATTTTTGTTAAGTAGAAGTACTTTGATATGTGTCATGAAGTCTTTCAAAATTGTAACAATACATCTTAATACATTACATGTATATACATTTTAACTGAGTCGTTAAGTCATCGTTAGTCGTTACATGTACATGTTGTTTCGGAACCTATAAGTTAATGATTTCGTTAAATGTAATTAATCCCATTGTTATTATATCTAATGAGATGTTAAATTATTACATTATTATGATAACATGATATACTAATATATCTTAATATGATATATAAATATTAAGACGTTATTACAACGATAATCGTTACGTCTAGATATCGTTTTGAATTTCTTAGGTTAGTAGTCTTGTTTTATGTATAAGGTTCATTGTTAATATACATAATAAGATACTTACTTATCATTTCATCATGTTAAACATATATATATATATGTTCATATATATAATATCATGTCATATACAAATTATAACGTTCGTGAATCATCGAACAAACTGGGTGGTCAAATGTTAACACAAAATCCGTTTCAATTAATCAAGTCTTAACAAGTTTGATTGCTTAACATGTTGGAAACATTTAATCATGTAAATATAGTTTTCATTTAATATATGATCATGGAAAATTTTGGGTCACTACAGTACCTACCCGTTAAATAAATTTCGTCCCGAAATTTTAGGCTGTTGAAGGTGTTGACGCATCTTCTGGAAATAGGTGCGGGTATTTCTTCTTCATCTGATCTTCATGCTCCCAGGTGAACTGTAGTGACCCGAACTTTTCCATGTTTCTATATATTAATTGAGATTGATATTTACATGATTAAATGTTTCCAACATGTTAAGCAATTAAACTTGTTAAGACTTTATTAATTGAAATATGTTTCATATAGACAATTGACCACCCAAGTTGACCGGTGATTCACGAACGTTAAAACTTGCAAAAACTATATGATGACATATATATGGATATATATATATATAGTTAACATGATACTATGATAAGTAAACATATCATTAAGTATATTAACAATGATAAGTAAACATATCATTAAGTATATTAACAATGAACTACATATGTAAAAACAAGACTACTAACTTAATGATTTTTAAACGAGACATATATGTAACGATTATCGTTGTAAAGACATTTAATGTATATATATCATATTAAGAGATATTCATACATGATAATATCATGATAATATAATAATTAAAATCTCATTTGATATTATAAACATTGGGTTAACAATATTTAACAAGATCGTTAACCTAAAGGTTTCAAAACAACACTTACATGTAACGACTAACGATGACTTAACGATTCAGTTAAAATGTATATACATGTAGTGTTTTAATATGTATTTATACACTTTTGAAAGACTTCAATACACTTATCAAAATACTTCTACTTAACAAAAATGCTTACAATTACATCCTCGTTCAGTTTCATCAACAATTCTACTCGTATGCACCCGTATTCGTACTCGTACAATACACAGCTTTTAGATGTATGTACTATTGGTATATACACTCCAATGATCAGCTCTTAGCAGCCCATGTGAGTCACCTAACATATGTGGGAACCATCATTTGGCAACTAGCATGAAATATCTCATAAAATTACAAAAATATGAGTAATCATTCATGACTTATTTACATGAAAACAAAATTACATATCCTTTATATCTAATCCATACACCAACGACCAAAAAAACCTACAAACACTTTCATTCTTCAATTTTCTTCATCTAATTGATCTCTCTCAAGTTCTATCTTCAAGTTCTAAGTGTTCTTCATAAATTCTACAAGTTCTAGTTACATAAAATCAAGAATACTTTCAAGTTTGCTAGCTCACTTCCAATCTTGTAAGGTGATCATCCAACCTCAAGAAATCTTTGTTTCTTACAGTAGGTTATCATTCTAATACAAGGTAATAATCATATTCAAACTTTGGTTCAATTTCTATAACTATAACAATCTTATTTCAAGTGATGATCTTACTTGAACTTGTTTTCGTGTCATGATTCTGCTTCAAGAACTTCGAGCCATCCAAAGATCCGTTGAAGCTAGATCCATTTTTCTCTTTTTCAGTAGGTTTATCCAAGGAACTTAAGGTAGTAATGATGTTCATAACATCATTAGATTCATACATATAAAGCTATCTTATTCGAAGGTTTAAACTTGTAATCACTAGAACATAGTTTAGTTAATTCTAAACTTGTTCGCAAACAAAAGTTAATCCTTCTAACTTGACTTTTAAAATCAACTAAACACATGTTATATATCTATATGATATGCTAACTTAATGATTTAAAACCTGGAAACACGAAAAACACCGTAAAACCGGATTTACGCCGTCGTAGTAACACCGCGGGCTGTTTTGGGTTAGTTAATTAAAAACTACGATAAACTTTGATTTAAAAGTTGTTATTCTGAGAAAATGATTTTTATTATGAACATGAAACTATATCCAAAAATTATGGTTAAACTCAAAGTGGAAGTATGTTTTCTAAAATGGTCATCTAGACGTCGTTCTTTCGACTGAAATGACTACCTTTACAAAAACGACTTGTAACTTATTTTTCAGACAATAAACCTATACTTTTTCTGTTTAGATTCATAAAATAGAGTTCAATATGAAACCATAGCAATTTGATTCACTCAAAACGGATTTAAAATGAAGAAGTTATGGGTAAAACAAGATTGGATAATTTTTCTCATTTTAGCTACGTGAAAATTGGTAACAAATCTATTCCAACCATAACTTAATCAACTTGTATTGTATATTATGTAATCTTGAGATACCATAGACACGTATACAATGTTTCGACCTATCATGTCGACACATCTATATATATTTCGGAACAACCATAGACACTCTATATGTGAATGTTGGAGTTAGCTATACAGGGTTGAGGTTGATTCCAAAATATATATAGTTTGAGTTGTGATCAATACTGAGATACGTATACACTGGGTCGTGGATTGATTCAAGATAATATTTATAGATTTATTTCTGTACATCTAACTGTGGACAACTGTAGTGACCCGAACTTTTCCATCTTTATATATATTAATTGAGATTGATATTTACATGAATAAATATTTCCAACATGTTAAGCAATCAAACTTGTTAAGACTTGATTAATTGAAATATGTTTCATATAGACAATTGACCACCCAAGTTGACCGGTGATTCACGAACGTTAAAACTTGTAAAAACTATATGATGACATATATATGGATATATATATAGTTAACGTGATACTATGATAAGTAAACATATCATTAAGTATATTAACAATGAACTACATATGTAAAAACAAGACTACTAACTTAATGATTTTTAAACGAGACATATATGTAACGATTATCGTTGTAAAGACATTTAATGTATATATATCATATTAAGAGATATTCATACATGATAATATCATGATAATATAATAATTTAAAATCTCATTTGATATTATAAACATTGGGTTAACAACATTTAACAAGATCGTTAACCTAAAAGTTTCAAAACAACACTTACATGTAACGACTAACGATGACTTAACGACTCAGTTAAAATGTATATACATGTAGTGTTTTAATATGTATTTATACACTTTTGAAAGACTTCAATACATTTATCAAAATACTTCTACTTAACAAAAATGCTTACAATTACATCCTCGTTCAGTTTCATCAACAATTCTACTCGTATGCACCCGTATTCGTACTCGTACAATACACAGCTTTTAGATGTATGTACTATTGGTATATACAATCCAATGATCAGCTCTTAGCAGCCCATGTGAGTCACCTAACACATGTGGGAACCATCATTTGGCAACTAGCATGAAATATCTCATAAAATTACAAAAATATGAGTAATCATTCATGACTTATTTACATGAAAACAAAATAACATATCCTTTATATCTAATCCATACACCAACGACCAAAAACACCTACAAACACTTTCATTCTTCAATTTTCTTCATCTAATTGATCTCTCTCAAGTTCTATCTTCAAGTTCTAAGTGTTCTTCATAAATTCCAAAAGTTCTAGTTTCATAAAATCAAGAATACTTTCAAGTTTGCTAGCTCACTTCCAATCTTGTAAGGTGATCATCCAACCTCAAGAAATCTTTGTTTCTTACAGTAGGTTATCATTCTAATACAAGGTAATAATCATATTCAAACTTTGGTTCAATTTCTATAACTATAACAATCTTATTTTAAGTGATGATCTTACTTGAACTTGTTTTCGTGTCATGATTCTGCTTCAAGAACTTCGAGCCATCCAAGGATCCATTGAAGCTAGATCCATTTTTCTCTTTTCCAGTAGGTTTATCCAAGGAACTTAAGGTAGTAATGATGTTCATAACATCATTCGATTCATACATATAAAGCTATCTTATTCGAAGGTTTAAACTTGTAATCACTAGAACATAGTTTAGTTAATTCTAAACTTGTTCGCAAACAAAAGTTAATCCTTCTAACTTGACTTTTAAAATAAACTAAACACATGTTCTATATCTATATGATATGCTAACTTAATGATTTAAAACCTGGAAACACGAAAAACACCGTAAAACCGGATTTACGCCGTCGTAGTAACACCGCGGGCTGTTTTGGGTTAGTTAATTAAAAACTATGATAAACTTTGATTTAAAAGTTGTTATTCTGAGAAAATGATTTTTATTATGAACATGAAACTATATCCAAAAATTATGGTTAAACTCAAAGTGGAAGTATGTTTTCTAAAATGGTCATCTAGACGTCGTTCTTTCGACTGAAATGACTACCTTTACAAAAATGACTTGTAACTTATTTTTCCGACTATAAACCTATACTTTTTCTGTTTAGATTCATAAAATAGAGTTCAATATGAAACCATAGCAATTTGATTCACTCAAAACGGATTTAAAATGAAGAAGTTATGGGTAAAACAAGATTGGATAATTTTTCTCATTTTAGCTACGTGAAAATTGGTAACAAATATATTCCAACCATAACTTAATCAACTTGTATTGTATATTATGTAATCTTGAGATACCATAGACACGTATACAATGTTTCGACCTATCATGTCGACACATCTATATATATTTCGGAACAACCATAGACACTCTATATGTGAATGTTGGAGTTAGCTATACAGGGTTGAGGTTGATTCCAAAATATGTATAGTTTGAGTTGTGATCAATACTGAGATACGTATACACTGGGTCGTGGATTGATTCAAGATAATATTTATTGATTTATTTCTGTATATCTAACTGTGGACAACTAGTTATAGGTTACTAACGAGGACAGCTGACTTAATAAACTTAAAACATCAAAATTTATTAAAAGTGTTGTAAATATATTTTGAACATACTTTGATATATATGTATATATTGTTATAGGTTCGTGAATCAACCAGTGGCCAAGTCTTACTTCCCGACGAAGTAAAAATCTGTGAAAGTGAGTTATAGTCCCACTTTTAAAATCTAATATTTTTGGGATGAGAATACATGCAGGTTTTATAAATGATTTACAAAATAGACACAAGTACGTGAAACTACATTCTATGGTTGAATTATCGAAATCGAATATGCCCCTTTTTATTAAGTCTGGTAATCTAAGAATTAGGGAACAGACACCCTAATTGACGCGAATCCTAAAGATAGATCTATTGGGCCTAACAAACCCCATCCAAAGTACCGGATGCTTTAGTACTTCGAAATTTATATCATATCCGAAGGGTGTCCCGGAATGATGGGGATATTCTTATATATATGCATCTTGTTAATGTCGGTTACCAGGTGTTCACCATATGAATGATTTTTATCTCTATGTATGGGATGTGTATTGAAATATGAAATCTTGTGGTCTATTGTTACGATTTGATATATATAGGTTAAACCTATAACTCACCAACATTTGTGTTGACGTTTTAAGCATGTTTATTCTCAGGTGATTATTAAGAGCTTCCGCTGTCGCATACTTAAATAAGGACAAGATTTGGAGTCCATGCTTGTATGATATTGTGTAAAAACTGCATTCAAGAAACTTATTTTGTTGTAACATATTTGTATTGTAAACCATTATGTAATGGTCGTGTGTAAACAGGATATTTTAGATTATCATTATTTGATAATCTACGTAAAGCTTTTTAAACCTTTATTGATGAAATAAAGGTTATGGTTTGTTTAAAAATGAATGCAGTCTTTGAAAAACGTCTCATATAGAGGTCAAAACCTCGCAACGAAATCAATTAATATGGAACGTTTTTAATCAATAAGAACGGGACATTTCAGTTGGTATCCGAGCGTTGGTCTTAGAGAACCAGAATTTTGCATTAGTGTGTCTTATCGAGTTTGTTAGGATGCATTAGTGAGTCTGGACTTTGACCGTGTTTACTTGAAAAATGATTGCTTAACAAATTTTGTTGGAAACTATATATTTTTAACATGTGAATATTATGTGATATATTAATCTCTTAACGCGTTTGATATTATGTGATAGATGTCTACCTCTAGAACAAGTCCCATTGACTCACCTAATAATAATGAAGAGTCAAATGTAAATTGGAATGATTCGTGGACTGATTCACAAGTTCCCGAAGAGGAACCGGAAGAAGAGTCGGAACCGGAAGAAGAATCGGAACCGGAAGAAGAATCGGAACCGGATGAAGAAATAGAACCGGTGGGGGAAATAATAAAACGGTTAAGTAAAAGAAAATCCTCAACCAACCGACCAAGGTTAATTATGGTCAATGGTGTTTCCGCCAAGGAAGCAAAATATTGGGAGGATTACCAATTCTCCGATGAATCGGATTCCGACGAGAATTCCGATGATGTTATAGAAATTACCCCAACTGAATTTAAAAAGGCAAAAGAAAATAATAAGGGAAAGGGCATAAAAATAGAGAAATCTAATTCCAACCCCGATGAACTTTATATGTATCGTCAACCCCCGAAGTCCTTAAGTTGTAACAATGACCCGGGAACCTCTAAACCACCAGGTTTTTCTAAACCAATGTGGAAAATTACGGCTCGTATTAGGGGAACATCATATATCCCTAGAAACTTGGCAAAACGAACCAAAACCGAAGAAGAAGAAACGAGCGAGTCGGAATAAGATAGTTGTATTCGTGTGGTGTAATATATGTAATATAGTGTGCTTATGCTTTATGACATATGTAAAAATTGCTTGTATTAATAAGTATTTTTTTTTATGAATCTAACTCTTGTCTATTTTACAGTTTAAAAACACAAAATGGATAGACAACCCAATATTTTAAGAGACCTACCCGGAGACATGATTGATGAAATCTTGTCTAGAGTCGGTCAGAATTCCTCGGCACAACTATTTAAGGCGAGATCAGTTTGTAAGACATTCGAAGAACGTTCCAAGAATGTCTTGGTTTATAAGAGACTTTCGTTTGAAAGATGGGGGATATCACATTGGGAAACCCATAAGTTACGATGTGTTTACTTTGACGCATATATTGCGGGGAACCCAAATGCTATTTTACGGAACGGGTTAAGAAATTATTTTGACTCAATATATCCGAATATTGGACTTCGTGATTTAGAAAAAGCGGCTAACATGCAACATAAAGAAGCATGTTATGCTTACGGATTAGTAATGTTCGCTTCTCACCAAAGTGAGAACAACAACATCGGGCTACAACTATTAAACAAAACGTTTCCACAAGTGACGGAGTCGGTAATTGGGGTAAGAAATGAGGTTTTTAGATTGTTACGGGACTGTTGGACATTACGTAACCCTCGTCCCTTTGACGACGTTACAACACGCTGTCTTATCAACGGCCATAATGGTTATGTTGCACAAGACCAAGGATGGGAAGTAGTCCTAGTAAAACCAGAATGCATGACTTGTTTCTGGACGTATGAATTACGTGTCTTTATTGCCTTTGCTGAACGACTTGTGTACTAGCTAGAATTATCTTCACAACTATCTTGTATCAAAGTTATTGTGTGCTATATTTCATGCTTTATGTAAAATAAGCGGTATTGTAAGTTTGTAAAATATTGTATAAAAGTTTGAACGCGAAATATTATTATAATCAGTTTTTCATATAGAATTGTAGTAGTTGAATTGTATATTAGCTACTAAGTATGAACTTAACGGGTAGGTACTACCCGAATTTAAACTTATAAAACGCTAATATGAAGAAAAAGCTTTTATAAATGAGTTCATATTATGCTACGAAATACTATTAACTACTCTTAATATTCTGTATGATTAACTTGTTCCATTTGACTATTTTGAAGGAAATGGCACCGACTACTCGACACACAGTGAATATGAATGAAGAGGAATTCCGTACTTTTCTAGCTTCAAACATAGCCGCAGTACAGGCTGCGCTACATACCAACAATAACCTTGGATCTAGCAGTACAGGAAATCGTGTAGGATGCACCTACAAAGAATTCACTGCCTGCAAACCTTTGGAATTTGATGGAACCGAAGGACCGATCGGATTGAAACGGTGGACCGAGAAGGTCGAATCAATGTTTGCCATAAGTAAGTGTACTGAAGAGGACAAAGTGAAGTACGCTACGCATACCTTCACAGGTTCTGCGTTAACATGGTGGAATACCTATCTAGAGCAAGTGGGACAAGACGATGCGTACGCACTACCGTGGTCAGCATTCAAGCACTTGATGAACGAGAAGTACCGTCCCAGAACCGAGGTCAATAAGCTCAAGACAGAACTTAGAGGGTTACGAACCCAAGGATTTGATATTACCACGTATGAAAGACGATTCACAGAATTGTGCCTATTGTGTCCGGGAGCATTCGAAGATGAGGAAGAGAAGATCGACGCGTTTGTGAAAGGATTACCGGAAAGAATCCAAGAAGATATAAGTTCACACGAGCCCGCCTCCATACAACAGGCATGTAGAATGGCTCACAAACTAGTGAACCAGATTGAAGAAAGAATTAAAGAACAGACTGCTGAAGAGGTCAATGTGAAGCAAGTCAAAAGAAAGTGGGAGGAAAATGGTGATAAGAATCACCAATACAACAACAACAGCAATCGCAACAATTATCCCAACAATCGCAACATCAATCGCAACTACAACAAACGGCCCAACAACAACAACAACAACAACAACAACAGCAACTACAACAATCATCCCAACAACAATAATAACCGCAACAACAACAACAATCAGAAGCAGCTATGCCAAAGGTGTGAAAAGTATCACTCGGGGTTCTGCACCAAATTTTGCAACAAGTGTAAAAGAAATGGTCATAGCGCGGCGAAGTGTGAGGTCTACGGACCAGGGGTTAATAGAACGAAAGGAACAAATGGTGTCGGAACGAGTAATGGCGGAGCAAGTAGTGTCGGAGCAAGCTATGCCAATGTAGTTTGTTATAAATGTGGAAAACCGGGCCACATTATTAGAAATTGCCCGAACCAGGAGAACACGAATGGACAAGGCCGCGGAAGAGTTTTCAATATTAATGCGGCAGAGGCACAGGAAGACCCGGAGCTTGTTACGGGTACGTTTCTTATTGATAATAAATCTGCTTACGTTTTATTTGATTCGGGTGCGGATAGAAGCTATATGAGTAGAGATTTTTGTGCTAAATTAAGTTGCCCATTGACGCCTTTGGATAGTAAATTTTTACTCGAATTAGCAAATGGTAAATTAATTTCAGCAGATAATATATGTCGGAATCGAGAAATTAAACTGGTTAGCGAAACATTTAAGATTGATTTAATACCAGTAGAGTTAGGGAGTTTTGATGTGATAATCGGTATGGACTGGTTGAAAGAAGTGAAAGCAGAGATCGTTTGTTACAAAAATGCAATTCGCATTATACGAGAAAAAGGAAAACCCTTAATGGTGTACGGAGAAAAGGGCAACACGAAGCTACATCTTATTAGTAATTTGAAGGCACAAAAACTAATAAGAAAAGGTTGCTATGCTGTTCTAGCACACGTCGAGAAAGTACAAACTGAAGAAAAGAGCATCAATGATGTTCCCATTGCAAAAGAATTTCCCGATGTATTTCCGAAAGAATTACCGGGATTACCCCCACATCGATCCGTTGAATTTCAAATAGATCTTGTACCAGGAGCTGCACCAATAGCTCGTGCTCCTTACAGACTCGCACCCAGCGAGATGAAAGAACTGCAAAGCCAATTACAAGAACTTTTAGAGCGTGGTTTCATTCGACCAAGCACATCACCGTGGGGAGCTCCTGTTTTGTTTGTCAAGAAGAAAGATGGTACATTCAGGTTGTGTATCGACTACCGAGAGTTGAACAAACTTACCATCAAGAACCGCTACCTACTACCGAGAATCGACGACTTATTTGATCAACTACAAGGCTCGTCTGTTTATTCAAAGATTGACTTACGTTCCGGGTATCATCAAATGCGGGTGAAAGAAGATGATATTCCAAAGACTGCTTTCAGAACACGTTATGGTCATTACGAGTTTATGGTCATGCCGTTTGGTTTAACTAATGCACCAACTGTGTTCATGGACCTTATGAACCGAGTGTGTGGACCATACCTTGACAAGTTTGTCATTGTTTTCATTGATGACATACTTATTTACTCAAAGAATGACCAAGAACACGGTGAACATTTGAGAAAGGTGTTAGAAGTATTGAGAAAGAAAGAATTGTACGCTAAGTTTTCAAAGTGTGCATTTTGGTTGGAAGAAGTTCAATTCCTCGGTCACATAGTGAACAAAGAAGGTATTAAGGTGGATCCGGCAAAGATAGAAACTGTTGAAAAGTGGGAAACCCCGAAAACTCCGAAACACATACGCCAGTTTTTAGGACTAGCTGGTTACTACAGAAGGTTCATCCAAGACTTTTCCAGAATAGCAAAACCCTTGACTGCATTAACGCATAAAGGGAAGAAATTTGAATGGAATGATGAACAAGAGAAAGCGTTTCAGTTATTGAAGAAAAAGCTAACTACGGCACCTATATTGTCATTGCCTGAAGGGAATGATGATTTTGTGATTTATTGTGATGCATCAAAGCAAGGTCTCGGTTGTGTATTAATGCAACGAACGAAGGTGATTGCTTATGCGTCTAGACAATTGAAGATTCACGAACAAAATTATACGACGCATGATTTGGAATTAGGCGCGGTTATTTTTGCATTAAAGACTTGGAGGCACTACTTATATGGGGTCAAAAGTATTATATATACCGACCACAAAAGTCTTCAACACATATTTAATCAGAAACAACTGAATATGAGGCAGCGTAGGTGGATTGAATTATTGAATGATTACGACTTTGAGATTCGTTACCACCCGGGGAAGGCAAATGTGGTAGCCGATGCCTTGAGCAGGAAGGACAGAGAACCCATTCGAGTAAAATCTATGAATATAATGATTCATAATAACCTTACTACTCAAATAAAGGAGGCGCAACAAGGAGTTTTAAAAGAGGGAAATTTAAAGGATGAAATACCCAAAGGATCGGAGAAGCATCTTAATATTCGGGAAGACGGAACCCGGTATAGGGCTGAAAGGATTTGGGTACCAAAATTTGGAGATATGAGAGAAATGGTACTTAGAGAAGCTCATAAAACCAGATACTCAATACATCCTAGAACGGGGAAGATGTACAAGGATCTCAAGAAACATTTTTGGTGGCCGGGTATGAAAGCCGATGTTGCTAAATACGTAGGAGAATGTTTGACGTGTTCTAAGGTCAAAGCTGAGCATCAGAAACCATCAGGTCTACTTCAACAACCCGAAATCCCGGAATGGAAATGGGAAAACATTACCATGGATTTCATCACTAAATTGCCAAGGACTGCAAGTGGTTTTGATACTATTTGGGTAATAGTTGATCGTCTCACCAAATCCGCACACTTCCTACCAATAAGAGAAGATGACAAGATGGAGAAGTTAGCACGACTGTATTTGAAGGAAGTCATCTCCAGACATGGAATACCAATCTCTATTATCTCTGATAGGGATGGCAGATTTATTTCAAGATTCTGGCAGACATTACAGCAAGCATTAGGAACTCGTCTAGACATGAGTACTGCCTATCATCCACAAACTGATGGGCAGAGCGAAAGGACGATACAAACGCTTGAAGACATGCTACGAGCATGTGTTATTGATTTCGGAAACAGTTGGGATCGACATCTACCGTTAGCAGAATTTTCCTACAATAACAGCTACCATTCAAGCATTGAGATGGCGCCGTTTGAAGCACTTTATGGTAGAAAGTGCAGGTCTCCGATTTGTTGGAGTGAGGTGGGGGATAGACAGATTACGGGTCCGGAGATTATACAAGAAACTACCGAGAAGATCATCCAAATTCAACAACGGTTGAAAACTGCCCAAAGTCGACAAAAGAGCTACGCTGACATTAAAAGAAAAGATATAGAATTTGAAATTGGAGAGATGGTCATGCTTATAGTTGCACCTTGGAAAGGCGTTGTTCGATTTGGTAAACGAGGGAAATTAAATCCAAGGTATATTGGACCATTCAAGATTATTGATCGTGTTGGACCAGTAGCTTACCGACTTGAGTTACCTCAACAACTCGCGGCTGTACATAACACTTTCCACGTCTCGAATTTAATCAATAAGAACGGGACATTTCAACAACTAGTTGTAGGTTACTAACGAGGACAGCTGACTTAATAAACTTAAAACATCAAAATATATTAAAAGTGTTGTAAATATATTTTGAACATACTTTGATATATATGTATATATTGTTATAGGTTCGTGAATTAACCAGTGGCCAAGTCTTACTTCCTGACGAAGTAAAAATCTGTGAAAGTGAGTTATAGTCCCACTTTTTTAATCTAATAATTTTGGGATGAGAATACATGCAGGTTTTATAAATGATTTACAAAATAGACACAAGTACGTGAAACTACATTCTATGGTTGAATTATCGAAATCGAATATACCCCTTTTTATTAAGTTTGGTAATCTAAGAATTAGGGAACAGACACCCTAATTGACGCGAATCCTAAAGATAGATCTGTTGGGCCTAACAAACCCCATCCAAAGTACCGGATGCTTTAGTACTTCAAAATTTATATCATATCCGAAGGGTGTCCCGGAATGATGGGGATATTCTTATATATGCATCTTGTTAATGTCGGTTACCAGGTGTTCACCATATGAATGATTTTTATCTCTATGTATGGGATATGTATTGAAATATGAAATCTTGTGGTCTATTATTATGATTTGATATATATAGGTTAAACCTATAACTCACCAACATTTTTGTTGACGTTTTAAGCATGTTTATTCTCAGGTGATTATTAAGAGCTTCCGCTGTCGCATACTTAAATAAGGACGGGATTTGGAGTCCATGCTTGTATGATATTGTGTAAAAACTGCATTCAAGAAACTTATTTTGTTGTAACATATTTGTATTGTAAACCATTATGTAATGGTCGTGTGTAAACAGGATATTTTAGATTATCATTATTTGATAATTTACGTAAAGCTTTTTAAACCTTTATTGATGAAATAAAGGTTATGGTTTGTTTTAAAAATGAATGCAGTCTTTGAAAAACGTCTCATATAGAGGTCAAGACCTCGCAACGAAATCAATTAATATGGAACGTTTTTAATCAATAAGAACGGGACATTTCAGTTGGTATCCGAGCGTTGGTCTTAGAGAACCCGAATTTTGCATTAATGTGTCTTATCGAGTTTGTTAGGATGCATTAGTGAGTCTGGACTTCGACCGTGTTTACTTGAAAAATGATTGCTTAACAAATTTTGTTGGAAACTATATATTTTTAACATGTGAATATTATGTGATATATTAATCTCTTAACGCGTTTGATATTATGTGATAGATGTCTACCTCTAGAACAAGTGCCATTGACTCACCTAATAATAATGAAGAGTCAAATGTAAATTGGAATGAGTCGTGGACTGATTCACAAGTTCCCGAAGAGGAACCGGAAGAAGAGTCGGAACCGGAAGAAGAATCGGAACCGGAAGAAGAATCGGAACCGGATGAAGAAATAGAACCGGTGGGGTAAATAATAAAACGGTTAAGTAAAAGAAAATCCTCAACCAACCGACCAAGGTTAATTATGGTCAATGGTGTTTCCGCAAGGAAGCAAAATATTGGGAGGATTACCAATTCTTCGATGAATCGTATTCCGACGAGAATTCCGATGATGTTATAGAAATTACCCCAACTGAATTTAAAAAGGCAAAAGAAAATAATAAGGGAAAGGGCATAAAAATAGAGAAATCTAATTCCAACCCCGATGAACTTTATATGTATCGTCAACCCCCGAAGTCCTTAAGTTGTAACAATGACCCGGGAACCTCTATGATATATGTAATATAGTGTGCTTATGCTTTATGATATATGTAAAAATTGCTTGTATTAATAAGTATTTTTTTTATGAATCTAACTCTTGTCTATTTTACAGTATAAAAACACAAAATGGATAGACAACCCAATATTTTAAGAGACCTACCCGGAGACATGATTGATGAAATCTTGTCTAGAGTCGGTCAGAATTCTTCGGCACAACTATTTAAGGCGAGATCAGTTTGTAAGACATTCGAAAAACGTTCCAAGAATGCCTTGGTTTATAAAAGGCTTTCGTTCGAAAGATGAGGGATATCACATTGGGAAATCCATAAGTTACGATGTGTTTACTTTGACGCATATATTGCAGGGAACCCAAATGCTATTTTACGCAATGGGTTAAGAAATTATTTTGACTCAATATATCCGAATATTAGACTTCGTGATTTAGAAAAAGCGGCTAACATGCAACATAAAGAAGCATGTTATGCTTACGGATTAGTAATGTTCGCTTCTCACCAAAGTGAGAACAAGAACATCGGGCTACAACTATTAAACAAAACGTTCCCACAAGTGACGGAGTCGGTAATTGGGGTAAGAAATGAGGTTTTTAGATTGTTACGGGACTGTTGGACATTACGTAACCCTCGTCCCTTTGACGACGTTACAACACGCTGTCTTATCAACGGCCATAACGGTTATGTTCCACAAGACCAACGATGGGAAGTAATCCTAGTAAAACCAGAATGCATGACTTGTTTCTGGATGTATGAATTACGTGTCTTTATTGCCTTTGCTGAACGACTTGTGTACTAGCTAGAATTATCTTCACAACCATCTTGTATCAAATTTATTGTGTGCTATATTTCATGCTATATGTAAAATAAGCGGTATTGTAAGTTTGTAAAATATTGTGTAAAAGTTTGAACGTGAAATATCATTATAATCAGTTTTTCATATAGAATTGTAGTAGTTGAATTGTATATTAGCTACTAAGTATGAACTTAACGGGTAGGTACTACCCGAATTTAAACTTATAAAACGCTAATATGAAGAAAAAGCTTTTATAAATGAGTTCATATTATGCTACGAAATACTATTAACTACTCTTAATATTCTGTATGATTAACTTGTTCCATTTGACTATTTTGAAGGAAATGGCACCGACTACTCGACACACCGTGAATATGAATGAAGAGGAATTCCGGACTTTTCTAGCTTCAAACATAGCCGCAGTACAGGCTGCGCTACATACCAACAATAACCTTGGATCTAGCAGTACAGGAAATCGTGTAGGATGCACCTACAAAGAATTCACTGCCTGCAAACCTTTGGAATTTGATGGAACCGAAGGAGCGATCGGATTGAAACGGTGGACCGAGAAGGTCAAATCGGTGTTTGCCATAAGTAAGTGTACTGAAGAGGACAAAGTGAAGTACGCTACGCATACTTTCACAGGTTCTGCGTTAACATGGTGGAATACCTATCTAGAGCAAGTGGGACAAGACGATGCGTACGCACTACCGTGGTCAGCATTCAAGCACTTGATGAACGAGAAGTACCGTCCCAGAACCGAGGTCAATAAGCTCAAGACAGAACTTAGAGGGTTACGAACCCAAGGATTTGATATTACCACGTACGAAAGACGATTCACAGAATTGTGCCTATTGTGTCCGGGAGCATTCGAAGATGAGGAAGAGAAGATCGACGCGTTTGTGAAAGGATTACCGGAAAGAATCCAAGAAGATATAAGTTCACACGAGCCCACCTCCATACAACAGTCATGTAGAATGGCTCACAAACTAGTGAACCAGATTGAAGAAAGAATTAAAGAACAGACTGCTGAAGAGGCCAATGTGAAGCAAGTTAAAAGAAAGTGGGAGGAAAACGGTAATAAGAATCACCAATACAACAACAACAGCAATTACAACAATAATCGCAATAATTATCCCAACAATCGCAACATCAATCGCAACTATAACAAACGGCCCAACAACAACAACAACAACAACAACAACAACAACAACAGCAACTACAACAATCATCCCAACAACAATAATAACCGCAACAACAACAACAATCAGAAGCAGATATGCCAAAGGTGTGAAAAGTATCACTCGGGGTTCTGCACCAAATTTTGCAACAAGTGTAAAAGAAATGGTCATAGCGCGGCGAAGTGTGAGGTCTACGGACCAGGGGTTAATAGAACGAAAGGAACAAATGGTGTCGGAACGAGTAATGGCGGAGCAAGTAGTGTCGGAGCAAGTTATGCCAATGAAGTTTGTTATAAATGTGGAAAACCAGGCCACATTATTAGAAATTGCCCGAACCAGGAGAACACGAATGGACAAGGCCGCGGAAGAGTTTTTAATATTATTGCGGCAGAGGCACAGGAAGATCCGGAGCTTGTTACGGGTACGTTTCTTATTGACAATAAATCTGCTTACATTTTATTTGATTCGGGTGCGGATAGAAGCTATATGAGTAGAGATTTTTGTGCTAAATTAAGTTGTCCATTGTCGCCTTTGGATAGTAAATTTTTACTCGAATTAGCAAATGGTAAATTAATTTCAGCAGATAATATATGTCGGAATCGAGAAATTAAACTGGTTAGCGAAACATTTAAGATTGATTTGATACCAGTAGAGTTAGGGAGTTTTGATGTGATAATCGGGATGGACTGGTTGAAAGAAGTGAAAGCAGAGATCGTTTGTTACAAAAATGCAATTCGCATTATACGAGAAAAAGGAAAACCCTTAATGGTGTACGGAGAAAAGGGCAACACGAAGCTACATCTTATTAGTAATTTGAAGGCACAAAAACTAATAAGAAAAGGTTGCTATGCTGTTCTAGCACACGTCGAGAAAGTACAAACTGAAGAAAAGAGCATCATTGATGTTCCCATTGCAAAAGAATTTCCCGATGTATTTCCGAAAGAATTACCGGGATTACCCCCACATCGATCCGTTGAATTTCAAATAGATCTTGTACCAGGAGCTGCACCAATAGCTCGTGCTCCTTACAGACTCACACCCAGCGAGATGAAAGAACTGCAAAGCCAATTACAAGAACTTTTAGAGCGTGGTTTCATTCGACCAAGCACATCGCCGTGGGGAGCTCCTGTTTTGTTTGTCAAGAAGAAAGATGGTACATTCGGGTTGTGTATCAACTACCGAGAGTTAAACAAACTTACCATCAAGAACCGCTACCCACTACCGAGAATCGACGACTTATTTGATCAACTATAAGGCTCATCTGTTTATTCAAAGATTGACTTACGTTCCGGGTATCATCAAATGCGGGTGAAAGAAGATGATATTCCAAAGACTGCTTTCAGAACACGTTACGGTCATTACGAGTTTATGGTCATGCCGTTTGGTTTAACTAATGCACCAGCTGTGTTCATGGACCTTATGAACCGAGTGTGTGGACCATACCTTGACAAGTTTGTCATTGTTTTCATTGATGACATACTTATTTACTCAAAGAATGACCAAGAACATGGTGAACATTTGAGAAAGGTGTTAGAAGTATTGAGGAAGGAAGAATTGTACGCTAAGTTTTCAAAGTGTGCATTTTAGTTGGAAGAAGTTCAATTCCTCGGTCACATAGTGAATAAAGAAGGTATTAAGGTGGATCCGGCAAAGATAGAAACTGTTGAAAAGTGGGAAACCCCGAAAACTCCGAAACACATACGCCAGTTTTTAGGACTAGCTGGTTACTACAGAAGGTTCATCCAAGACTTTTCCAGAATAGCAAAACCCTTGACTGCATTAACGCATAAAGGGAAGAAATTTGAATGGAATGATGAACAAGAGAAAGCGTTTCAGTTATTGAAGAAAAAGCTAACTACGGCACCTATATTGTCATTACCTGAAGGGAATGATGATTTTGTGATTTATTGTGACGCATCAAAGCAAGGTCTCGGTTGTGTATTAATGCAACGAACAAAGGTGATTGCTTATGCGTCTAGACAATTGAAGATTCACGAACAAAATTATACGACGCATGATTTGGAATTAGGCGCGGTTGTTTTTACATTAAAGACTTGGAGGCACTACTTATATGGGGTCAAAAGTATTATATATACCGACCACAAAAGTCTTCAACACATATTTAATCAGAAACAACTGAATATGAGGCAGCGTAGGTGGATTTAATTATTGAATGATTACGACTTTGAGATTCGTTATCACCCGGGGAAGGCAAATGTGGTAGCCGATGCCTTGAGCAGGAAGGACAGAGAACCCATTCGAGTAAAATCTATGAATATAATGATTCATAATAACCTTACTACTCAAATAAAGGAGGCGCAACAAGGAGTTTTAAAAGAGGGAAATTTAAAGGATGAAATACTCAAAGGATCGAAGAAGCATCTTAATATTCGAGAAGACGGAACTCGGTATAGGGCTGAAAGGATTTGGGTACCAAAATTTGGAGATATGAGAGAAATGATACTTAGAGAAGCTCATAAAACCAGATACTCAATACATCCTGGAACGGGGAAGATGTACAAGGATCTCAAGAAACATTTTTGGTGGCTGGGTATGAAAGTCGATGTTGCTAAATATGTAGGAGAATGTTTGACGTGTTCTAAGGTCAAAGCTGAGCATCAGAAACCATCAGGTCTACTTCAACAACCCGAAATCCCGGAATGGAAATGGGAAAACATTACCATGGATTTCATCACTTAATTGCCAAGGACTGCAAGTGGTTTTGATACTATTTGGGTAATAGTTGATCGTCTCACCAAATCAGCACACTTCCTACCAATAAGAGAAGATGACAAGATGGAGAAGTTAGCACGACTGTATTTGAAGGAAGTCGTCTCCAGACATGGAATACCAATCTCTATTATCTCTGATAGGGATGGCAGATTTATTTCAAGATTCTGGCAGACGTTACAGCAAGCATTAGGAACTCGTCTAGACATGAGTACTGCCTATCATTCACAAACTGATGGGCAGAGCGAAAGGACGATATAAACGCTTGAAGACATGCTACGAGCATGTGTTATTGATTTCGGAAACAGTTGGGATTGACATCTACCGTTAGCAGAATTTTCCTACAACAACAGCTACCATTCAAGCATTGAGATGGCGCCGTTTGAAGCACTTTATGGTAGAAAGTGCAGGTCTCCAATTTGTTGGAGTGAAGTGGGGGATAGACAGATTACGGGTCCGGAGATTATACAAGAAACTACCAAGAAGATCATCCAAATTCAACAACGGTTGAAAACTGCCCAAAGTCGACAAAAGAGCTACGCTGACATTAAAAGAAAAGATATAGAATTTGAAATTGGAGAGATGGTCATGCTTAAAGTTGCACCTTGGAAAGGCGTTGTTCGATTTGGTAAACGAGGGAAATTAAATCCAAGGTATATTGGACCATTCAAGATTATTGATCGTGTCGGACCAGTAGCTTACCGACTTGAGTTACCTCAACAACTCGCGGCTGTACATAACACTTTCCACGTCTCGAATTTGAAGAAATGTTTTGCTAAAGAAGATCTCACTATTCCGTTAGATGAAATCCAAATCAACGAAAAACTTCAATTCATCGAAGAACCCGTCGAAATAATGGATCGTGAGGTTAAAAGACTTAAGCAAAACAAGATACCAATTGTTAAGGTTCGATGGAATGCTCGTAGAGGACCCCGAGTTCACCTGGGAGTGTGAAGATCAGATGAAGAAGAAATACCCGCATCTATTTCCAGAAGATTCGTCAACACCTTCAACAGCTTAAAATTTCGGGACGAAATTTATTTAACGGGTAGATACTGTAGTGACCCGAACTTTTCCATGTTTATATATATTAATTGAGATTGATATTTACATGATTAAGTGTTTCCAACATGTTAAGCAATCAAACTTGTTAAGACTTGATTAATTGAAATATGTTTCATATAGACAATTGACCACCCAAGTTTGCAAAAACTATATGATGACATATATATGGATATATATATATATAGTTAACATGATACTATGATAAGTAAACATATCATTAAGTATATTAACAATGATAAGTAAACATATCATTAAGTATATTAACAATGAACTACATATGTAAAAACAAGACTACTAACTTAATGATTTTTAAACGAGACATATATGTAACGATTATCGTTGTAAAGACATTTAATGTATATATATCATATTAAGAGATATTCATACATGATAATATCATGATAATATAATAATTTAAAATCTCATTTGATATTATAAACATTGGGTTAACAACATTTAACAAGATCGTTAACCTAAAGGTTTCAAAACAACACTTACATGTAACGACTAACGATGACTTAATGACTCAGTTAAAATGTATATACATGTAGTGTTTTAATATGTATTTATACACTTTTGAAAGACTTCAATACACTTATCAAAATACTTCTACTTAACAAAAATGCTTACAATTACATCCTCGTTCAATTTCATCAACAATTCTACTCGTATGCACCCGTATTCGTACTCGTACAATACATAGCTTTTAAATGTATGTACTATTGGTATATACACTCCAATGATCAGCTCTTAGTAGCCCATTTGAGTCACCTAACACATGTGGGAACCATCATTTGGCAACTAGCATGAAATATCTCATAAAATTACAAAAATATGAGTAATCATTCATGACTTATTTACATGAAAACAAAATTACATATCCTTTATATCTAATCCATACACCAACGACCAAAAACACCTAAAAACACTTTCATTCTTCAATTTTCTTCATCTAATTGATCTCTCTCAAGTTCTATCTTCAAGTTCTAAGTGTTCTTCATAAATTCTACAAGTTCTAGTTACATAAAATCAAGAATACTTTCAAGTTTGCTAGCTCACTTCCAATCTTGTAAGGTGATCATCCAACCTCAAGAAATCTTTGTTTCTTATAGTAGGTTATCATTCTAATACAAGGTAATAATCATATTCAAACTTTGGTTCAATTTCTATAACTATAACAATCTTATTTCAAGTGATGATCTTACTTGAACTTGTTTTCGTGTCATGATTCTGCTTCAAGAACTTCGAGCCATCCAAGGATCCATTGAAGCTAGATCCATTTTTCTCTTTTACAGTAGGTTTATCCAAGGAACTTAAGGTAGTAATGATGTTCATAACATCATTCGATTCATACATATAAAGCTATCTTATTCGAAGGTTTAAACTTGTAATCACTAGAACATAGTTTAGTTAATTCTAAACTTGTTCGCAAACAAAAGTTAATCCTTCTAACTTGACTTTTAAAATCAACTAAACACATGTTATATATCTATATGATATGCTAACTTAATGATTTAAAACCTGGAAACACGAAAAACACCGTAAAACCGGATTTACGCCGTCGTAGTAACACCGCGGGCTGTTTTGGGTTAGTTAATTAAAAACTATGATAAACTTTGATTTAAAAGTTGTTATTCTGAGAAAATGATTTTTATTATGAACATGAAACTATATCCAAAAATTATGGTTAAACTCAAAGTGGAAGTATGTTTTCTAAAATGGTCATCTAGACGTCGTTCTTTCGACTGAAATGACTACCTTTACAAAAACGACTTGTAACTTATTTTTCTGACTATAAAAGTATACTTTTTCTATTTAGATTCATAAAATAGAGTTCAATATGAAACCATAGCAATTTGATTCACTCAAAACGGATTTAACATGAAGAAGTTATTGGTAAAACAAGATTGGATAATTTTTCTCATTTTAGCTACGTGAAAATTGGTAACAAATCTATTCCAACCATAACTTAATCAACTTGTATTGTATATTATGTAATCTTGAGATACCATAGACATGTATACAATGTTTCGACCTATCATGTCGACACATCTATATATATTTCGGAACCACCATAGACACTCTATATGTGAATGTTGGAGTTAGCTATACAGGGTTGAGGTTGATTCCAAAATATATATAGTTTGAGTTGTGATCAATACTAAGATACGTATACACTGGTCGTGGATTGATTCAAGATAATATTTATCGATTTATTTCTGTACATCTAACTGTGGACAACTAGTTGTAGGTTACTAACGAGGACAGCTGACTTAATAAACTTAAAACATCAAAATATATTAAAAGTGTTGTAAATATATTTTGAACATACTTTGATATATATGTATATATTGTTATAGGTTCGTGAATTAACCAGTGGCCAAGTCTTACTTCCCGACGAAGTAAAAATCTGTGAAAGTGAGTTATAGTCCCACTTTTAAAATCTAATATTTTTGGGATGAGAATACATGCAGGTTTTATAAATGATTTACAAAATAGACACAAGTACGTGAAACTACATTCTATGGTTGAATTATCGAAATCAAATATACCCCTTTTTATTAAGTCTGGTAATCTAAGAATTAGGGAACAGACACCCTAATTGACGCGAATCCTAAAGATAGATCTATTGGGCCTAACAAACCCCATCCAAAGTACCGGATGCTTTAGTACTTCGAAATTTATATCATATCCGAAGGGTGTCCCGGAATGATGGGGATATTCTTATATATGCATCTTGTTAATGTCGGTTACCAGGTGTTCACCATATGAATGATTTTTATCTCTATGTATGGGATGTGTATTGAAATATGAAATCTTGTGGTCTATTATTATGATTTGATATATATAGGTTAAACCTATAACTCACCAACATTTTTGTTGACGTTTTAAGCATGTTTATTCTCAGGTGATTATTAAGAGCTTCCGCTGTCACATACTTAAATAAGGACGGGATTTGGAGTCCATGCTTGTATGATATTGTGTAAAAACTGCATTCAAGAAACTTATTTTGTTGTAACATATTTCTATTGTAAACCATTATGTAATGGTCGTGTGTAAACAGGATATTTTGGATTATCATTATTTGATAATCTATGTAAAGCTTTTTAAACCTTTATTGATGAAATAAAGGTTATGGTTTGTTTTAAAAATGAATGCAGTCTTTGAAAAACGTCTCATATAGAGGTCAAAACCTCGCAACGAAATCAATTAATATGGAACGTTTTTAATCAATAAGAACGGGACATTTCATGAACTCGGGTCCTCTACGAGCATTCCATCGAACCTTAACAATTGGTATCTTGTTTTGCTTAAGTCTTTTAACCTCACGATCCATTATTTCGACGGGTTCTTCGATGAATTGAAGTTTTTCATTGATTTGGATTTCGTCTAACGAAATAGTGAGATCTTCTTTAGCAAAACATTTCTTCAGATTCGAGACATGAAAAGTATTATGTACCCCGGCGAGTTATTGAGGTAAGTCAAGTCGGTAAGCTACTGGTCCGACACGATCTATAATATTGAATGGCCCAATGTACCTTGGATTTAGTTTCCCCCGTTTACCAAATTGAACAACGCCTTTCCAATGTGAAATCTTAAGCATGACCATCTCTTCAATCTCAAATTCTATATCTGTTCTCTTAATGTCCGCGTAGCTCTTTTGTCGAATTTGGGTGGTTTTCAACCGTTGTTGAATTTGAATGATTTTCTCTATAGTTTCTTGGAGAATTTCTGGACCCGTAATCTGTCTATCCCCCACCTCGTTCCAAAAAATTGGAGACCTGCACTTTCTGCCATAAAGTGCCTCAAACGGTGCCATCTCAATACTCGAGTGGTAACTGTTGTTGTAGGAAAATTCTGCTAATGGTAGATGTCGATCCCAACTGTTTCCAAAATCGATAACACATGCTCGTAGCATGTCTTCAAGGGTCTGTATTGTCCTTTCACTCTGCCCATCGGTTTGTGGATGATAGGCAGTACTCATATCTAGATGAGTTCACAATGCTTGTTGTAACGTTTGCCAAAACCTTGAAACAAATCTACCGTCCCTATCAGAGATAATAGAGATTGGTATTCCGTGTCTGGAGACGACTTCCTTCAAGTATAGTGGTGATAACTTTTCCATTTTATCATCTTCTCGCATTGGTAGAAAGTGTGCTAATTTGTTGAGACGATAGACTATTACCCAAATAGTATCATAACCACTTGCAGTCCTTGGCAATTTAGTAATGAAATTCATGGTAATGTTTTCCCATTTCCACTCTGGGATTTCAGGTTGTTGAAGTAGACCTGATGGTTTCTGATGTTCAGCTTTTACCTTAGAACACGTCAAACATTCTCCTACGTATTTAGCAATATCGGCTTTCATACCCGGCCACCAAAAATGTTTCTTGAGATCTTTGTACATCTTTCCCGCTCCGGGATGTATTGAATATCTGGTTTTATGTGCTTCCCTAAGTACCATTTCTCTCACATCTCCAAACTTTGGTACCCAAATTCTTTTAGCCCTATATTGAGTTCCGTCTCCCCAAATATTAAGATGTTTCTTCGATCCTTTGGGTATTTCTTTCTTCAAATTTCCTTCTTTTAAAACTCCCTGTTGCGCCTCCTTTATTTGAGTAGTAAGGTTAGTACGAATAATTATATTCATAGCTTTTACCCATATAGGTTCTCTGTCCTTTCTACTTAAAGTGTCGGCTACCACATTCGCCTTCCCCGGGTGGTAATGAATCTCAAAATCGTAATCATTTAACAATTCAATCCACCTACGCTATCTCATGTTCAGTTGTTTCTGATCAAATATATGTTGGAGACTTTTGTGGTCAGTATATATGATACTTTTGACCCCATATAAGTAGTGCCTCCAAGTTTTTAATGCAAAAACAACAGCGCCCAATTCCAAATCGTGAGTCATATAATTTTGCTCGTGAATCTTCAATTGTCTGGATGCATAGGCAATTACCTTCGTTCATTGCATTAATACACAACCAAGGCCTTGCTTTGAGGCGTCACAATATATCACAAAATCATCATTCCCTTCAGGCAATGACAATATAGGTGCCGTAGTTAACTTTTTCTTCAACAACTGAAACGCTTTCTCTTGTTCATCCTTCCATTCAAATTTCTTCCCTTTATGCGTTAATGCAGTCAAGGGTTTTGCTATTTTGGAAAAATCTTGGATGAATCTTCTGTATTAACCAGCCAATCCTAAAAATTGGCGTATCTGCGTAGGATTTTTCGGTGTTTCCCACTTCTCAACAGTTTCAATCTTTGTCAGATCAACTTGAATACCTTTTTTGCTCACTATATGACCGAGGAATTAAACTTCTTTCAACCAAAATGCACACTTTGAAAATTTAGCGTACAATTTTTCCTTCCTCAACAATTCTAGCACTTTTCTCAAATGTTCTTTGTGCTCTTGATCATTCTTTGAGTAAATAAGTATGTCATCAACGAAAACAATGACAAACTTGTCAAGATATGGTCCACACACTCGGTTTATGAAGTCCATGAACACACTGGTGTGTTAGTCAATCCAAATGACATAACCATAAACTCATAATGACCGTAACGAGTTCTAAAAGCAGTCTTCGGAATATCATCCTCCTTCACCCGCATTTGATGATACCCGGAACGTAAATCAATCTTCGAATACACCAACGAACCTTGTAGTTGATCAAATAAGTCGTAGATTCTAGGTAGTGGATAACGATTCTTGATGGTAAGTTTGTTCAACTCTCGGTAGTCGATACATAACCTGAATGTGCCATCATTCTTTTTGACAAACAACACCGGAGCTCCCCATGGTGATGTACTTGGTCGAATGAAACCACACTCTAAAAGTTCTGGTAATTGACTTTGTAATTCCTTCATTTCGCTAGGTGCGAATCTGTAAGGAGCACGAGCTATTGGTGCAGCTCCTGGTACAAGATCTATTTGAAATTCAACAGATCGGTGTGGAGGTAGTCCTGGTAATTCTTTCGGAAATACATCGGGAAATTCTTTTGAGACGGGAACATCATTGATGTTCTTTTCTTCGAGTTTGACTTCTTCGATGTGTGCTAGAACGGTATAGCAACCTTTTCTTATTAGCTTTTGCGCCTTCAAATTACTAATAAGATTTAACTTCGCGTTACTCTTCTCTCCGTACACCATTAAGGGTTTTCTCTTTTCGCGCATAATGCGAATCGCATTTTTGTAACAAACGATCTCTGCTTTCACCTCTTTCAACCAGTTCATGCCAATTATCACATCAAAACTCCCTAACTCTACTGGTATCAAATCAATCTTAAATGTTTTGCTAACCAGTTTAATTTCTCAATTCCGACATATTTTATCAGCTGTAATTAATTTACCATTTGCTAATTCGAGTAAAAACTTATTATCCAATGGCATTAATGAGCAGCTTAATTTAGCACAAAAATCTCTACTCATATAGCTTCTATCCGCCCCCGAATCAAATAAAACATAAGCAGGTTTATCGTCAATAAGAAACGTACCCGTAACAAGCTCCGGGTCTTCCTGCGCTTCAACCGCATTAATGTTGAAGACTATTCCTCGGTTTTGCCCATTATTAGTTTCCTAATTTGGGCATGTAGTTATGTAGTGGCCTTTCTTCCCGCATCCGAAACAAGTAATGTGGGCATTATCTGTTCTTTTAATCCTTGGTCCGTAAGCTTCACACCTTGTTGCACTATGACCCTTCCTATTACATTTGGTGCATACTACTTCACAGTATTTACCCAGATGATATCCTTCACACCTATAGCATGGAATTTTCTGATTATTGTTGTCATTGTTGCTATTGAGATTGTTATTGAGATTGTTGTGGTTGTTATTGTTGTTGGGACGTTTGGTGAAGTTATTGTTGTTGGGACGTTTGTTGTAGTTGTTGTTGGGATTGCTATTGTTGTTGTTGCGATTGATGTTGCGGTTGTTGGGATAGTTGTTGCGATTGTGGTTGTGATTGTTGTTGTTGTTGTTGTTGTATTGGTAACTCTTGTCACTGTTTTCCTCCCACTTTCCCTTGAGTTGTTTCGTGTTGGCCTCTTCGGCCGCCTGCTCTTTAATTCTTTCCTCAGTTTGATTTATGAGTTTATGAGCCTAATGTACGAGCGAAGGGGTACGAAATATACTTATTTTTAATATGAAATACGGTGAAATATGATACAAGTTTTATTTATTTATATAGATGGGATATACTTAAACCTTGCTACAACACTTATAGGCAGTGTACCTAATTGTAGAGTAGTGTAGTTTTTAGTAAGTCCGGTTCGTTCAACAGGGAGACGGCTTATTGCGTACACTATATTTTTAAACAATTATATTTGTATAAATATATATATATATATATATATATATATATATATATATATATATATATATATATATATATATATATATATATATATATATATATATATATATATATATATATATATATATATATATATATATATATATATATTAGTAATATAGTAGTATTATTATTATTATAAAAGGGGGGTTTTACGGTTTAATGGCCGGTTTGTCGATTTTAAATAAAGCGTAAAGATAAATGACGATAATATAAATGACAGAATTTAAATTGCGATAAAGTAAATTGCAGTAATTAAAATGACAGTAAATAAAGGTACGATGAAATATGAAATAAAAGTATTATGCTTATTTAAACTTCCGTAATCATGATGTTTGACGTTTTGATTTTAATTTATTACTCTGAGTTAATTGTCCTTTGTCCTGGTTTATTTGATACATCTATCTGGTTTTTGTCCATAATAGTCCATCAGTCATAAATATAAAGTGCGAGTGTCCTCGTCAAATTACTCTTATACCCGAAGTCAAATATTCTAACTAATTAAGGAATTAAACTGTGACGCAGTTATCACTTCTGTCAACAATTACACCAGTTATCACTGTATGTAATCCACCCCTGTTTTAATTAGATATGAATATTAATTTACCTACTTGATCAGTTTGAATAATCAATTACCCAACCCGAATAATTAATTAAATGATTATAATAGATTCCATATGAACGTCACTAAATAGGACAACCAAAATCATTATTAATTATTAGGTTAATTAATTTGAAGATAGGTTCGACAGACTCCAATGAGTTGTCACTCAATTAGACAATACCCCCTATCTATTAATAGTCAATAGTCCAATTTCTACAAGTGTCGATCATTTGCCCAAACCTTAATTATGGTCCAAAGCCCAATAACCCTATCTTAATATTTTAGCCCAACATCACAATTACTTCGGCTCAAATAAGCATAATAATAATTTAGTTACGAGACATTAATTTAAAAAGGAAGAACATAGCTTACAGTGGTGATTAATCGCATAGCGTTACACGGACAGAGTTTCGACTTAAAACCCGTAAAATATTTCTTACAATAACTCAGCTAAACCATAACTTTATTATTAAAATTATAATATAAATATATATTACATTGATGAAGGAAAAGAAAAAAAGATGTGTAGAATTCGAGCAGAATGCGTGAGCTTTTATAGGCTCACTTTGAACTGTACAGCTCCGCGAGTGCGGTACTTTTGTGCCTTACAGCTCCGCGAGTGCCGAGCTTGGGATTCCAGCTCACCAAATTGAATTAAACGTGGGCTGCTGAATATTATAATATATAATATAATAATATATAATTTTATATAATTATATATATTATATTATATTCTTGTGCATAGTTGACTTGTAATTTTAGCTCCGTTAAGTCGTACGTTGATACTCAGTTTTTGTCTCGGTTTCAGATTTTCGAACGTTGTTTCGTACGCGTAGATATCTTGTACTTTGCGTTCCGCGACTTGTACTCTTGTCAATATTTAGACGTTAATTATCAATAATTGGAACCACTTAGATGGTAACTTGTACATTTGAGCTTTTTGGTCATTTGCGTCTTCAAATCGTCGTTTTTATCTTCGCACTTATTTTTTTAAACGAATATTACATAAAAATAGAACAATTGCAACTAAAAGCTTTACATATTGGAAGGATATTGATACTAAATATATGTTCATTTGGAGCACTATCAAATATCCCCACACTTGAACGTTGCTTGTCCTCAAGCAATACAGAACTTGAAATTAAAATCACACTTCATTCGAATCACTTTTTTATTTTCACACTTTATACATCAGTGATTTTGATACGGCGGTATACACAATGATAGTAACGATGTGGTTTACAGTCCCACATGACTATAAAAATTTAGATCCTTTAAGGAAATTGGATCTTTATGAAAATATTTGATCTTTTAAAAATTCATTCTAGCTTTTACCCTAGATAAGTTTTCCGGAATAACCCTTCACCGGTGTTTGCAAAATGCTTTTGTGGATTTTGTGGGTTTCAGATTTGAAAAATTTAGCTCAAAACTTGAGGTTTTGTGTCACCCACTTGCTAACCTTATATTAGGAAAGCAACACGCCCAGTATACTTGCTCCGTATATTACCTTTCGGTAAACTACCGTCCGGTTGTAAAGGAAAGCGATGAACAAGAAACTGTTAAGGTAATGTCTAATGACATGCAGTTAATCATGGTCCACAACGTGTCGGATGCAATTACTATCCTTTGTAGGAGCAATAGTAAAGATCACCCTAAAATTTTTTGGTCTGGCACAAGGTCCTGTCTTCGACCATGCTATGCAACCACCATTCTTACGGTTGACACCCGATTTGGTTCAGGTGACCTAATGAATTTCGATGAATTCTTAGGATTTTATGTTCAATGGTAATGAACGCATTGAAAATAGGTTTTCAGAAAACAAATTGGTTTTAATTTTGATCAAAATATTTTCTCGTTCAAGCTCGAGTTTAGATATCATCGAATTCCATGAGTTTGTAATTCTCAATCTTTAAGGTCAATCTCAAGGATCGAGTAATATCATGCTTAAAAGCTGATTTTTAATCTTTAAGGATATTATCCTTTATGGGGTTTGATTCATTAGTCTTATCAAGCTAATTTGCACGGAACGAGACAGCTCCTCTCATGGATAGGATAGGTCTGACCACTTGGCGACCCTGTTTGATGCTGAGGTTCGTGGATTTCCTGCTGATTTTGGAGATGACTTTTCTAGATTTTTCGTCAACCTACAGCTGGTCTGGATGACAACTTCCTGACCGAAATCAAGAAGCGCATTTCTTTTTTTGGAAGACTTTACTTCCTTTAATGATGAAATTGATTCATCGTGTAGATCCATCTTTCTTTCAAATATATTACAGTAAATCGGGTAAAACTGATTAGTTTAGTCCAAAACAAAAGTACCTACAATAATCTTGTACAAAAATATGTGATATCTGTTTTAAAGAACTTGGTGCATACTTCCCACACTTAGCTTTTATTTATTCTTTTCTTTGCCTTTTTATTCTCTTCTATTCCATTTTAAATGAATTCTAGCGTTTTGGGTTGTTTCTCAATTTATGTCCTTTCCGAGGTAACAATAATTTCGGTATTATCACCTAGTTTTATCGTTCATAAATATGCATAAACATGATTTTGAATTCATTTAATTGAATTTTTTTTCAAAATTTCACAAAATTTGGCAATTAAACTAAGTGTAAACCCGAGAGAATTTATAACCCTTCCCCACACTTGAGATCATGCAATGCCCTCATTTGCATGAAATCAGACTATAATTATAAATCCGTGAGGGTGATTAGTGTAGAAAAATGATTAAAAATACCGAGTTTGCAAACATATTGTTTTATATCACATTTGATATTTTACGTCTTGTCGTTAAAATTAGTAGCTTTTGCTGAACTTAATGCCAGTCTTTAAAAGTGCGTTGTTTTACCCTGTTTTGTACATAAGATAAACTACAAACATATGTATACATAATATTTTTTTATATAAAACCTTTATTTATTAAAACAATTTAAATGAATAATTTTTTTTTAAAAAATTTTGTTTCCTTTTACTTTACGTAGAGGTAGTTTCAGTACGTTTACCAAGTCCATCCCTCGACAAAATTTAAAAATTGTCGTTTTTAAAGCGATTGTTTTAAAAGCAAAGATTTTTGGGTTTTTTAATTTTTTTTGCCATACTTTAGATCAATAATATTAAAAATAATGATAACAAAATTTTTCGCCCCGTCTTTGGGTAAAGCAATTTCGATTCTATGATCTAGTCTTTAACTCACGACGAATTTTAGAAATCATTTTTTTTAAACTTAGTGAAATAAAGTAAATTTTATTTTTTTAAATTTCACACAAAACTTAAATTTAAATTCATATTAATTTCATATAAAACCTACAAAACAAAACAAAAATTCAGAATGGGGGGAGAAAACTCGTTTTTTAGTGTCTGCTAGTGGAAAAGACCAATCGGATTCCATTCTCGGAACTACACGAGAACAGAACAACTAACTCTAGACAGCATTTTCTTTTTAGAACATTTGAATCTTTCCACACTTAGGTAGCCGCGGTGTCGAAATTGTGATTAACTTCATTGTTAATTTCTCTTGGACCATAATCAACCTGCATATCTGTGACTTTTGCTTTAAGCCATTGGTCTGATTCCTGTGTAATATCTACAAATTCAACTAGTTTCGCCTTTTCTTTAGGCAAAAAATTGGATACTAACCGGGTACATAACTTAAAGTTCCCCTTGGTTCTAGCATCGCGAATCCGTTTAATAAGTTTCTTCATTGAACTATTAATAACGGGGTCATTTAATTTCGTATCAACAACGGGGTTCTTTGTTATCAGGTCATCATTAGGTGTTACTTCATCTTCCCTACACTTAGGTGTTTTATTATTGTTAAGCACTACCGTTGGAGTTGGTAAAACAACATGGTTCTTACCAATCGTTTTTGTTGGTCAACGGTTTTGGTTGGTGGAGATTTAGACTTTCGAATCACAAAGGTGACCGATTTGTCACCATCACTAAGTGTCATTCTACCCTCTCTTACATCAAATAACGCCCCGATGGACGCTAAGAATGGTCGACCTAAAATTAGAGCAACGTTTGAGTCCTCTTTTATGTCAATGACAATAAATTCGACTAAAAAGGTTAAATTACCCACTTGAACGGGTAGGTTGTCAGTAATTCCAACTGAGTGCCTAATTGTTTGATCAAAGAGTCGAACACTCATCTCTGTTGGACTTAACTCACCTACTCCTAATCTCTTATATAATGAAAGAGGCATAACACTCACACTCACACCTAAATCTGCTAGTGCATCATACATGACACAATCACTAAGTAGACAAGGAATAATAAATTCACCCGAATCACCCACCCTGGGTGGAGGTTTTGGTGGAACTGTCTTCACCGGGTTTACTTCTATGGTTTTTGTTTCTTGCACTTTCTTATTCTTCTTCTTCTTTCAAGAGGTATCACAAACTTTATTACCTATTACTTGCTCATACTCAACTCCTTTTCTTGGAAACGGGATGGGTGGTCTGTATGGTGCCACCATTGGCTTTACATACTCGGGTAGTGGTGGTGGCGTAACTTCTTCATTGTTACTCACATCGAAAACCTTCCCATCTTCTGATGCTGGTTTTTCAGAATTTGTTGACACCATATTAACATTCTCATTTCGAGGATTTACTTCAGTATTACTCGGTAGCTTTCCTTATTCCCTCTCACTCATCATGCTAGCAAGAGTACCTACGTGTTTTTCTAGATTTAAAATGGAAGCTTGTTGAGTTCTTAATGACTGATCAAACCTCTAATTCGTTTGGCTTTGAGTTGCAATAAATTGTGTTTGAGATTCAACTAGCTTTTGTACCATTTCTGCCAGATTTGGCTTTTTCTCTTCGGTTTGTTGTGGTGGTTCATACAAGCCAGGTCTTTGTTGATTTAAAGTGTTTTTTTTGAGTTGGTTGGTAATTCGGACCTTGTTGGTTGTACGAGTTATTGTTAGGTCCATTTGGATTGTAAAGAATGTTTTGATTTCGATTAAAGTTTGGCCTTGGCGGTTGATAATTATTTTGATAATTATTTCCCGGCCTTTGGTTCATGTAGGAAACATTCTCTCGTTGTTCCATCGTTTGTTCAATGTGACAATCTTTCGTTAAGTGTGGTCCACAGCATTGCTCACAACTGATTCGTATTGCGTGAATATCTTTAGTCATCTTTTCCATTCATCTTTCGAAAGCATCTATTTTTGCGGAAAAAGAATCAAAGTCATGGCTAGAATCGGCTCTAGCCGCTTTAGATGAACGAAACATATCTTTTTCCTGATGCCACTCATGCGAGTGAGAGGCTATGTTATCAATGATTTTGTGAGCTTCGGTTGCGGTTTTCTTCATAATGGAACCACCAGCTGCTGTGTCGATGTCGACACCTTGGTAGAATATTTGTACTATTTGATAAGTGTCTAAACCGTGCTGAGGACATCCTCTCAACAACTTTCCGAATCTTGTCCACGCCTCATATAATGTTTCATTTGGATTTTGCGCGAATGTAACAATTTCTCCTTGAAGTCTTACGGCTTTAGATGCCGGAAAGAATTGTTTAAGAAATTTTTCAACTAAAACATCCGATGTATCAATCGCCCCTTCAGGTCACGATTCTAACCAATCCTTGGCTTCTCCCTTTAAAGTCCAGGGAAATAACATGAGATAGATCTGTTCATCCTCAACTTCTCTGATTTTGAATAGAGTATAGATCCTATTAAAGGTTCGAAAATGTTCGTTTGGATCTTCTTTCGGCGTACCACTATATTGGCACTGATTAGTTACCATGTGTAGGATTTGTCCTTTGATTTCATAATCTGGCGCATTAATGTCTGGCTTAATAATGGCGTGACCTTGGCCCATGCGTGTGGCTCTCATTCGGTCTTCCATACTTAGAGGTTCCGTTATTTCCATATTTGAATTTGTTGAATACGAATCACTAGAATATTCTAATTTAACGATTTGTGGTTCAGGAGGAATGATTATTGGTTCAGGATCTTGGAATTGTCCTTGAATATCCTCCGGGTTCTCAATTGTGAGGTCGGGTACAAAAAATGGATTATCAGAAATTTGAATTGGAATACTTGGTCGACTTGATGATGATTCTAAAGAAAAATCAACGGTGACAATATTGGCTAGATGTCTTGATCGAGTTACAGGTGGTGAACGTATGAAAGGTGGTGAACGTTTTGCTCGGTGCATTCACTGAATATCCTATTAGTTATAAAAATAAAAATAAAAATTATATAAGTTATCAAATTAATAGACTTTTCTGATTTTGTCCACGTTTCGAATAGCCAATAGATGCAACAGGTAGCCAGGACCCTTTAAATCGGAAGCCCACAACTCGCCACTAACAAATCCAACTATTACTACGAACCAGAAAATTTTGGATGTCTATCAATTTAACCGCTTAAAATAATTTTTCGTAGAAATTTTGAAGATAAAATCTATGTCCTAAAAACTAGAGCGTCGAGAAATAAGAGGAAGAAAAAGAGTGCGTAGAAAAACGTCGAAAAATAAAAAGTCGAAAAATAATAATAAGAAAGTAAAGCGTCGAAACTTAAAAGTCTAAAAACTAAATATTAAAAGTTGCGTCTAAAGGAATTAAAGCTTAAAAGGAATTCTATATCCAAAACGGCAATAACTTAATAGGCACTAAAATCTATTAAATATTAAAGCGATAAGCAACGTCATAAAATTCTAAAGGGCCTAAATCTTAATCTAAAGAAAAAGCACTTAAGGGATTTTACGGCAAATCCTAAGAATCTAGAAATATAAATTAACTACGGCAAAAACTAATCTTTAAACTAATTACGAACGAAAAATATACAAATTACGAATAAACGATAAAAATATAAAATTTATAAAAAAGAAACAAAAAAATGATAAAATTACTTATTTTTATAAAAATATTATTTTTATATTATTATTTTATAAAAGTATTAATTTATATAATTAATAATAATATTAAAACTTAATATTATTAATTATAAATTAAAACTAAAAACTAAATACTAATTAAATAAATCAAAACCTAATTAGGTTAATAATAATTAATTAAATTATTAAAACCCTAATCATCAATTAATGCGTACAAGGTTGCAGGTGTCAAACAGCTCCGCGAGTGCGGATGCTTGATGCCCAAAAGTCTCCGCGACTGCGGAGTTTGCAGATTCAGATTTCGTGCAGGCCAAATTCGTGCAGGTTCAGAATTTTTTTTTTTATATAAAATAAACTTATATTTTAAAAATTAGAAATAAAACTAAAAATACTTTTTAATTTTATATATATTAAACAAACTCTTAAAAATATATTTTTTTCTTTTTTTTATATTATTATTATTTTTTAATATATTTTTTTAAAAATATAGTATTTTACCGCTCCCCGGCAGCGGCGCCAAAAACTTGATGTGCGAGCGAAGGGGTACGAAATATACTTATTTTTAATATGAAATACGGCAAAATATGATACAAGTTTTATTTATTTATATAGATGGGATATACTTAAACCTTGCTACAACACTTATAGGCAGTGTACCTAATCGTAGAGTAGTGTAGTTTTTAGTAAGTCCGGTTCGTTCCACAGGGAGACGGCTTATTGCGTACACTATATTTTTAAACAATTATATTTGTGTATATATATATATATATATATATATATATATATATATATATATATATATATTAGTAATATAGTATTATTATTATTATTATAAAAGGGGGTTTTACCGTTTAATGACCGGTTTGTCGATTTTAAATAAAGCGTAAAGATAAATGACGATAATATAAATGACAGAATTTAAATTGCGATAAAGTAAATTGCAGTAATTAAAATGACAGTAAATAAAGGTACGATGAAATAAGAAATAAAAGTATTATGCTTATTTAAACTTTCGTAATCATGATGTTTGACGTTTTGATTTTAATTTATTACTCTGAGTTAATTGTCCTTTGTCCTGGTTTATTTGATACATCTATCTGGTTTTTGTCCATAATAGTCCATCAGTCATAAATATAAATTGCGAGTGTCCTCGTCAAATTACTCTTATACCCGAAGTCAAATATTCCAACTAATTAAGGAATTAAACTGTGACGCAGTTATCACTTCTGTCAACAATTACACCAGTTATCACTGTATGTAATCCACCCCTGTTTTGATTAGATATGAATATTAATTTACCTACTTGATCAGTTTGAATAATCAATTACCCAACCCGAATAATTAATTAAATAATTATAATAAATTCTATATGAACGTCACTAAATAGGACAACCATAATCATTATTAATTATTAGGTTAATTAATTTGAAGATAGGTTCGACAGACTCCAATGAGTTATCACTCAATTAGACAATACCCCCATCTATTAATAGTCAATAGTCCAATTTCTACAAGTGTCGGTCTTTTGCCCAAACCTTAATTATGGTCCAAAGCCCAATAACCACATCTTAATATTTTAGCCCAACATCACAATTACTTTGGCTCAAATAAGCATAATAATAATTTAGTTACGAGACATTAATTTAAAAAGGAAGAACATAGCTTACAGTGGTGATTAATCTCGTAGCGTTACACAGACAGAGTTTCGACTTAAAACCCGTAAAACATTTCTTACAATAACTCAACTAAACCATAACTTTATTATTAAAATTAACTTAAATTAAAATTATAATATAAATATATATTACATTGATGAAGGAAAAGAAAAAGATGTGTAGAATTCGAGCAGAATGCGTGAGCTTTTATAGGCCCACTTTGAACTGTACAGCTCCGCGAGTGCGGTACTTTTGTGCCTTACAGCTCCACGAGTGCGGAGCTTCAGATTCCAGCTCACCAAATTGAGTTAAACGTAGGCTGCTGAATATTATAATATATAATATAATAATATATAATTTTATATAATTATATATATTATATTATATTCTTGTGCATAGTTGACTTGTAATTTTAGCTCCGTTGAGTCGTACATTGATACTCGGTTTATGTCTCGATTTCGGATTTTCGAACGTCGTTTCGTACGCGTAGATATCTTGTACTTTGCATTCTGCGACTTGTACTCTTGTCAATATTTAGACGTTAATTATCAATAATTGGAACCACTTGGATTGTAACTTGTACATTTGAGCATTTTGGTCATTTGCGTCTTCAAATCGTCGTTTTTGTCTTTTGTCTTCGCACTTATTTATTTAAATGAATATTACATAAAAATAGAACAATTGTAACTAAAATCTTTACATATTGGAAGGATATTGATACTAAATATATGTTCATTTGGAGCACTATCAGAGCCATTCGACTTGCCTTTTGTATGGAGGCGGGCTCGTGTGAACTCACATCTTCTTGAATCCTTTCTGGTAACCCTTTCACAAACGCGTCGATCTTCTCTTCTTCATCTTCGAACGCTCTTGGACACAATAGGCACAACTCTGTGAATCTTCGTTCGTACGTGGTAATGTCGGAACCTTGCGTTCGTAATCCTCTAAGCTCTACCTTGAGCTTATTTGTGATGACCCGGAAATTTCCGATCAAATTTTAACTTTAATCTATATATGTTTCCGACACGATAAGCAAAGTCTGTAAATTGAGTCTTGAAAACTTTGAAATGGATTACATGAATGCATTTGACCTTGACTATTCCCGACGATTCACGAACAATTGAATTGTAAATAAATATGTATATATATACATAAATAAAGGTAAATATATATAGTAATTTGAAATTATAAAATATAATTTAAAAATTAAAATGAAATATGTAAAAATAAGATATAAAATAATTATGTGTATTTTTAAAATAAATCATATATGAACATATATTATTTCTATAGATAATTATTATTATATGTATATCGTAAAATAAATAAAAATTATAAATAATAAATATTCAATAAAAATTATAATATGATTATTAAATATTACATAATTAACATATGATACAAGCTAAAACATAATTGTTATAGTAATATTATTACTCTCATAAATATTATTAATATCAGTATTATTAATTTAATTTGATACAATTGATTTGTTATATTATTATTATTGCGAATATCATTAAAACTAGTAGTAAGATTATAAATGTAATTATTAATATTAGTATTATTAATATTATTATGTAACAATACTATTGTTATACATTTTATGATAATTATTATCATTAGTAATATTATTATTATAAATTTGTCTTATTTTAATATTAAGAGTATTATTAATATAGTTATATTTAATAATAAGAATTTCTAATAATCTATAAATATAAGAGATATACCAATACAGAGATATATAAAAATAAATGCGATATATACAGATACTTATATTAGGAAATCAGTAATATTATTTATTATTATTATTATTAATATTATTATTATTATTTGTATTTAAATTATTATTTGTAATATAATTATAATTATTAATTATTTATTATATATAGAGAATCAGGATCCAAATTCGTTTTGCAATTCAACCCAACTGTGTTTGATTTTTGTTGCTATCTCCAGTTTGTTTAACATCACAATCAAATCCGTACTAATTTTTGTTCCTGTCTTTTACAAAATCCAAAATCAGTTAGCTAGGTCCATTACTTTATATTTTTTTTTATTTTTCTGTACGAGTAATCGATTCTGCAATCTCCTTCTACTATTAAACAGCAATGAATCACTAATACCTACTCCACCATGTATCAACCACTCTATACAATTCGTGCTCTGCAAATTTAAAACCGAAACACATAAATTTTTTTAAGGAAACCTAAACCGTTCCCTGTTCTTGAAACCTTTTTGGCAAAACTCGAATTCAATTTCTATTTCAAAAACTATTAATGTAGTTTTGTTAGGATTACTCTAATCAATCTTTCTACAAATTTTAAAGTTCCAATTCCTCATATTAATCAAGAATTTTGGAGTCAAAGTTAATATTTAAAAAGTCAAAGAAATTGTTCATCATGAAATTCGTAAATATTTTGATGTTTTGGATTAAATTGAACATACAGAGAGTTTCTAGGAGTGTTTTGCAATGTATTTATTTTTGTAACCTTTGTCTAAAACTGTCTTAATTTCAAAAGTGGAGTTTGAGTTGGATTGAGTCCTTCGATTACGCAGCAGGTTCCTAAAGGTTTATTTCTTTTGTTTAATGAAACCAATTTCCATTACAGATTATTTACAACTGAATTTCAAACATTATTTCAAAAAATAATGAGTTATTCGATTGGGTGCTGGGTTCCTTAGTCGACTGAATAATTTGGAGAAGATGAAGGTTACGAATATACGGGTTATATAATATAGCAGTGGGTATAAAATAGAAAAACCGGCACAGCCCAACTGGTTAGGGTGTCGTTTGAGCATTCAAGAGGTCGCGGGTTCGAGCCCTGCTCGAGTCATTTCTTTTTATGAGAAGCTTAGGAGGTAGTTTTCTTGTTATTTATTTATCTATTATTATTATTATCATTATTATTTGTTATTATTATCTTTATTATTATTATGACTAATATTGTTACCTATATTATTATTATTATTATTAAAAGTATTATAATTAGCATTGATAACAATAGATATAAGTATTATAATTATTATTATCATTATTATTATTATTAAATCTATCATTAAATGTTGTTATTGTTAATATTATGTTAATATTAATAAAATGACTACTATCATTTCCATTTTTTATTTTTTTTGTTATTATCAAGTAGTAACATTAAGTAATATAAATTTTATTATTACTATCATAATACAACTTGTTATATTTAACATTAAAATTAGTATCATTATCATATTCATAACTATTATTATCATCATTATTATTATTAATAGTACTATCATTAATGTTATCATTTTAAATATTATCTTGTAAAATTTAAATACTGTTTTAAACAAAACAAATGATATATATATATATATATATATATATATATATATATATATATATATATATATATATATATATATATATATATATATATATATATATATATATATATATAATTATTACATATAACATAACAAAATTTATATTTTTACATTACAAATGAATATAAGTTATTAATATAAAAACTATATCACTAATGATAATAATTAAATTTGTTCAATTACGAATATACGTTTTAATATATATACAAATAATATAGGTTCGTGAATCCAAGGCCAACCCTATACTTGTTCAATGTCGTTCTATGTATTTTTACTACAAAATACATTAGGTGAGTTCATTTGATTCCCTTTTACTCTTTACATTTTTGGGACTGAGAATACATGGGTTGTTTTTACAATTGCTTTACTAAATGCTTTTGAAATATATTTTGAACTGTGAATACATGAAATGCTTTTATAAATGTTTGACGAGATAGACACAAGTAAAACATTCCTCGAATGAATTATGTGGATGTGATGATTGCCACCATTGAATTATGTGGACGTGATAATTGCCACCAATTGATATGAATATTTTTCCCCTGATTATTATTGCTTGGTAACCTAAGAATTAGAATTGGGTATGGCCCTAATTCACGCGAATCCTAAAGGTAGCTACCGGGTTTAACACCCCCACCCAGAATGTTCACTAGACAGAAGGGCTAGTGGGCATGGTGTTTAGTACTTCGAAGTTTATATGATTATTATACAGACGAGATGTTCTGTTTTGGGGATATTATTATGCGCATTATATGTTAAGGTCGGTTACCAAGCCAAGTATTGAAAGCTATGAAAGCTATGAATGAAAAGTGAATGTTATGTATCGAGAGAATGATTTTATATACAGGATATGTGTATGTTATTTTTGTTCACAAGATATGTGTACGGTTACTAAGATTTATGAAAGATGATTTCGTACACGAGAAAAGTGTACTGTATTTAAAAGATATCGCATGTACATTACAGGTGGGTATAGGATTCGGGCCCATTTGTACCATGCAGGATTTAAATCTTGTGGTCTATCAAAAATGATGAATTTTATTATTTTATGATAAACCTATGAACTCACCAATCTTTTGGTTGACACTTGAAAGCATGTTTATTCTCAGGTTTGAAAGAAATCTTCCGCTGTGCATTAGCTCATTTTAAGGATATTACTTGGAGTCATTCATGACATATTTCAAAAGTCGTTGCATTCGAGTCGTTGAAGTTCATTAGAGATTATTATTAAGTAAATGACGGATTAGGTCATTTATAGTTGGATATTATGAAATGGTATGCATACCTGTCAACTTTCGATGAAATGAAAGTTTGTCTTTTAAAAACGAATGCAATGTTTGTAAAACGTATTATTTAGAGGTCAAGTACCTCGCGATGTAATCAACTATTATGAATCGTTTATAATCAATATGGACTTCATCCTGATGGATTAGGACGGGGCGTTTCATTATTGACCTCGTTTCTGGGACGGTACTGCTCGTTCATCAAGTGCTTGAATGCTGACTGCGGTAGTGCGTAAGCAGCATCTTGTCTCACTTGTTCTAGATAGGTATTCCACCATGTTAACGCAGTACCTGTGAAGGTATATGTGGCGTACTTCACCCTATCTTCTTCAGTATATTTACTTATGACAAACACTGATTTGACCTTCTCGGTCCACTGTTTCAATCTGATTGGTCCTTCGGTTCCATCAAATTCCAAAGGTTTGCAGGCAGTAAATTCTTTGTAGGAGCATCCTACACGATTTCTTGTGGATTTAGTTCCACTGCTAGAACCAGAGTTATTGTTATTATTTTGTATTGCGGCCTGCACTGCGGCTATGTTCGCAGCAAGGAAAACACGGAAGTCTTCCTCACTCATGTTCAAGTTCTGACGAGTAGTCGGTGCCATTTCCTTCAAAAATAGCCAAAAGAATTAAGTTAATCATATAGAATATTAAGAGTAGTCAATAGTATTTCGTAGCATAATATGAACTTATTTATAAAAGCTTTTTCTTCATATTAGCATTTTATAATTTTTCATTCAGGTAGTACCTACTCGTTAAGTTCATACTTAGTAGCTAATATACAATTCAACTACTACAATTCTATATGAAAAACTGATTACAATAATATTTCACGTTCAAAGTTTTATACAATATTTTACAAACTTACAATACAATTATTTTACATATAGCATGAAATATAGCACACAATAACTTTAATACAAGGCAGTTGTGAAGTCAATTCTAGTTAAGCGCAAGTCGTTCAGCAAAGGTAATAAAGACTCGCAATTCGTAGGTCCAGAAACAAGTCATGCATTCGGGTTTTACTACTATTATTTTCCATCCTTGGTCTTGTGGAAAATAACCGTTGTGACTGTTGGCTAGGCAGCATGTTGTAATGTCGTCAAAAGGACGAGGGTTACGTAATGTCCAACAGCCCCGTAACAATCTAAAAACCTTGTTTCTCACCCCAACTACCGAATCCGTCACTTGTGGGAATGTTTTATTTAACAGTTGTAATTCGATGTTCTTTTTCTCACTTTGGTGAGAAGCGAACATCACTAACCCGTAAACATAACATGCTTCTTTATGTTGCATGTTAGAAGCTCTTTCTAAAAAATGAAGTCCTATGTTGGGATATGTGGAGTCAAAATAGGTTCTTAACCCGTAGCGTAAAATTGCATTTGGGTTTGATGTTAAAGCAGAGGGGTACAAAATAGTTATATTTTTATTGCGAAATACTATTAAATACGATACAATTTTACACAAGTTATTTATTTATTTATAGAGTGGATATACCTAAACCTTGCTACAACACTATAGGCAGTGTACCTAATCGTACAGTAGTGTAGTTTTTAGTAAGTCCGGTTCGTTCCACAGGGAGCTAGACAAGTTTAACGCTATATTTTTAAAACTATATTTGTATAAATATATAAATATATATAAGTAGTATTATTATTATTATTATTATAAAAGGGGGTTTTACCGTTTAATGACCGGTTTATCGATTTTAAAAACTTAAGTCGGAATTAAAACCTAATGTAAAATATTAAAAATAAATATAACTTAATTTAAAGCGTAAAGTAAATGACGATAAATAAAATTGCGATAAATAAAAGTGCGATAAATAAAATGACAGTAAATAAAATTGCGATAATTAAAAAGTACGATAATTAAAAGTGCGATAAGATATAAAATAAAGGAATTATGCTTATTTAAACTTCCGTAATCATGATGTTTGACTTGTTGATTTTAATTTATTACCATGGGTTAATTGTCCTTTATCCTGGATTATTCGATATGTCCATCTGGTTTTTGTCCATAACAGTCCATCAGTCATAAATATAAAGTGCGAGTGTCCTCGTCAAATTATCCTTATACCCGAAGTCAAATATTCCAAATAATTGGGGACTTAAACTGTAACAAGGTCTTAATACTTTGTTTAATAATTACACCAGGATATCGACTGCGTGTAACCTAAGGTTTTAATACTTTGTTAACAATTACGCCAAGTGTCCTTGTACATAATTCACCCCTGTTTTAATGAGTCCATTGACTATTAATCCATTCCCGTGTCCGATTAAATGAACGATTATTAGTATTTATAAATATCCCGCTCATCGTGTCCGATCGAGTGTATATGGTTATTTATAGATACGTCAAATTGTAAATTTCTATATTAAATTAACGAACTATCATTCAGTTAAACAAATATAAAGCCTATTAATAGTCCATAGTCCAATTTCCACAAGTGTCGGTCTTTTGTCCAAACCTCAATTATGGTACAAAGCCCAATTACCCCGTCTTTAATATTTAGCACAACATCATGATTACTTCGATTTAAATAAGCATAATAATAACTTAGCTACGAGATATTAATTTAAAAAGGTTGAACATAACTTACAATGAGTATTAATAGCGTAGCGTTACACGGACAGAATTTCTACTTAAACACTTACAACATTCGCTAACATACCCTTATTATTATTAATCTTAAATTAAAATTAAAATTATAAATTATATATATATATATATATATATATATATATATATATATATATATATATATATCGTAAGAGTGAGAGATAGATTAGAAAAAAAGGTGTAACGAATCGATCAGAATGCGCGGCCTTTTATAGGCCTACGTTTCACTGTTGACCTCCGCGAGTGCGGAGGTCTGGAATCCAGCTCATAGATTAAATCCAAAATGTGGACTGCGTATAATTATAATATATAATAATATATATAATTAATTATATATTATATTATATTCTTGTGCATAGTTGACTTGTAATTTTTGGTCCATTGCGTCGCGCGCTGAAAGTTGGTTCATGTCTCGGTTCCTGATTTTTGAACGCCTTTTCGTACGTGTGTTTCACGGCTTGTACTCTTGTAATTTTTAGACGTTTCTCATCAATAATTTGAACCACTTGGATTGTACTTTGTACTTTTTAGCTTTTTGGTCATTTGCGTCTTCAATTCGTCGAATCTGTTTTAACAACCCGTCCTTATCCACCTGGATGAAGTCATCAACATTTGGTCCCATTGCGATGATTGACTCCAAGTAATGTCCTTAAAATGAGCTAATGCACAGCGGAAGACTTAATTCGTACCTGAGAATAAACAAGCTTAAAAGTGTCAACCAAAAGGTTGGTGAGTTCATAGGTTTATCATAACAATCATTTCAATATCTTAATAGACCACAAGATTTCATAATCATAAACATAATACACTCGCAAGTGTATGTAAAGCATTCTAAGTGGTTGAGCACTTGGTAACCATAATTAACTATTAATCAACGTCGCATATTCCCTTTATTATGAAATCTCACTACACTGTACCAAGTGTAGTCACGAAACGAAGTACTATGCAACCGTTGAATACTGGTCGTCCAGTCCGATTGGGGTTGTCAGGCCCGATAGATCTATCAACAGGATTCGCATTTACAATACCCATGTAAATAGTAGTTACCAAACTGCAGGGAAGTATGCCAGTGGTATAACTCAACGTAGAATATATTTTTAATTACTTGTGTCTATTTCGTAAACATTTATAAAACTAGCGCATGTATTCTCAGCCCAAAAATATATATTGCAAAAGCAATTAAAAAGGGAGCAAATGAAACTCACCATACTGTATTTTGTAGTAAAAATAGATATGACGTCATTGAACAAATATAGGGTTGGTCTCGGATTCACGAACCTATATCATTTATATATATATTAACACATATAATTGTAGTCGAACGAATTTACATATTAATAGTGATATAATTGTTATCTTAATTAAGTGTTTCATTAAAACCCTAATAAGTTACATTTATTAATATTTATTATTAAAATATTAATATAGTTATGTTATATGTAGTAAATATAGCTTTATATAATTAATAGTTATTTGACAAAATAATATTGATAATAATAATAACTAAAAGTTGTTTTATTTTACAATAATAATAATAATAGTTATTATGATAATAATAATAATAATAATAATAATAATAATATTAATTTCAAAATAATAATAATGATAATAATAATAATTTTGATAAATATGATAATCTTTCTAATAATGATAATAATAATAGTAATGATGATACTTTTAATATAAATGATAGTTTTTAATAAAAATGATAATAATAAAAATGATATTTTTAATAATAATTTTAATAATACTAATAATAATAATAATAATAATAATAATAATAATAATAATAATAATAATAATAATAATAATAATAATTAGATAAATAACTACCTTAAGGAAGTAGCCCTTAAAAATAATGCCCAAGTCCGGGTTTAAACCCGCGACGTCCCGCTAACCCGATAACATCCTTAACCATATTTATTATTATCGTTATTTTACTTATCATTAATGAATCATAATCATCATCAATGTGATCATAATCATAACGGAACCCGTTCATCATCATAGGTGACCTTTTAATCATTTTAATCAACATAATTCGTATATTACCATCATCATCTCGTTCATAACCATCATCCTAATTATCTTTATTGTTATCACCATCTTAATATCCATCTAAACTTAATCATTATATAACAATTCGATCCTAGTTTCAATCACCTCATGATCATCTTAATACTTCATCATCATTATTATTTGTGTGTCACCTTCCATGACTATCATTTATCAACCTCATCATCATACTTATCATCATCTAATACTCCTCATCATTATCATACCAAAACATTATTTTAATTATCATAACATCGTCTAATCGTCATCAATCGAGAACCATAATCAATTTACATGATCATCATTTTCATTAGTCATCATCATTATACCATCCTTACCATCATAATCACATCCTCACCATAAACATCTCATGATGATAATCGTATTATCTCAACATCATTTCCTAATCTTAATCTTAATCATATATCATTCAACCATAATCATCACTTTTATCATTTAATTCAATCAGAAACCAGAAACTGGATCTCAGTCCAAAAGAATGGCACGGCCCAATTATAGAAGAAGGCTCGATTACTAGTAATTACAACCCATAATCAGGCCCAACTGAACCTTGGCCCAACGGATATAATTACGGCCCAACCATGAAACACAAAAATCATACAGCCTAACAAAACAACCCGTACCCTTTTTAATTCGCTGTATACTATCCTATCGCCATCCTATTACTTTACAGCCTAAATAGATAATGCAATTGTCAATTATATATTACCCTACCACTAAACAAGTGGTCACCGCCTTGAAAATGGATAATAAAAAAAATATAGCAGTAGGTTTTGGTTGGTTCGGTTGTAGTGGTTTAAATGAAAATAGACATATCAGTCAAGTTGATGGATTAATCTCTAGTGTGAACGATCAAACTAAAAACATATCCCCCAAACTTCACACCTTTTATGGTTTCCTTTCGTTTGATCTCAGCTACACATCTTCATTTTTCGTTGTAAACAACGCAAGTTCTTTGTGCTTATGACCCTTTGATATCGTAAAGTGTTTTCAGCATTTTGGACCCTGGAGTGGTCGCGTGAGCTATGAATTTTGTGTTAAAGAAGATCACGTGTTTCGAACAAACAGAAAAAAATGCTGCAGGAATAAGTGAGGGAGAGAGAGAATGGGGACGGTTGTAATATTAATTGTGGTGTGACTGTGGTGTTTGATCGGAGGAGTGGTGGATTGAGTGGTTCACGATGGTTGGTCTCGATAGTGATGCTCACAGTTGTAAGGTGCTTGAAGACACAAACGTATAGCAGCGAATAGCTAACAACCATGGTGGTGAAGGTTGTAATGGAGGAGAAAGAATGATGTTTATAGAGAGATGGTGAGATGGTGGTCGTCAAAGGTGACGGTGATGGTGGCCGCCGGTGGAGAGTGGTGAAGGTGGAAGTTGGGTGATCGAGTTAAATGTCAAAGTGGTGGTATGGGTGGCGGTTTAGATGGGTGGTTCCCGATTGAGATGTGGAGAGAGGGGAGAGATGGCGATATTGTTGTAGAGGTGGCGGGTGATGGTCCGGCGAGGTGGCCGGTGGACTGTAGTGTGTCCGGTGAAGGGAGTGAGTAGTCACCTCTGGTGGGTGATTGGTGAAAGTTGTGAATGATTTGGGTTGAACAAGAATGTGTTGGAAAGATTATTTGAGTCTATGATCAATATGCCATGTGTAAATGTATATGCCTATATAAAGAAAGACAAGTTAGAGATAGTGGATGGATATGAATTTGCATATACGTACATATATAAAGATATATATAAAGATGGATGGATGGATAGAAGAAACACTAACATATTTTGTAATGGGTTTTGTGGAGTTTGATGGTGACTAAAAAATATCGTGGTGTGGTGATTAATTCAATGAGGGCGATAGGAAGTGGGGCTACAAATAGATGTATTTAGATTTGAAGAATCTGAATTGCGTAGTATCTCAAATCATAACGAGATTATTTTGGTAAAATGTAAAAAGTCGAATCTATACATAAAAGTGATGATGCTTGATTGGCAATCAAAAATAGTAACAATCACCAAATTATTTCAATTCACGGATGTAAAGAATTTCATGAAAAAGTTAGAAACATGAAATAGAAAGTAGGATATGGTGGGTCTATGTCATGTACAATTATATACCTATATTACAATATTCATATAATTAATTATGTATAAAATTTATATATTACATATATATATATATATATATATATATATAAATATATATATATATATATATATATATATATATATATATATATATATATGTATATATATATATATGTGTGTGTGTGTGTGTATGTATGTGTGTGTGTGTGTGTGTGTGTGTATATCTAGTTACAATTAGTTGTTCGTGAATCGTCGGGATTGGTCGAAGGTCAATTGAATTTATGAAACAGTTCAAAAATTTTGAGATTCAACCTAGCAGACTTTGCTTATCGTGTCAAAATATTAAATCATGTCGAGAGTTTGGTTTAAAATTAGTCGAAATTTTCCGGGTTGTGACAGTACCTACCCGTTAAAGAAATTTTGTCCCCGAAATTTGATAGAGGTCGTCATGGATAATAGTAAAAATGTTTTCATGACGAATATGAGTTGATAAATAGAGTTTTATCAACATTGAGTAATATTGATAAAATAATTCGATTACTCGAAGCGTACGAGTGAAGCTATCACAAAATAGTGAAATGAGAAAATAAGATTCGACCTGACTTTTGACGTAGTCACGATTATTCTTTTGGAATTCAAGGAATTTAAAGAAATCTTCTAATCAGAAAGAAAATGTAATAGTACGATTTATTAGCAACTGTCAGAATTATGGAAAGGATAGAAATATCAAGAGAATATTTTCTTGATATGTTTAGAGATTAAATAGAATGAAAGAGTTATGTAACATGGCACATGATGACGTTATATTCTGTGAATCATCACTTTCCATTAGCATGACTTACTGTAATATAATCACGTTGGCCAAGCGCCATTATATTATACTAACTCATGCTTCAATTTCCAACATTTCTCCACAATTCATTCATAATTTATTCTTAGATTTTACAGAAGTTTTCAATATAATGGAATACAGAAAGCACGAAGAGGTAGATAATTTCGGACAAGAATATTTATGAAAATATCCTCAGAAATATCGAAGATATTTATGATGATATTTTGGAATTTCTAAGTTCGAAGGTTGATAAAGAAAAATTTTCCGCAAGATTTTAACATGACCTCGGAGCAAGATATTCTCTAAAGTTTTCATCGGATCCAGAATTATCTGGATTCTTTGAATATAGGGTTTGGTCCTGGCATTTGTTCTTTGTTTCCTTCACGTTTAGCTCAATCCGTTTTTCAGTACCAAATTTTCTATCGAGCGTTCCCAACACTCCATTCTTTTATCATCACTTTTGGCCATTAAGACCATTTACTACATGCTGCTTCGTCAGCATTTTCAAAGTTAACGGATCTGGATCATTGGTTATCAAATCGAGGTGTTTTCAGGAGAATTGCGTTTTGAGATGATTAAACGCTGATGGTAGTATGGTGGAATATAAAAGGTTCTCTGGTAACAATATTTAAGCACGTATATATTCCGAGGTTATAATAAGGTTGTTTTGAACGAAAAGTCGAAATCAACTTGCTGGAGCTGTGACAAAATTGGCTATCTTGAAAAGGGATTGTAAAGTTATTTTGGGTAACAACAACGCTAAAGGAATTAGCACAGCTACGTGTTAAACGTTTACTCAGGTTCCGAGTGTTTTCAGGTGTATAACTATATGCATCAATCTTTTCCTCCGTAGATGAAATGCGGCTGGTTCATCCTCTCGATCGAGGTGTTTTCAAGAATCATGAAAGATTTGAACATGGATTGGAATCGTCAAGATTCAAATGAGGTTTAAAATGAAATTAAGTGGCAAACTTGAAGAATTGTTTAGTTTCATATGTTATAATTAATATTTTAATCCATTTTAATTGTCCAATAATGATAGTCCAATAATGATAGTCCAATAATAGGTTTATATATATATAATCTTAGAATTATCCCACGACGTATTGTATACGTATTGTCTTTGCATCAACCCAGAGACGTATTGTAGACGTATTGTCTTAGAATTAACTAAGATGTATTGTGTACGTATTGTCTTAAGATTTATCAAAACGTATTGTATACTTATTGTGTTAGGATGTACCAAATATTCGAATTAATAAATACGTATCATGACCCATTGTACAACTTATTGTCTCAGAATTAATCCGACGTATTGTGTACATGTGTCCCGATTTATCCGACGATATGTAAAGTGCGTAAAATAAATAACAGAAATTAAATGACGATAAATAAAATTACGATAAATAAATTGTGAATAATAAAATGTAATCAGTTAGCTAGGAACAATTAGCGTGGATTCTTAACAAAATTTCAATTAGTTAATTCGTTTGTTTCTAACAAATTTTATTTTATCCAATGTTTTCTTCATTATGCCACTTGTTGGATTCTGATAGGTCAAAATCCAAATATGAAATTGAATGAAAATGATTATTCTGCGGTGATCGGATTCGTATCTTTCTGGATGTAAGTAGGATAGTAAATGACTGTTGAATCGGATTTGAAGAATGTACAGTGTAACTTATTAATGTGAAACCTAAATATTCCTCGGGTATTACCTACCCGTTAAAATATTTTCATCATTAACAGTTGGTACAAAAGAATTTTTTTTTTAATTACAATCTTTATGAAAATATACATACATATATATTTTCTTCAGATGTAATCATGGATTTAATGAGTCAATAAGATATTAAACTCATTTGATTTATCGTTAATACTAGAATACATAATCTCTAAAACTTTAGAAATTACATAATTGCCATGTCGAGTGAAATGTCCCGTTCTTATTGATTAAAAACGTTCCATATTAATTGATTTCGTTGCGAGGTTTTGACCTCTATATGAGACGTTTTTCAAAGACTGCATTCATTTTTAAAACAACCATAACCTTTATTTTATCAATAAAGGTTTCAAAAGCATTACGTAGATTATCAAATAATGATAATCTAAAATATACTATTTACAGTTTACACACGACCATTACATAATGGTTTACAATAGAAATATATTACATCGACATATGTTTCTTGAATGCAGTTTTCACATAATATCATACAAACATGGACTCCAAATCTTGTCCTTATTTTAGTATGCAACAGTGGAAGCTCTTAATATTCACCTGAGAATAAACATGCTTTAAACGTCAACAAAAATGTTGGTGAGTTATAGGTTTAACCTATATATATCAAATCGTAACAATAGACCACAAGATTTCATATTTCACTATACATCCCATACATAGAGATAAAAATTATTCATATGGTGAACACCTGGTAACCGACATTAACAAGATGCATATATAAGAATATCCCCATCATTCCAGGACACCCTTCGGATATGATATAAATTTCGAAGTACTAAAGCATCCGGTACTTTGGATGGGGTTTGTTAGGCCCAATAGATCTATCTTTAGGATTCGCATCAATTAGAGTGTCTGTTCCCTAATTCTTAGATTACCAGACTTAATAAAAAGGGGCATATTCGATTTCGATAATTCAACCATAGAATGTAGTTTCACGTACTTGTGTCTATTTTGTAAATCATTTATAAAACCTGCATTTATTCTCATCCCAAAAATATTAGATTTTAAAAGTGGGACTATAACTCACTTTCACAGATTTTTACTTCGTCGGGAAGTAAGACTTGGCCACTGGTTGATTCACGAACCTATAACAATATATACATATATATCAAAGTATGTTCAAAATATATTTACAACACTTTTAATATATTTTGATGTTTTAAGTTTATTAAGTCAGCTGTCCTCGTTAGTAACCTACAACTAGTTGTCCGCAGTTAGATGTACAGAAATAAATCGATAAATATTATCTTGAATCAATCCACGACCCAGTGTATACGTATCTCAGTATTGATCACAACTCAAACTATATATATTTTGGAATCAACCTCAACCCTGTATAGCTAACTCCAACATTCACATATAGAGTGTCTATGGTTGTTCCGAAATATATATAGATGTGTCGACATGATAGGTCGAAACATTGTATACGTGTCTATGGTATCTCAAGATTACATAATATACAATACAAGTTGATTAAGTTATGGTTGGAATAGATTTTTTACCAATTTTCACGTAGCTAAAATGAGAAAAATTATCCAATCTTGTTTTACCCATAACTTCTTCATTTTAAATCCGTTTTGAGTGAATCAAATTGCTATGGTTTCATATTGAACTCTATTTTATGAATCTAAACAGAAAAAGTAAAGGTTTATAGTCGGAAAAATAAGTTACAAGTCGTTTTTGTAAAGGTAGTCATTTTAGTCGAAAGAACGACGTCTAGATGACCATTTTATAAAACATACTTCCACTTTGAGTGTAACCATAATTTTTGGATATAGTTTCATGTTCATAATAAAAATCATTTTCCCAGAATAACAACTTTTAAATCAAAGTTTATCATAGTTTTTAATTAACTAACCCAAAACAGCCCGCGGTGTTAATACGACGGCGTAAATCCGGTTTTACGGTGTTTTTCGTGTTTCCAGGTTTTAAATCATTAAGTTAGCATATCATATAGATATAGAACATGTGTTTAGTTGATTTTAAAAGTCAAGTTAGAAGGATTAACTTTTATTTGCGAACAAGTTTAGAATTAACTAAACTATGTTCTAGTGATTACAAGTTTAAACCTTCGAATAAGATAGCTTTATATGTATGAATCGAATTATGTTATGAACATAATTACTACCTCAAGTTCCTTGGATAAACCTACTGGAAATGAGAAAAATAGATCTAGCTTCAAAGGATCCTTGGATGGCTTGAAAGTTCTTGAAGCAGAATCATGACACGAAAACAATTTCAAGTAAGATTTCCACTCGAAATAAGATTGTTATAGTTATAGAAATTGAATTAAAGTTTGAATATGATTATTACCTTGTATTAGAAAGATAACCTACTGTAAGTAACAAAGGTTTCTTGATCTTGGATGATTACTTGGAATGGATTTAGAAAACTTGGAAGTAAAAACTTGCAATCTTGGAAGTATTCTTGATTTTATGAAACTAGAACTTTTGGAATTTATGAAGAACACTTAGAACTTGAAGATAGAACTTGAGAGAGATCAATTAGATGAAGAAAATTGAAGAATGAAAGTGTTTGTAGGTGTTTTTGGTCATTGGTGTATGGATTAGATATAAAGGATATGTAATTTTGTTTTCATGTAAATAAGTCATGAATGATTACTCATATTTTTGTAATTTTATGAGATATTTCATGCTAGTTGCCAAATGATGGTTCCTACATGTGTTAGGTGACTCACATGGGCTGCTAATAGCTGATCATTGGAGTGTATATACCAATAGTACATACATCTAAAAGCTGTGTATTGTACGAGTACGAATACGGGTGCATACGAGTAGAATTGTTGATGAAACTGAACGAGAATGTAATTGTAAGCATTTTTGTTAAGTAGAAGTATTTTGATAAGTGTCTTGAAGTCTTTCAAAAGTGTATGAATACATATTAAAACACTACATGTATATACATTTTAACTGAGTCGTTAAGTCATCGTTAGTCGTTACATGTAAATGTTGTTTTGAAACCTTTAGGTTAACGATCTTGTTGAATGTTGTTAACCCATTGTTTATTATAACAAATGAGATGTTAAATTGTTATATTATCATGATATTATGATATATAATATATCTTAGTATGATATATATATAGTTAAATGTCGTTACAACGATAATCGTTACATATATGTCTCGTTTCGAAATCATTAAGTTAGTAGTCTTATTTTTACATATGTATTTCATTGTTAATACACTTAATAATATATTTACTTATCATTTAACATCATTAACCAAGTGTATCAATATCTTAATATGATTCATATGTACCTAGTAAGACGTTGTTATAACGATAATCGTTATATATATCGTTTTCGAGTTTCTTAAATTAATAGTCTCATTTTTATGTATATAACTCATTGTTAAAATACCTAATGAGATACATACTTATAATAAAATCATGTTAACTATATATATAACCATATATATGTCATCGTATAGTTTTTACAAGTTTTAACGTTCGTGAATCACCGGTCAACTTGGGTGACCAATTGTCTATATGAAACCTATTTCAATTAATCAAGTCTTAACAAGTTTGATTGCTTAACATGTTGGAAACACTTAATCATGTAAATAACAATTTCATTTAATATATATATAAACATGGAAAAGTTCGGGTCACTACAGTACCTACCCGTTAAATAAATTTCGTCCCGAAATTTTAAGCAGTTGGAGGTGTTGACGTATCTTCTGGAAATAAATGCGGGTATTTCTTCTTCATCTGATCTTCATGCTCCCAGGTGAACTCGGATCCTCTACGAGCATTCCATCGAACCTTAACAGTCGGTATCTTGTTTTGTTTAAGTCTCTTAACCTCACGATCCATTATTTCGACAGGTTCTTCAATGAATTGAAGTTTTTCATTGATTTGAATTTCGTCCAACGGAATAGTGAGATCTTCTTTAGCAAAACATTTCTTCAAATTTGAGACGTGGAAAGTGTTATGTACAGCCGCGAGTTGTTGAGGTAGCTCCAGTTGGTAAGCTACTGGTCCGACACGATCTATAATCTTGAATGGTCCAATGTACCTTGGATTTAGTTTCCCCCGTTTACCAAATCGAACAACGCCTTTCCAAGGTGAAACCTTAAGCATGACCATTTCTCCAATTTCAAACTCTATATCTTTTCTTTTACTGTCTGCGTAGCTCTTTTGTCGACTCTGGGCGGTTTTCAATCTTTGTTGAATTTGGATGATTTTCTCGGTAGTTTCTTGTATTATCTCCAGAACCGTAATCTGTATATCCCCCACTTCACTCCAACAAATCGGAGACCTGCACTTTCTACCATAAAGTGCTTCAAACGGTGCCATCTCAATGCTTGAATGGTAGCTGTTGTTGTAGGAAAATTCTGCTAATGGTAGATGTCGATCCCAACTGTTTCCGAAATCAATAACACATGCTCGTAGCATGTCTTCAAGCGTTTGTATCGTCCTTTCGCTCTGTCCATCAGTTTATGGATGATAGGCAGTACTCATGTCTAGACGAGTTCCTAATGCTTGCTGTAATGTCTGCCAGAATCTTGAAATAAATCTGCCATCCCTATCAGAGATAATAGAGATTGGTATTCCATGTCTGGAGATGACTTCCTTCAAATACAGTCGTGCTAACTTCTCCATCTTGTCATCTTCTCTTATTGGCAGGAAGTGTGCTGACTTGGTGAGACGATCAACTATTACCCAAATAGTATCATAACCACTTGCAGTCCTTGGCAATTTAGTAATGAAATCCATGGTAATGTTTTCCCATTTCCATTCCGGGATTTCAGGTTGTTGTAGTAGACCTGATGGTTTCTGATGTTCAGCTTTGACCTTACAACACGTCAAACATTCTCCTACATATTTAGCAATATCGGCTTTCATACCTGGCCACCAAAAATGTTTCTTAAGATCCTTGTACATCTTCCCCGTTCCAGGATGTATTGAGTATCTGGTTTTATGAGCTTTTCTAAGTACCATTTCTCTCATATCTCCAAATTTTGGTACCCAAATTCTTTCAGCCCTATACCGGGTTCTGTCTTCCCGAATATTAAGATGCTTCTCCGATCCTTTGGGTATTTCATCCTTTAAATTTCCCTCTTTTAAAACTCCTTGTTGCGCCTCCTTTATTTGAGTAGTAAGGTTAGTGTGAATTATTATATTCATAGATTTTACTCGAATGGGTTCTCTGTCCTTTCTGCTCAAGGCGTCGGCTACCACATTTGCCTTCCCCGGGTGGTAACGAATCTCAAAGTCATAATCATTCAACAATTCAATCCACCTACGCTGCCTCATATTCAGTTGTTTCTAATTAAATATGTGTTGAAGACTTTTGTGGTCGGTATATATAATACTTTTGACCCCATATAAGTAGTGCCTCCAAGTCTTTAATGCAAAAACAACTGCGCCTAATTCCAAATCATGCGTCGTATAATTTTGTTCGTGAATCTTCAATTGTCTAGACGCATAAGCAATCACCTTCGTTCGTTGCATTAATACACAACCGAGACCTTGCTTTGATGCGTCACAATAAATCACAAAATCATCATTCCCTTCAGGCATTGACAATATAGGTGCCGTAGTTAGCTTTTTCTTCAATAATTGAAACGCCTTTTCTTGTTCATCCTTCCATTCAAATTTCTTCCCTTTATGCGTTAATGCAGTCAAGGGTTTTGCTATTTTGGAGAAATCTTGGATGAATCTTCTGTAGTAACCAGCCAATCCTAAAAATTGACGTATATGCTTCGGAGTTTTTGGGGTTTCCCACTTTTCAACGATTTCGATCTTTGCCAGGTCCACCTGGATACCTTCTTTGTTCACTATGTGACCGAGGAATTGAACTTCCTCCAACCAAAATGCACACTTTGAAAACTTAGCGTACAGTTTTTCTTTCCTCAATACTTCTAGCACTTTTCTCAAATGTTCTTCGTGCTCTTGATCCTTCTTTGAGTAAATAAGTATGTCATCGATGAAAACAATGACAAACTTGTCAAGATATGGCCCACACAGTCGGTTCATAAGGTCCATGAACACAGCTGGTGCGTTAGTCAATCCAAACGGCATAACCATAAACTCGTAATGACCATAACGCGTCCTAAAAGCAATTTTTGGAATATCATCCTCCTTTACTCGCATTTGATGATATCCAGAACATAAATCGATCTTCGAATAAACCAACGAGCCTTGTAGTTGATCAAATAAGTCATCAATTCTAGGCAGTGGATAACGGTTTTTGATGGTAAGTTTGTTCAACTATCTGTAGTCAATACACAACCTAAATGTACCATCCTTCTTCTTGACAAACAAAACAGGAGCTCCCCATGGTTATGTGCTTGGTCGAATGAAACCACGTTCTAATAGTTCTTGCAGTTGGCTTTGCAGTTCTTTCATCTCGCTGGGTGCGAGTCTATAAGGAGCACAAGCTATTGGTGCAGCTCCTGGTACAAGATCTATTTGAAATTCAACAGATCGATGTGGAGGTAGTCCCGGTAATTCTTTCGAAAATACATCGGGAAATTCTTTTGCGACGGGAACATCATTGATGCTCTTTTCTTCAGTTTGTACTTTCTCGACGTGTGCTAGAACAGCATAGAAACCTTTTCTTATTAGTTTTTGTGCCTTCAAATTACTAATAAGATGTAGCTTCATGTTGCCCTTTTCTCCGTACACCATTAAGGGTTCTCCTTCTTCTCGTACAATGCGAATTGCATTTTTATAACATACGATCTCTGCTTTCACCTTCTTCAGCCAGTCCATGCCAACTATTACATCAAAACTCCCTAAATCTACTGGTATCAAATCAATCTTAAATATTTCGCTACCCAGTTTAATTTCTCGATTCCGGCATATATTATCTGCTGAAATTAATTTACCGTTTGCGAATTCGAGTAAAAATTTACTATCCAACGGCGTCAATGGACAACTTAATTTAGCACAAAAATCTCTACTCATATAGCTTCTATCCGCACCCGAATCAAATAAAACGTAAGCAGATTTATTGTCAATAAGAAACGTACCCGTAACAAGCTCCGGGTCTTCCTGTGCCTCTGCCGCATTAATATTGAAAACTCTTCCGCGGCCTTGTCCATTCGTGTTCTCCTGGTTCGGGAAATTTCTAATAATGTGACCCGGTTTTCCACATTTATAACAAACTACATTGGCATAACTTGCTCCGACACTACTTGCTCCGCCATTACTCGTTCCAACACCATTTGTTCCTTTCGTTCTGTTAACCCCTGGTCCGTAGACCTCACACTTCGCCGCGCTATGACCATTTCTTTTACACTTGTTGCAAAATTTGGTGCAGAACCCCGAGTGATACTTTTCACACCTTTGGCATAGCTGCTTCTGATTGTTGTTGTTGTTGTTGCGGTTGTTATTGTTGTTGGGATGATTGTTGTAGTTGCTGTTGTTGTTGTTGTTGTTGTTGTTGTTGTTGTTGTTGGGTCGTTTGTTGTAGTTGCGATTGATGTTGCGATTGTTGGGATAATTGTTGCGATTATTATTGTAATTGCTGTTATTGTTGTATTGGTGATTCTTATCACCGTTTTCCTCCCATTTTCTTTTGACTTGCTTCACATTGGCCTCTTCAGCCGTCTGTTCTTTAATTCTTTCCTCAATCTGGTTCACTAGTTTGTGAGCCATTCTACATGCCTGTTGTATGGAGGCGGGCTCGTGTGAACTTATATCTTCTTGAATTCTTTCCGGTAATCCTTTCACAAATGCGTCGATCTTCTCTTCCTCATCTTCGAACGCTCCCGGACACAATAGGCACAATTCTGTGAATCGTCTTTCGTACGTGGTAATATCAAATCCTTGGGTTCGTAACCCTCTAAGTTCTGTCTTGAGCTTATTGACCTCGGTTCTGGGACGGTACTTCTCGTTCATCAAGTGCTTGAATGCTGACCACGGTAGTGTGTACGCATCATCTTGTCCCACTTGCTCTAGATAGGTATTCTACCATGTTAGAGCAAGTGGGACGGTACTTCTCGTTCATCAAGTGCTTGAATGCTGACCACGGTAGTGCGTACGCATCATCTTGTCCCACTTGCTCTAGATAGGTATTCTACCATGTTAACGCAGAACCTGTGAAGGTATGCGTAGCGTACTTCACTTTGTCCTCTTCAGTACACTTACTTATGGCAAACACCGATTCGACCTTCTCGGTCCACCGTTTCAATCAGATCGGACCTTTGGTTCCATCAAATTCCAAAGGTTTGCAGGCAGTGAATTCTTTGTAGGTGCATCCTACACGATTTCCTGTACTGCTAGATCCAAGGTTATTGTTGGTATGTAGTGCAGCCTGTACTGCGGCTATGTTTGAAGCTAGAAAAGTACGGAATTCCTCTTCATTCATATTCACGGTGTGTCGAGTAGTCAGTGCCATTTCCTTCAAAATAGTCAAATGGAACAAGTTAATCATACATAATATTAAGAGTAGTTAATAGTATTTCGTAGCATAATATGAACTCATTTATAAAAGCTTTTTCTTCATATTAGCGTTTTATAAGTTTAAATTCGGGTAGTACCTACCCGTTAAGTTCATACTTAGTAGCTAATATACAATTCAACTACTACAATTCTATATGAAAAACTGATTATAATAATATTTCGCGTTCAAACTTTTATACAATATTTTACAAACTTACAATACCGCTTATTTTACATAAAGCATGAAATATAGCACACAATAACTTTGATACAAGATAGTTGTGAAGATAATTCTAGCTAGTACACAAGTCGTTCAGCAAAGGCAATAAAGACACGTAATTCATACGTCCAGAAACAAGTCATGCATTCTGGTTTTACTAGGACTACTTCCCATCCTTGGTCTTGTGGAACATAACTGTTATGGCCGTTGATAAGACAGCGTGTTGTAACGTTGTCAAAGGGACGAGGGTTACGTAATGACCAACAGTCTCGTAATAACCTAAAAACCTCATTTCTTACCCCAATTACCGACTCCGTCACTTGTGGGAACGTTTTGTTTAATAGTTGTAGCCCGATGTTCTTTTTCTCACTTTGGTGAGAAGCGAACATTACTAACCCATAAGCATAGCATGCTTCTTTATGTTGCATGTTAGCCGCTTTTTCTAAATCATGAAGTCCTATATTCGGATACATTGAGTCAAAATAATTTCTTAACCCGTTGCGTAAAATAGCATTTGGGTTTCCCGCAATATATGCGTCAAAGTAAACACATCGTAACTTATGGATTTCCCAATGTGATATCCCCCATCTTTCGAACGAAAGCCTCTTATAAACCAAGGCATTCTTGGAACGTTCTTCGAATGTCTTACAAACTGATCTCGCCTTAAATAGTTGTGCCGAAGAATTCTGACCGACTCTAGACAAGATTTCATCAATCATGTCTCCGGGTAGGTCTCTTAAAATATTGGGTTGTCTATCCATTTTGTGTTTTTATACTGTAAAATAGACAAGAGTTAGATTCATAAAAAAAATATACTTATTAATACAAGCAATTTTTACATATATCATAAAGCATAAGCACACTATATTACATATATTACACCACACGAATACAACTATCTTATTCCGACTCGCTCGTTTCTTCTTCTTCGGTTTTGGTTCGTTTTGCCAAGTTTCTAGGGATATATGATGTTCCCCTAATACGAGCTGTCATTTTCCACAACGGTTTAGAAAAACCTGGTGGTTTAGAGGTTCCCGGGTCATTGTTACAACTTAAGGGCTTCGGGGGTTGACGATACATATAAAGTTCATCGGGGTTGGAATTAGATTTCTCTATTTTTATGCCCTTTCCCTTATTATTTTCTTTTGCCTTTTTAAATTCAGTTGGGGTAATTTCTATAACATCATCGGAATTCTCGTCGGAATCCGATTCATCGGAGAATTGGTAATCCTCCCAATATTTTGCTTCCTTGGCGGAAACACCGTTGACCATAATTAACCTTGGTCGGTTGGTTGAGGATTTTCTTTTACTTAACCGTTTTATTATTTCCCCCACCGGTTCTATTTCCTCCTCCGGTTCCTCCTCTTCCGGTTCTGATTCTTCTTCCGGTTCTGATTCTTCTTCCGGTTCTTCTTCGGGAACTTGTGAATCAGTCCAATATATATTCGACTCTTCGTTATTATTAGGTGAGTCAATGGGATTTGTGCTAGAGGTAGACATCTATCACACAATATCAAACATGTTAAGAGATTAATATATCACATAATATATACATGTTAATAATATATAGTTTCCAACAAAAATGTTAAGCAATCATTTTTAAAGAAAACACAGTCGAAGTCCAGACTCACTAATGCATCCTAACAAACTCGATAAGACACACTAATGCAAATTTTATGGTTCTCTAAGACCAACGCTCGGATACCAACTGAAATGTCCCGTTCTTATTGATTAAAAACGTTCCATATTAATTGATTTCGTTGCGAGGTTTTGAACTCTATATGAGACGTTTTTCAAAGACTGCACTCATTTTTAAAACAACCATAACCTTTATTTTATCAATAAAGGTTTCAAAAGCATTACGTAGATTATCAAATAATGATAATCTAAAATATACTGTTTACACACGACCATTACATAATGGTTTACAATAGAAATATATTACATCGACATATGTTTCTTGAATGCAGTTTTCATATAATATCATACAAACATGGACTCCAAATCTTGTTCTTATTTTAGTATGCAACAGTGGAAGCTCTTAATATTCACTTGAGAATAAACATGCTTTAAACGTCAACAAAAATGTTGGTGAGTTATAGGTTTAACCTATATATATCAAATCGTAACAATAGACCACAAGATTTCATATTTCACTATACATCCCATACATAGAGATAAAAATCATTCATATGGTGAACACCTGGCAACCGACATTAACAAGATGCATATATAAGAATATCCCCATCATTCCGGGATACCCTTCGGATATGATATAAAGTTCGAAGTACTAAAGCATCCGGTACTTTGGATGGGGTTTGTTAGGCCCAATAGATCTATCTTTAGGATTCGCGTCAATTAGGGTGTCTGTTCCCTAATTCTTAGATTACCAGACTTAATAAAAAGCGGCATATTCGATTTCGATAATTCAACCATAGAATGTAGTTTCACGTACTTGTGTCTATTTTGTAAATCATTTATAAAACCTGCATGTATTCTCATCCCAAAAATATTAGATTTTAAAAGTGGGACTATAACTCACTTTCACAGATTTTTACTTCGTTGGGAAGTAAGACTTGGCCACTGGTTGATTCACGAACCTATAACAATATATACATATATATCAAAGTATGTTCAAAATATATTTACAACACTTTTAATATATTTTGATGTTTTAAGTTTATTAAGTCAGCTGTCCTCGTTAGTAACCAACAACTAGTTGTCCACAGTTAGATGTATAGAAATAAATCGATAAATATTATCTTGAATCAATCCACGACCCAGTGTATACGTATCTCAGTATTGATCACAACTCAAACTATATATATTTTGGAATCAACCTCAACCCTGTATAGCTAACTCCAACATTCACATATAGAGTGTCTATGGTTGTTCCGAAATATATATAGATGTGTCGACATGATAGGTCGAAACATTGTATACGTGTCTATGGTATCTCAAGATTACATAATATACAATACAAGTTGATTAAGTTATGGTTGGAATAGATTTGTTACCAATTTTCACGTAGCTAAAATGAGAAAAATTATCCAATCTTGTTTTACCCATAACTTCTTCATTTTAAATCCGTTTTGAGTGAATCAAATTGCTATGGTTTCATATTGAACTCTATTTTATGAATCTAAACAGAAAAAGTATAGGTTTTGATAATGCTAAAAACGGACATATATTTCATAGCATTATTCCTCAAGAAAGACAAGCTTTTAGTTGCAATTGTTCTATTTACAAGTGATATTCGTTTAAATAATAAAAGGTGAAGATAAAAGACAGATTTGACGAATTGAAGATGCAAACGACCAAAAAGCTCAAAAGTACAAAATACAATCAAAGAGGTTCCAATTATTGATAAGAAACGTCTCGAAATTACAAGAGTACAAGATTCAAAACGCAAAGTACAAGATATTAAATTGTACGCAAGGACGTTCGAAAATCCGGAACCGGGACCAGCGTCAACTCTCAACGATCGATGCAACGGACTAAAAATTACAAGTCAATTATGCACATAAATATAATATAATATTTAAATAATTCTTATAATTATTTATATATTATATAATATATTATAAACCGTCGGCAAGAAAGGCTCCAAACTTGTGTGAGCTGTAAAAGCAAACTTCGCGAGTTGCGGAGTTTGCAGTGCAAAAATTACGCGAGTCGCGGAGCCCCAAATTTAGAAACTGCCTATAAAGCTCGCGCATTCTGATCGTAAAAATATATCATATATCCATCCATCTATCTAAACGTATATATTTATATTTATATTTTAATTTTAATTTTAATTTTAATTTTAATCCTAATAATAAGGGTATGTTAGCGAATGTTGTAAGGGTGTAAGTCGAAATTCTGTCCGTGTAACGCTACGCTATTTTTAATCATTGTAAGTTATGTTCAACCTTTTTAATTTAATGTCTCGTAACTAAGTTATTATTATGCTTATTTAAAACGAAGTAATCATGATGTTGGGCTAATTACTAAAATTGGGTAATTGGGCTTTGTACCATAATTGGGGTTTGGACAAAAGAACGACACTTGTGGAAATTAGACTATGGGCTATTAATGGGCTTTATATTTGTTTAACTAAATGATAGTTTGTTAATGTTAATATAAAGATTTACAATTGGGCGTCCCTATAAATTACCATATACACTCGATCGGACACGATGGGCGGGGTATTTATATGTACGAATAATCATTCATTTAACCGGACACGGGAATGGATTAATAGCCACTAGAATAATTAAAACAGGGGTGAAATTATGTACAAGGACACTTGGTATAATTGATAACAAAATATTAAAACCTTGGGTTACACTCAGTCGACATCCTGGTGTAATTATTAAACAAAGTATTAAAATCTTGTTACAGTTTAAGTCCCCAATTAGTTGGAATATTTAACTTCGGGTATAAGGATAATTTGACGAGGACACTCGCACTTTATATTTATGACTGATGGACTGTTATGGACAAAAACTAGACGGACATATTAAATAATCCAGGACAAAGGACAATTAACCCATGGGCATAAAACTAAAATCAACACGTCAAACATCATGGTTACGGAAGTTTAAATAAGCATAATTCTTTTATTTCATATTTAATTTCCTTTATTTTATATTTAATTGCACTTCTAATTATCGCATTTTTATTGTTATTGTATTTAATTGCACTTTTAATTATCGTACTTTTTAATTATCGCAAGTTTATTTTATCGCACTTTTATTATTCGCAATTTCATTATCGTTATTTACTTTATGCTTTAAATTAAGTCTTGTATTTATTTATTATTTTACATTTGGTTTTAACTGCGACTAAAGTTTTAAAATCGACAAACCGGTCATTAAACGGTAAAAACCCCCCTTTATAATAAAAATATTACTTATATATATATATATTTGCATTTTTATAAAAGTAAACTAATATAGCGTTAAGCTTTGTTTAAAGATTTTCCCTGTGGAACGAACCGGACTTACTAAAAACTACACTACTGTACGATTAGGTACACTGCCTATAAGTGTTGTAGCAAGGTTTAAGTATATACATTCTCTAAATAAATAAATATCTTGTGTAAAATTGTATCGTATTTAATAGTATTTCCTTGTAAAATTTAATAGTATTATATACCACTCTGCTAAAACATCAAGTTATTTTTGGCGCCACTGCCGGGGAACAATCTAGCTTAAAAGCCGGAAGCGCAACGCTAATTAAAAAAAAATAATTTATTTTTAGTTTACTTTTATTAAAATTCACTTTTGTAAAAATACGTTTTTAATTATTCGAAAATATAAAAAGAAAAACAAAAATTTATATATTTTTAAGATTTTGTTAAATATTTAAGTTTTATAAAGTTTCTTTATTTTTATTTAAGTATTTTGTTTTTATATAAAAACCGAAAAAAATATATATATATATAAATCTAGTTTTAAGATTTTTATTTATAAAATTATAAAGTAGTTCTATTTTTATTCTAGTTTTTAAAATATAAGTTTTTATTATATAAATATTTTAGATTTTAAAACAGAAAATATAAAACAGAAAATATAAAAAAAAAGAAAAAAAAACGTCGAATTTCAAAACTGTACCAGAGTTGAATTTTGGAACCCCGCGACTCGCGGAGTTTGCTGCCTCGACTACCGCAACTCGCGGAGACACTCTGACACCGACAGAAACCCTAATCTGCATTTAATTACGGGTAATTATTAATTATTATTATTATTAACCCTAATTAATTATTATTATTATAATTAGTTTTACTTTTTATTTAATTTATATTTTAGTTAAATTAGTTTAATTAAATTGTAAAATTAATAGTTTTAATAAATAAATAATATAAAAATAATATTTTTATAAAAATTGTACTTTTTACAACTTTTTGTATATTTTTATATTTTGTCCCTTTTCAATCGTTTTAGCGTACTATTTGTATTTTTAGCTCATATTTAGTTTTAAACTTAGTTTTTGCCATAGTTATTTTTACTTCTAGATTTTTAGGCTTTGCCGTAAAATCCCTTAAGTGCTTTTTCTTTAGACTAAGATTTAGGTACTTTAGAATTTTGCGACGCCTTTTTAAGTTTTAGTTTCTTTTTAAGTTATTTCCATTTGGGATTTAGTTTTTACCTGTAAGCTTTAATATTTTTAGACACCTTTTACTATGTATCAATTATCATTCCAATTAGTAATCTCAATTTGCGATTATAATTTTAAGTTAGTTGTGGTAATAAGGTTAGGTTAGTCAAGTGTTTTTAAGTTTTATAAGTTTCTTTTATTTTTCCGTCACCTTTTATTTTTCAACCATTTTTCTTTTTCGACCTTTTTCGACGAACTCTTTTTCTTTCTTATTTCTCGCTATTCTAGTTTTTAGGACATAGATTTTTATTCTACTTCTTATCTAAATTTCTTAAAATTACGAAAATTTATTTTAAGTGGTTAAATTGATAGACATCAAAATTTTCTGGTTCGTAGTAATAGTTGGATTTGTATGTGGACCGGGTTATTGGAGCCAAACAGTCCTCAATTATATTGAGACCAAATGAATCCTGCCCCTCTGCTGCATCTTTTGGTTATTCGAAACGTGGGCAAAATCAGAAAAGTCTATTGATTGGATAACTTATTATAATTTTTCTTTCCTTTTAAAAACTAATAGGATATTCAGTGAATGCACCGAGCAAGACGTTCACCACCTTTTGTACATTCACCACCTGTAACTAGATTAAGACATTTAGCAAATATTACCGCCGTTAATTTTTCTTTAGAATCGTCATCCAGTCGACCAAGTACTCCAGTTCAAATTTCCGATAATCCATTTTTTGAACCCGACCTCACAATTGAGAATCCGGAGAATATTCAGGAACGATTTGTAGATCCTGAACCACTAAATCTTCCTCCGGAACCACCAATCATTCAAACAGAGATTGTTGAGGAACGAACCATTAAATCAGAATCCTCTAGTGATTCCGATTCAACAAATTCAATTATGGAAGTAACAGAACCATTAAGTATGGAAGACCAAATGAGAGCTAAACGCACTGGCCAAGGTCACGCAATTACTCATCCAGACATTAATGCGCCAGATTATGAAATCAAAGGACAAATTCTACACATGGTGACTAATCAATGCCAATTTAGTGGTGCGCCGAATGAAGATCTAAATGAACATTTACGTACCTTTAATAGGATCTGCACACTATTTAAAATCCGAGAAGTGGAGGATGAACAGATATATCTCATGTTATTTCCCTGGACTTTAAAGGGAGAAGCCAAAGATTGGTTGGAATCGTTACCTGAAGGGGCGATTGATACATGGGATGTTTTAGTTGAAAAATTTCTTAAACAATTCTTTCCTGCATCTAAAGCCGTAAGACTTCAAGGAGAAATTGTTACGTTCACACAGAAGCCGAATGAAACTCTATATGAGGCGTGGACTAGATTTGGAAAGTTGTTAAGAGGATGTCCGCAACATGGTTTAGACACCTGTCAAATAGTACAAATATTCTACCAAGGATGCGACATCACTACAAGGAAAGACATAGATATAGTAGCTGGTGGTTCTATTATGAAGAAAACCGAAACTGATGCTTACAAAATTATTGATAACACTGCTTCCCACTCACATGAGTGGCACCAAGAAAAAGATATCGTTAGATCATCTAAAGCAGTAGAGCCGATTCTAGCCATGACTTAGATTCCATTTCCGCAAAGATAGATGCTGTCGAGAGACGAATGGAAAAGATGACTAAAGATATTCACTCAATACGAATTAGTTGTGAGCAGTGTGGAGGACCACATTTGACAAAAGATTGTCTCAGTATTGAATTAACAATGGAACAAAGAGAGAATATTTCATACATAAACCAAAGGCCTGGAAATAATTATCAGAATAATTATCAATCGCCAAGACCGATTTACAATCAAAACCAGAATTATAACCGAAATATTCCATACAACAACCAACAAGGTCCTAGCAATCAACAAGTATCCAATAATACTTACAACCAGCAAAGACCTAATTTTCAAAACAAACCACCACAACAAACCGATGATAAAAAGCCGAATTTAGAAGATATGATGACGAAGCTAGTTGAAACTCAAACGCAGTTTTTCACATCTCAGAAACAAACTAATGAACAAAATGCTCAAGCATTTAGAAATCAACAAGCTTCTATTCAAAATCTGGAACAAGAAGTAAGTAACCTAGCAAGGTTAATAGGTGAAAGAAAACCGGGAAGTCTACCTAGTGATACAAATGCTAACCCCCGGAATGAAACAGCTAAAGCTATTACCACAAGAAGTGGTACAACACTTAAACCACCTGAAATACCTGTAACTTCTGATGAAGCTATTCCTACTCCACAAGAACCACAACCTGATCAAGATAAGGAAAAAGAACCGGTAGTTGAAAAGGTTAATGAAGATAACACAGTTAAGGCTAAACCTTATGTTAAACCATACCAACCACCACTTCCTTACCCGAGTAAAATGAAGAAAGAGAAACTTGAAGCCGAGCAATCCAAATTCTTGGATATGTTTAAACAGATAAATGTAAATCTTCCTTTCATTGATGTAATTTCAGGAATGCCTAGATATACTAAATTCTTGAAAGATCTAATCTCAAATAGAAAGAAAATGGAAGAACTCTCGGCTGTTACTATGAATGCTAATTGTTCAGCAGTACTGTTGAATAAGATACCAGAAAAATTATCTGATCCAGGAAGTTTCACAATTCCATGTTTTCTGGGTAGTCTTAGTTCAATAGAAGCATTGGCAGACTTAGGTGCTAGTATAAATCTAATGCCATATTCACTATACGCTAAACTAGACCTTGGAGAATTGAAACCAACCAGAATAAGCATACAACTAGCCGATAGATCAATAAAATATCCTAGAGGGATAATGGAAAACATGCTAGTTAAAGTTGGTACTTTAGTATTTCCAGTAGATTTTGTTGTTCTGGACATGGAAGAAGATTCTCAAGTTCCTCTCATATTAGGAAGACCATTCTTAAACACGGCTAAAGCAATGATAGACGTGTTCGGTAAGAAATTGACCCTAAGTATAGAGGACGAGAGTGTTACCTTTTCAGTTGATAGAGCAATGCAACAACCACAATCTGCAGATGATACATGTTATTATATTCAAACTATAGATGCACATGCAGAATTATTAGAAGAATTTCCAGAATTACAAGGAACAGGAGAATGTTCTTTAGGAGAAGGTAATGAACCAATTGATGAAGCTGAAATGTTAGCTACACTTATAGCTAATGGATATGAACCAACAACAGAAGAAATTCAAATGCTAAAAGAAGAAGACAGATATCGATACAAATCATCGATAGAAGAACCACCGAAATTAGAGTTAAAGCCACTTTCAAACCATTTGGAATACGCTTATTTACTTGGTGAATCTGAATTACCTGTAATAATATCGTCTTCTCTTAATAAAAATGAGAAATCACAACTCATTTCTGTGTTGAAAGCTCATAAACCAGCCATTGCATGGAAGATTCATGATATTAAAGGAATAAGTCCTTCGTATTGCACACATAAAATCCTTATGGAAGAAGGTCATAAAACGTATGTGCAACGCCAACGAAGACTAAATCCTAATATGCAAGATGTAGTTAAGAAATAGATTATTAAACTGCTAGATGCAGGTTTAATTTATCCAATTTCTGATAGTCCATGGGTAAGCCCAGTTCAATGCGTACCTAAGAAGGGTGGCATGACTGTCATTACAAATGAGAAAAATGAGCTTATTCCTACTAGGACTGTAACAGGATGGCGTGTATGTATTGATTATAGAAAATTAAATGACGCCACCAGAAAAGATCACTTTCCCTTACCTTTCATAGATCAAATGTTGGAAAGATTAGCCGGAAATAGTTACTATTGTTTTCTAGATGGATTTTCCGGATATTTTCAAATTCCAATAGCACCCGAAGATCAAGATAAAACCACATTCACGTGCCCTTATGGTACTTTTGCTTACAAACGCATGCCATTTGGACTTTGCAACGCCCCTGCAACCTTTCAAAGGTGTATGATGGCGATTTTTCATGACATGATAGAAGAATGCATGGAAGTTTTCATGGATGACTTTTCAGTCTTCGGTGATACATTTGAATCATGTCTAGCTAATCTTGAACGAATGCTTATTAGATGCGAACAGTCAAATCTAGTACTTAATTGGGAGAAATGCCATTTCATGGTTAAAGAAGGTATCGTTCTTGGACATAAAATTTCAAAAGAAGGAATTGAAGTGGATAGAGCTAAAGTAGATGTAATTGCTAAACTTCCACATCCCACCAATGTTAGAGGAGTTAGGAGTTTTCTAGGGCATGCCGGTTTTTACCGACGTTTCATAAAAGATTTTTCTAAAATTGTCACTCCTATGAATAAACTCCTAGAAAAGGATGCTCCATTCATCTTTTCAGATAAGTGTATCAAATCTTTTAATATTCTTAAAGAGAAACTCACTAATGCGCCGATCATGATAACACCAAATTGGAATCTACCATTTGAACTAATGTGCGATGCAAGTGATTTTGCAATGGGAGCCGTTTTAGGAAAAAGGATTGAAAAACGATTTCAACCTATATATTATGCTAGTAAGATGTTACAAGGAGCACAAACGAACTATACAACTACTGAAAAAGAACTCCTTGCTATTGTCTTTACTTTTGACAAATTTCGATCATATCTCGTTCTAGCAAAAACGGTTGTCTATACCGACCATTCTGCTCTTAGATACCTATTTTCGAAACAAGATGCTAAACCAAGATTAATCCGTTGGATCTTACTCTTACAAGAGTTTGATATTGAAATCCGAGATAAAAGAGGAGCAGAAAATCTCGCCGCTGATCATCTTTCTCGTCTTGAAAATCCTGAGTTAGAAGTTCTAAATGAATCGGCCATACAAGACAACTTTCCTGATGAATATCTATTGAAGATAGATTATAAAGAAATTCCATGGTTTGCAGACTATGCAAACTACTTAGTTTGTGGATTCCTTGAAAAAGGATTATCGTACCAAAGACGAAAGAAATTCTTCAGTGATATAAAACACTATTTTTGGGAAGATCCACATCTGTTTAAAAGTTGTCCCGATGGAATAATACGCCGATGTGTATTTGGAGATGAAGCTAGTAAAATATTAAACCATTGTCACACAGGACCAACAGGAGGGCATTATGGGCCTCAACTAACAGCAAGAAAAGTTTATGATGCTGGATTCTATTGGCCTACAATTTACAAAGACGCACACCTTCTTTGCAAATCCTGTGATGCTTGTCAAAGGGCCGGAAAAATAAGTCAACGTGATGAAATGCCACAAAATGTCATCCAAGTATGTGAAGTATTTGACATTTGGGGTATTGACTTTATGGGTCCATTTCCAAAATCTCATAATAATCTATATATACTCGTAGCCATTGATTATGTATCTAAATGGGCGGAAGCACAAGATCTCCCAACTAACGATGCACGAGTTGTAGTCAACTTTTTAAAACGTCTTTTTGCAAGGTTTGGAACACCGAAAGCTTTAATAAGTGATCGGGGTACTCATTTTTGTAATAATCAACTTGAGAAAGTTCTTAAAAGATATGGAGTAACTCATAAAATCTCCACCGCATATCATCCACAAACAAGTGGACAAGTTGAAAATACCAACCGAGCTTTAAAACGTATTGTAGAGAAAACCGTAGGATCAAATCCGAAGGAATGGTCCATTAAATTGGAGGATGCACTCTGGGCTTTTAGAACAGCCTACAAAACTCCAATTGGAACCACACCTTTTAGACTTGTTTATGGAAAAGCATGTCATCTTCCAGTAGAAATTGAACACAAAGCATTTTGGGCTTTGAAGACATGTAATCTTGATTTACATGAAGCCGGACGTCTACGATTAAGTCAACTAAACGAATTAGAAGAATTAAGACATGAAGCATACGAAAATTCGTTAATCTATAAAGAAAGAACGAAGAAATGGCATGATAAAAGAATCAGAAGTTCAAAAGAATTTAAGGAAGGAGACAGAGTTCTTCTTTTCAATTCACGATTCAAGCTATTTCCTGGAAAATTGAAATCAAGATGGTCTGGACCATTCATAGTCAAAAGAGTTTTCCCATACGGAACGATAGAATTAATAAATTCAAATGGGATTGAATTTAAAGTTAATGGTCACAGAGTTAAACACTACATAGATAGTCCGATGGAAGTCGACAACGAAGTTAATCACAATTTTGACACCACAGCTAACTAAGTGTGGGGAGATTCAAGTCTTTAAAGGATAATATGTATTTCTGTTAGAGTTAGATTGTCTGTTTTCTTGTAGTTCTCGAAAATGGAACCCGAATGGTCTTTCCCTAGCAGACCCTAAAGAACTAGTCTTCTCCCCCCATTCTGAATTTTTATTTTTTTAGGAAATGAAGACTGCCTGTGAACTAAACCATGGTCTAATGCTACACGCTTTGATCACTAAACGTAATAATGACACACTTCCGAGTGAAATAGTATCAGTAATCAGAGAAAGATTGGACGGAGTTAGAAAAGAATCCAGATGCGAAGATAATAAGTTACAATATTTTAAAGGAAAATCAAAATCCGCAGCAAAAAGAAGAGCACGACACCTAGAAAGATGTCACAAATGCGGAAAATGGTCACATTGAGGTAAATGTTCAAATAATCAAACCTATTCAAACACCGAATTTGTTACTTTATGCAGAGACGGACCGTTCGTATGTTTAGAAGAAAAAACACTGAATGCTCGAGGTTACGCCTATGTAGCCATGGAAAACCAATTAAACCGACTATCTTATGAATGGGATAGATCATATAACTAAGAAATCTATTTCACAGGTATGTTTGTACAGTTTTTTTTTTATTTTTATTTTTAACCTTTTGATAATAAACGCTAATTTGTCCGCTATAAAGTATTAAATTGGTATTGAATAAAATTAGGTTTGGCGACCGAAATTATTGATATCATTCAAAAATTTATTACATCACTGCAAAATTTAACGTTTATTCTTAAGGTATAAATATCTTTAATCTAATCAACCCAAAATATTTCAAAAATTCGTCATGAGTTAAATTAGGTCATGGAACCGAAATTACTTTACCGAAAAGAGGGGCGTATATTTTTGATAATATTTGATTGATTAAAGTGGGATAAAAAGCCAAAAAGATTTTTAATTTTATTTTTACCATGTTTTTAAAATTAATATATAAATCTTAAATTAATATTGTAAACTTTGTAAAATCAATATATTTAAAATTGTAAATATTTGAAAAATTAATATAAGTTTGGTGTGAATTTATAATATGAATTTTTAAATTAAGTTTGGTGTGAATTTTTAATTTTTAAAATATGAATTTTGAATTTTATGTATTTTTATTTTAAGTTTGGTGTGAATTTAAAAACAAAAATTTACTTTATCTCATTAAGTTAAAAATATGATTTTTAAAATTCGTCGTAAGTTGAAGACTATGCCGTTGAACCGAAATTGCTTTACCCGAGGGAGGGACGAGAACTTTTATTATCATTATTTTTAATCTTATTGAATTAAAGTATGCCAAAAACATTAAAAAAACCAAAAATCTTAGCTTTTAAAACAATCGCTACAAAAAGACAAATTTTAAAATTTTGTCGAAGGACGGACTAGGACATCGATCCGAAACGACCTCGTCCTAAATAACAAGTGAAACAAAATTTTAAAATTAATTACTTAATTGTTTTAATTAGTATAAGATATATATAAAAAAAAAAACAAACTCCGCAACTCGCGGAGTTTGAAGGTTTAAACCCCGCGACTCGCGGAGTTCCTAAAATCCAGAAAAAAAATATAAACGCAGAACTGATCAGTCCTCAACCCACAACACAGAAAAAACTGCGAAAATAAACCCGCAAAAATACCCCCAAAATCACAATTTTTAACCGTTAATCATCAAATCTTTTACTAAAACCATGTTGAGAAGGATGCTATCAAGGAATTACTCAAGAAAAATGGTAAATTTCTACACCTAAACACCATTTAATCCGAAAATTAGTGTTCTTGAGCAAATTTATACCCAATTCGATTTTGATGCTTTTTAGTGTAATTATGCTTAAATTGTTTATGTATTATGCTTGTATAACCTAGATTGATGCTATTTAACATGATTAGAAGCCTTAAACTTCAAATTTTGAGTAATCTAGGGTTTGTGTTCTTGAGCAAATTTGGGGCTTTTTTATATAAACAGGTTATGGCCGATTTTTGTCATGAATTGTTGCTAAATTAAGTAGTGTAACATGTTTAGGTAGTTAAATGATCCAAACTTTGAGCCTAAACATGATTTTGAGAATTAAAGTGGACTTTTTCAAGTCTAAAATTCATGAACTTGATTTTTGAAAGATAATGCCATTTGAAACTTGTTTAATTGCTAGTAATGATAATTTTGACATGTTAATTGAGTTGAATGCTTATGAACTTGGCGAACATTTTCGTATATGCTTATTTGAAAAAGTGTAGATTTGATAAAAATATGAAAATGAGCTTAAGTTTGATATAAATTGATCATGTCATTGTAATTATTTTGATTGATGATTTTGCTGACACTAATGCATATTTGGATGCACAAAAATTGTATTTGATGTGTTTTGTAGACTGAAAGGGGTGAATCTTCATCCCAAGCTCGCAATGCTCCTGCTGAGAATGCGGAACAACAGGAGGTGGATAACTACTACAAACAAGATATACCTCATCCGGTCATGACATTTTCTGATATGCACTTGGAAGATTTGCACCCGAACCTGAGATTTGACAGACTTTGGATAGATTATCCAAAATACCAAAGGGGTTTGCATACTCTTCATTCTAAAGTTGTTGAGGTACCTAGGGTCATAGAATGGGGACCATTAGAAGCTGTAGAATTGGCCGGGCCAATTAGGGAATTACTTGCACAGAGGTATGGTAATTCTACTTTTAACGACTGGGTACGTTTATTCACCATGCGTAGACCTGTATATAAAGTATGGTGTGAAGAATTGTTGTGTAGTATAGAATTAAATGATCGGGTAGCTAGTTTAACCGATCGATCTTTTATTAGATTTTTGTTAGGAGGTTCGATGCGCCACATGTCTTTACTAGACATGGCTCAGGCTTTACGTATATATACGCCTGAGGAGTTAGCATCTGCCGATTGTAGAGGGTTGATACTAAATGGTAGAAAGATAGATGAAAATTTTGATACACATGGTGTATGGAGTCAAATGACAAGCCATCACCGATTTAAAGGGGGAAATTACTCTTATTTGGATATAGATAGAGCTGAATTAAGAGTAATTCATAGGTTTTTAGCTAATTCGATTACACAAAGAGGTAAGAACAAGGAAAAGGTAAATGAACAGGATTTGTTTTACCATATGTGTATTCGAGACCCACAAAGCGCTGTAAGTATACCTTATTGTGTGGGTTATTATTTATCAGCTATGGTTAGGGGGATGAGACCGCATAGCATAATAGGAGGTGGTATATTTATTACTTTGATTGCTGAATATCTCGGTGTGGATATAAGTCGGGGGGGATTATTATTCGAGGAACCAGAACCCCGCGATACAATAGGTTTAAATGTATACCATGGTGCGAAAGTTTTGAAGAGGCGAAATAACGCCGCAGTACAATACCATGGTAGACATCCACAGGTTGAGAGAAACCAACAGCAAGGTAATGTAGGAGGGGGAAATGAAATGCAAGAAATGCAAAGGTTTATAGCTTCACAGGAGTACGAAAATGCTAGACAAAGAGCATTTGAAGATTGGCAAGTTCATCAAAACCAAATCATAGCTTATTGCCAACATATAGGTAGAAACTATATTCCTACTCCAAAGCCCATATTCCCTCCATGGTCTATAGAGATTCAACCACCGTATCCTACGTATAACCCAGCCGAAGCATTTTATAGCACCTATGGTTATGCATGGAACCCCTACTGGTATCAGTATCATCCCTAGTCTACTTAGTTTTATTTATTTTGTAATTTGTAATGTTGATACGTTTAATACTTATGTTAATATTGTAATAGTTTTTATAATTTTCTAACTTTTATTCTTAGAATTTAATAATTTTTGAATGTGGGGTAATATACCAAACTTCACAAATATGTATATATGTTTGCAGTTTATCTTATGTACACAACAGGGTAAAACAACGCATTTTCAAAGACTGGCATTAAGTTCACCAAAAGCAACTAATTTTGACGACAAGATGCAAACTATATGTGAAATAACAACAAGACGGAATGAACAAATGATGTGCACCATTTATCATTCAGCAAACAAACACAAATATGTTTGGAAACTTTGGTAAAATTTAATCATTTTCACACAAATCAACCTCAATAATTTAAATTGTTACTGATTTCTTGCAAATGAGGGCATTGCAAGATCTTAAGTGTGGGAAGGGGTTAAATTCTTTAGGATTTTAAAATTTTTACTTTATACACTTGGTTACCATTAGAAATACTAGTAAAGTAGTAGTTGTATTAGAATCTAGTGCTCTCTGATAATAAAGAACAGCCCTAGTCTTATATACTGACTACCCAATTCTAGTAAAATTTTTTGAAATTTTCAATTAAATGAACTCAAAATCATGTTTATACATATTTATGAACGATAAAACTAGGTTTTAACACCGAAATTATTGTTACCTCGGAAAGGACATAAATTGAGAAACAAATCAAAATGTTAAAATTCATTTAAAATAGAATAGAGGACAATAAAAAAGAAAATACAAGCCAAGTGTGGGAAAATTCTCCAAGTTATTCAAAACATATGTCACATATTTTTGTACAAATAACTGAAAATACTTTTGCTTTGGACTAAATTAAAAAATTTTTACCTGATTTACTGTAAGAAAGATGGATCTACACGATGAATCAATTCTATCATTAAAAAGAAGTAAAGTCTTCCGAAAAAGACACGCGCTTCTTGATTTAGGTCAAAAAGTTGTCGTCCAGACCAGCTGTAGGTTAACGAAAAATCTAGAAAAGTCATCACCAAAATCAGCAGGAAATTCACGGACCTCAGCATTAAACAGGGTCGCAAAGTGGTCAGATTTATCCTAACCATGAGAAGGATTTATATCATACAATGGGGGGGCACCATGCAAATTAGCTGGATAAGACTAATGAATCAGATCCCCAGAAAGGATAATCTCCTTAAAAGATCAAAAATCAGCTTTTAAGCCTGATATTACTCAATCCTTGAGATTGACCTTAAAGATTGAGAATTAAAAGCTCATGGAATTCAATGATATCTAAACTCGAGCCTGAACGAGAAAATATTTTGATCAAAATTACAAACCGATTTGTTTTCTAAAAACCCATTTACAATGCGTTCATTACCATTGAACGTAAAATCCTAGGAATTCACCTGGAATTCATTAGGTCACCTGAACCAAATCGGGTGTCAACCGTAAGAACGGTGGTTGCATAGCATGGTCGAAGACAGGACCTTGTGCCAGACCGACAAATTATAAGGGTGAGCTTTACTATTACTCCTACAAGGGATAGTAATTGCGTCCGACACGTTATAGACCATAATTAAAAGCATGTCAAGGGACATTACCTTAACAGTTGCTTGTTCAACGCTTTCCTTTACAACCGGACGGTAGTTTACCTAAAGGTAATATACGGGACAAGTAAACTGGACGTGTTGCTTTCCAAATACAAGGTTAGCAAGTGGGTGACACAAAACCATAAGTTTTGAGCTAAAATTTTCAAATCTGAAACCCACCAAACCCACAAAAATATTTTACAAACACCGGTGAAGGGTTATTCCGGAAAACTTATCTAGGGTAAAAACTAGATTTAATTTTCAAAAGATCAAATGTTTTCATAAAGATCCAATTTCCTTAATGGATCTAAATTTTTATAGTCATGTGGGACTGTAAACCATATCGTTACTACCATTGTTTATACCGCCGTATAGAAATCACTGATGTACAAAGTGTGAAGAATAAAGAAGTGATTCTAGTATTTCAAGACGATATTGCTTGAGGACAAGCAACGCTCAAGTGTGGAAATATTTGATAATGCTAAAAACGAACACATATTTCATAGCATTATTCCTCAAGAAAGACAAGCTTTTAGTTGCAATTGTTCTATTTACAAGTGATATTCGTTTAAATAATAAAAGGTGAAGATAAAAGACAGATTCGACGAATTGAAGATGCAAACGACTAAAAAGCTCAAAAGTACAAAATACAATCAAAGAGGTTCCAATTATTGATAAGAAACGTCTCGAAATTACAAGAGTACAAGATTCAAAACGCAAAGTACAAGATATTAAATTGTACGCAAGGACGTTCGAAAATCCGGAACCGGGACCAGAGTCAACTCTCAACGCTCGACGCAACGGATTAAAAATTACAAGTCAACTATGCACATAAATATAATATAATATTTAAATAATTCTTATAATTATTTATATATTATATAATATATTATAAACCGTCGGCAAGAAAGGCTCCAAACTTGTGTGAGCTGTAAAAGCAAACTCCGCGAGTTGCGGAGTTTGCAGTGCAAAAATTACGTGAGTCGCGGAGCCCCAAATTTAGAAACTGCCTATAAAGCTCGCGCATTCTGATCGTAAAAATATATCATATATCCATCCATCTATCTAAACGTATATATTTATATTTATATTTTAATTTTAATTTTAATTTTAATTTTAATCCTAATAATAAGGGTATGTTAGCGAATGTTGTAAGGGTGTAAGTCGAAATTCTGTCCGTGTAACGCTACGCTATTTTTAATCATTGTAAGTTATGTTCAACCTTTTTAATTTAATGTCTCGTAGCTAAGTTATTATTATGCTTATTTAAAACGAAGTAATCATGATGTTGGGCTAATTACTAAAATTGGGTAATTGGGCTTCGTACCATAATTGGGGTTTGGACAAAAGAACGACACTTGTGGAAATTGGACTATGGGCTATTAATGGGCTTTATATTTGTTTAACTAAATGATAGTTTGTTAATGTTAATATAAAGATTTACAATTGGGCGTCCCTATAAATTACCATATACACTCGATCGGACACGATGGGCGGGGTATTTATATGTACGAATAATCGTTCATTTAACCGGACACGGGAATGGATTAATAGCCACTAGAATAATTAAAACAGGGGTGAAATTATGTACAAGGACACTTGGTATAATTGATAACAAAATATTAAAACCTTGGGTTACACTCAGTCGACATCCTGGTGTAATTATTAAACAAAGTATTAAAATCTTGTTACAGTTTAAGTCCCCAATTAATTGGAATATTTAACTTCGGGTATAAGGATAATTTGACGAGGACACTCGCACTTTATATTTATGACTGATGGACTGTTATGGACAAAAACCAGACGGACATATTAAATAATCCAGGACAAAGGACAATTAACCCATGGGCATAAAACTAAAATCAACACGTCAAACATCATGGTTACGGAAGTTTAAATAAGCATAATTCTTTTATTTCATATTTAATTTCCTTTATTTTATATTTAATTGCACTTCTAATTATCGCATTTTTATTGTTATTGTATTTAATTGCACTTTTAATTATCGTACTTTTTAATTATCGCAAGTTTATTTTATCGCACTTTTATTATTCGCAATTTCATTATCGTTATTTACTTTACGCTTTAAATTAAGTCTTGTATTTATTTATTATTTTACATTTGGTTTTAACTGCGACTAAAGTTTTAAAATCGACAAACCGGTCATTAAACGGTAAAAACCCCCCTTTATAATAAAAATATTACTTATATATATATTTGCATTTTTATAAAAGTAAACTAATATAGCGTTAAGCTTTGTTTAAAGATATTCCCTGTGGAACGAACCGGAATTACTAAAAACTACACTACTGTACGATTAGGTACACTGCCTATAAGTGTTGTAGCAAGGTTTAAGTATATCCATTCTCTAAATAAATAAATATCTTGTGTAAAATTGTATCGTATTTAATAGTATTTCCTTGTAAAATTTAATAGTATTATATACACTCTGCTCAAACTATCAGGTTTATAGTCGGAAAAATAAGTTACAAGTCGATTTTGTAAAGGTAGTCATTTCAGTCGAAAGAACGACGTCTAGATGACCATTTTAGAAAACATACTTTCACTTTGAGTTTAACCATAATTTTTGGATATAGTTTCATGTTCATAATAAAAATCATTTTCCCAGAATAACAACTTTTAAATCAAAGTTTATCATAGTTTTTAATTAACTAACCCAAAACAGCCCGCGGTGTTACTACGACGGCGTAAATCCGGTTTTACGGTGTTTTTCGTGTTTCCAGGTTTTAAATCATTAAGTTAGCATATCATATAGATATAGAACATGTGTTTAGTTGATTTTAAAAGTCAAGTTAGAAGGATTAACTTTTATTTGCGAACAAGTTTAGAATTAACTAAACTATGTTCTAGTGATTACAAGTTTAAACCTTCGAATAAGATAGCTTTATATGTATGAATCGAATGATGTTATGAACATCATTACTACCTCAAGTTCCTTGGATAAACCTACTGAAAATGAGAAAAATAGATCTAGATTCAAAGGATCCTTGGATGGCTTGAAAGTTCTTGAAGCAGAATCATGACACGAAAACAATTTCAAGTAAGATTTCCACTCGAAATAAGATTGTTATAGTTATAGAAATTGAATTAAAGTTTGAAAATGATTATTACCTTGTATTAGAAAGATAAACTACTGTAAGTAACAAAGGATTCTTGATCTTGGATGATTACTTGGAATGGATTTAGAAAACTTGGAAGTAAACTTGCAATCTTGGAAGTATTCTTGATTTTATGAAACTAGAACTTTTGGAATTTATGAAGAACACTTAGAACTTGAAGATAGAACTTGAGAGAGATCAATTAGATGAAGAAAATTGAAGAATGAAAGTGTTTGTAGGTGTTTTTGGTCGTTGGTTTATGGATTAGATATAAAGGATATGTAATTTTGTTTTCATGTAAATAAGTCATGAATGATTACTCATATTTTTGTAATTTTATGAGATATTTCATGCTAGTTGCCAAATGATGGTTCCCACATGTGTTAGGTGACTCACATGGGCTGCTAATATCTGATCATTGGAGTGTATATACCAATAGTACATACATCTAAAAGCTGTGTATTGTACGAGTACGAATACGGGTGCATACGAGTAGAATTGTTGATGAAACTGAACGAGAATGTAATTGTAAACATTTTTGTTAAGTAGAAGTATTTTGATAAGTGTCTTGAAGTCTTTCAAAAGTGTATGAATACATATTAAAACACTACATGTATATACATTTTAACTGAGTCGTTAAGTCATCGTTAGTCGTTACATGTAAATGTTGTTTTGAAACCTTTAGGTTAACGATCTTGTTGAATGTTGTTAACCCATTGTTTATTATAACAAATGAGATGTTAAATTGTTATATTATCATGATATTATGATATATAATATATCTTAGTATGATATATATACAGTTAAATGTCGTTACAACGATAATCGTTACATATATGTCTCGTTTCGAAATCATTAAGTTAGTAGTCTTATTTTTACATATGTATTTCATTGTTAATACACTTAATAATATATTTACTTATCATTTAACATCATTAACCAAGTGTATCAATATCTTAATATGATTCATATGTACCTAGTAAGACGTTGTTATAACGATAATCGTTATATATATCGTTTTCGAGTTTCTTAAATTAATAGTCTCATTTTTATGTATATAACTCATTGTTAAAATACCTAATGAGATACATACTTATAATAAAATCATGTTAACTATATATATAACCATATATATGTCATCGTATAGTTTTTACAAGTTTTAACGTTCGTGAATCACCGGTCAACTTGGGTGACCAATTGTCTATATGAAACCTATTTCAATTAATCAAGTCTTAACAAGTTTGATTGCTTAACATGTTGGAAACACTTAATCATGTAAATAACAATTTCATTTAATATATATATAAACATGGAAAAGTTCGGGTCACTACATCGAGCGAAGATAATCGATGTAGAACGATATGTAAAACGAAGATAAAGTAGATAGAACGATACGTAGAACGATGATTATGCTCGAGGTACAGAATGAGATGTTGAGGCATGTGATGTTGAAACTTGGGTTGTTGATGGTAGTGATGGTACTGTTGATGTTGTTGATGGTGGTACCGTTGCTGCCGATAATGCTGCTGGTGCTTATGATATTGAGGCTTGCGATGTGGACGTTACTGGTGGTACTGGTGTTGCTGATGGTGCTTGTAACCTTTGCACCATACGTTCTAAAGCCACCACTCGAGCGCGAAGCTCGTTGACTTCTTCTATTACACCGGGGTGATTGTCGGTTCGGACAAGCGGATAAATAAAATCTAGAATTTGATGTAGTATATAATCGTGGCGAGATACTCTAGAAATGAGAGAGAAAATGGTGTTTCGGACAGGTTCGCCGGTAAGTGCTTCAGGTTCTTCACCCAGAGGTGAATTTGGTTGGTGGAAGGGATCACCTTCTTCTTGCCTCCAATGATTAAGTAGACTACGAACCCATCTCCAATTCATCCAGAATTGGTGATGACTAATTGGTTGATCCATTCCAGTTACACTGCTTTTAAAGCTTGAGTGGGACTCCATATCAGAATCCGAGGGGCTTGAACTAGTGGTGAGTTCCATTTTGCTCGGTTAGATACAGAGTTTTTGGTATGAAATGAATTTTGGATATCGGATGATATTCTAATTACATAGAATACCTATACCTAGTACAGGAGATCCCGTAAATTACGGAGAGAATTAAGGAAACGTGTCAGACAAGACTTAATGTGATGGGATGTGAATTTGTCTGTACACCGTCTATGCAATAATTGCAATAAGACGCGTCGAGACTGAAATGACAAGTAGATATTTTTCGACAAATGGTGGTAAGCAAACACTTTTAACATGCAGACCAGGTTCAAGTCTAGACTCATAAATATAACCTAACAACTACTAGGTCGAAGTCCAGACTCATTAATGCATCCTAACAACTACTAGTTAGACACACTAATGCAAGACCTGGTTCGCTACGACCACCGCTCTGATACCAACTTTAACAACCCGTCCTTATCCACCTGGACGAAGTCATCAACATTTGGTCCCATTGCGATGAGCGACTCCAAGTAATGTCCTTAAAATGAGCTAATGTACAGCGGAAAACTTAATTCGTACCTGAGAATAAACATGCTTAAAAGTGTCAACCAAAAGGTTGGTGAGTTCATAGGTTTATCATAACAATCATTTCAATATCTTAATAGACCACAAGATTTCATAATCATAAACATAATACACTCGCAAGTGTATGTAAAGCATTCTAAGTGGTTGAGCACTTGGTAACCATACTTAACTATTAATCAACGTCGCATATTCCCTTTATTATGAAATCTCACTACACTGTACCAAGTGTAGTCATGAAACGAAGTACTGTGCAACCGTTGAATACTGGTCGTCCAGTCCGATTGGGGTTGTCAGGCCCGATAGATCTATCAACAGGATTCGCGTTTACAATACCCATGTAAATAGTAGTTACCAAGCTACAGGGAAGTATGCCAGTGGTACAACTCAACGGAGAATATATTTTTAATTACTTGTGTCTATTTCGTAAACATTTATAAAAATAGCGCATGTATTCTCAGCCCAAAAATATATATTGCAAAAGCAATTAAAAAGGGAGCAAATGAAACTCACCATACTGTATTTTGTAGTAAAAATAGATATGACGTCATTAAACAAATATAGGGTTGGTCTGGGATTCACGAACCTATATCATTTATATATATATTAACACATATAATTTTAGTCGAACGAATTTACATATTAATAGTGATATAATTGTTATCTTAATTAAGTGTTTCATTAAAACCCTAATAAGTTACATTTATTAATATTTATTATTAAAATATTAATATAGTTATGTTATATGTAGTAAATATAGCTTTATTTAATTAATAGTTATTTGACAAAATAATATTGATAATAATAATAACTAAAAGTTATTTTATTTTACAATAATAATAATAATAGTTATTATGATAATAATAATGATAATAATATTAATTTCAAAATAATAATAATGATAATAATAATAATTTTGATAAATATGATAATCTTTCTAATAATGATAATAATAATAGTAATGATGATACTTTTAATATATATGATAGTTTTTAATAAAAATGATAATAATATTAACGATATTTTTAATAATAATAATAATTTTAATAATACTAATAATAATAATAATAATAATAATAATAATAATAATAATAATAATAATAATAATAATAATAATAATAATAATAATAATAATAATAATAATAATAATAATAATAATAATAATAATAATAATAATAATAATTAGATCAATAACTACCTTAAGGAAGTAGCCCTTAAAAATAATGCCCAAGTCCGGGTTTGAACCCGCGACGTCCCGCTAACCCGATAACATCCTTAACCATATTTATTATTATCATTATTTTACTTATCATTAATGAATCATAATCATCATCAATGTGATCATAATCATAACGGAACCCGTTCATCATCATAGGCGATCTTTTAATCATTTTAATCAACACAATTCGTATATTACCATCATCATCTCGTTCATAACCATCATCCTAATTATCTTTATTATTATCACCATCTTAATATCCATCTAAACTTAATCATTATATAACAATTCGATCCTAGTTTCAATCACCTCATGATCATCTTAATACTTCATCATCATTATTATTTGTGTGTCACCTTCCATGACTATCATTTATCAACCTCATCATCATACTTATCATCATCTAATACTCCTCATCATTATCATACCAAAACATTATTTTAATTATCATAACATCGTCTAATCGTCATCAATCAAGAACCATAATCAATTTACATGATCATCATTTTCATTAGTCATCATCATTATACCATCCTTACCATCATAATCACATCCTCACCATAAACATCTGATGATGATAACCGTATTATCTCAACATCATTTCCTAATCTTAATCTTAATCATATTTCATTCAGCCATAATCATCACTTTTATCATTTAATTCAATCAGAAACCAGAAACTGGATCTCAGTCCAAAAGAATGGCACGACCCAATTATAAAAGAAGGCTCGATTACTAGTAATTACAACCCATAATCAGGCCCAACTGAACCTTGGCCCAACGGATACAATTACGGCCCAACCATGAAACACAAAAATCATACAGCCTAACAAAACAACCCGTACCCTTTTTAATTCGCTGTATACTATCCTATCGCCATCCTATTACTTTATAGCCTAAATAGATAATGCAATTGTCAATTATATATTACCCTACCACTAAACAAGTGGTCACCGCCTTGAAAATGGATAATAAAAAAAATATAGCAGTAGGTTTTGGTTGGTTCGGTTGTAGTGGTTTAAATGAAAACAGACATATCAGTCAAGTTGATGGATTAATCTCTAGTGTGAACGATCAAACTAAAAACATCTCCCCCAAACTTCACACCTTTTATGGTTTCCTTTCGTTTGATCTCAGCTACACATCTTCATTTTTCTTTGTAAACAACGCAAGTTCTTTGTGCTTATGACCCTTTGATATCGTAAAGTGTTTTCAGCGTTTTGGACCCTGGAGTGGTCGCGTGAGCTATGAATTTTGTGTTGAGGAAGATCACGTGTTTCGAACAAACAAACAAAAAATGCAGCAGGAATAAGTGAGGGAGAGAGAGAATGGGGACGGTTGTAATATTAATTGTGGTGTGACTGTGGTGTTTCATCGGAGGAGTGGTGGATTGAGTGGTTCACGATGGTTGGTCTCGATAGTGATGCTCACGGTTGTAAGGTGCTTGAAGACACAAATGTATAGCAGCGAGTAGCTAACAACCATGGTGGTGAAGGTTGTAATGGAGGAGAAACAATGAGGTTTAGAGAGAGATGGTGAGATGGTGGTATTCATAGGTGACGGTGATGGTGGCCTGGAGAGTGGTGAAGGTGGAAGTTGGGTGATCGAGTTAAATGTCAAAGTGGTGGTATGGGTGGATGTTTAGATGGGTGGTTCCCGATTGAAATGTAGAGAGAGAAGAGAGATGGCGATATTGTTGTAGAGGTGGCGGGTGATGGTCCGGCGAGGTGGCCGGTGGACTGTAGTGTGTCCGGTGAAGGGAGTGAGTAGTCACCTCTGGTGGGTGATTGGTGAAAGTTGTGAATGATTTGGGTTGAACAAGAATGTGTTGGAAAGATTATTTGAGTCTATGATCAATATGCCATGTGTAAATGTATATGTCTATATAAAGAAAGACAAGTTAGAGATAGTGGATGGATATGAATTAGCATATACGTACATATATATAGATATATATATATATATAAAGATGGATTGATGGATAGAAGAAACACTAACATATTTTGTAATGGGTTTTGTGGAGTTTGATGGTGACTAAAAAATATCGTGGTGTGGTGATTAATTCAATGAGGGCGATAGGAAGTGGGGCTACAAATAGATGTATTTAGATTTGAAGAATCTGAATTGCGTAGTATCTCAAATCATAACGAGATTATTTTGGTAAAATGTAAAAAGTCGAATCTATACATAAAAGTGATGATGCTTGATTGGCAATCAAAAATAGTAATAATCACCAAATTATTTCAATTCACGGATGTAAAGAATTTCATGAAACAGTTAGAAACATGAAATAGAAAGTAGGATATGGTGGGTCTATGTCATGTACAATTATATACCTATATTACAATATTCATATAATTAATTATGTATAAAATTTATATATATATATATATATATATATATATATATATATATATATATATATATATATATATATATATATATATATATATATATATATATATATATATATATATATATATATATATATATATATATATATCTATTTAAGTATATATGTATCTAGTTACAATTAGTTGTTCGTGAATCGTCGGGATTGGTCGAAGGTCAATTGAATTTATGAAACAGTTCAAAAATTTTGAGATTCAACCTAACAGACTTTGCTTATCGTATCAAAATATTAAATCATATCGAGAGTTTGGTTTAAAATTAGTCAAAATTTTTCGGGTCGTGACATCTGTCTTTTGTCTTCACCTTTTATTATTTAAATGAATATCACTTGTAAATAGAACAATTGTAAATAAAAGCTTGTCTTTCTTGAGGGATAATGCTATGAAATATATATTCGTTTTTAGCATTATCAGGGTTCCCCGCACTTAATGCTTTAAAGAAAACACTGCGTAACTTAAAGTCTCCCCAATATGATATACCCCATCTTTCAAAGGAAAGCCTTTTATAAACTAAGGCATACTTGGAACGTCCTTCAAATGTTCGACAAACTAATTTCGCCTTAAATAATTGTGCCGGTGAATTCTGACCGACTCTAGACAAGATTTCATCAATCATATCCCCTGGTAGGTCTTCTAAAATTTTCGGTTGTCTATCCTTAACGTCCATTGTGTGTTTTTATACTGTAAAATAGATGAGGATTAGATTCGTAAAAGATAATTAACAAACAATACAATCAATTTTTACAAATAACATAAAATTACAAGCACGCTACAATACATATATTACACAACATGATTACAACTCTTTATTCTGACTCACTCGTTTCTTCCTCCTCGGACTTGGTTCGTTTTGCTAACTTCCTAAGGATATATGGTGCTCCTCTAATGCGAGCCGTCATTTTCACAAATGGTTTAGAAAAACCTGATGGCTTAGATGTTCCCGGGTTATAGTGAAAGTTTAAGAAATACGGGTGTTTACGGTACAACCCATCAAGGTATTTCATGTTAACGTAGAGTTCATCAAGGTTGGAATTAGGTTTTTCTATTTTGATGCCTTTTCCCTTATTATTTTCTTTTGCTTTTTCAAATTGGGTCAAGGTAATTTCTATAACATCATCGGAATCCTCATCGGGATCCGAATCATCAGAAAATTGGTAATTTTCCCAATATTTTACTTCCTCGGCGGAAACACCATTGACCATTTTTAACTTTGGTCCATTGGTTGAGAATTTTCTTTTATTTATCTGTTTTTCTGTGGTTCCTAATATTTCTTCCTCCGGAACCTCTTCTTTCGGTTCCTCTTCTTCCGGTTCCTCTTCATCCGGTTCCTCGTCGGGAATTTGTGAATCTTCCCAAAATATATTCGACTCTTCATTATTATTAGGTGAGTCGATGGGATTTTTACTAGAGGTAGACATCTATCACACAATATCAAACATGTTAAGAGATTAATATATCACATAATATTTACATGTTAACAATTTGTAGTTTCCAACAAAAAGTGTTAAGCAATCGTTTTTAAAGAAAACACAGTCGAAGTCCAGACTCACTAATGCATCCTAACAAACTCGATAAGACACACTAATGCAAATTTCTGGTTCTCTAAGACCAACGCTCAGATACCAACTGAAATGACCCGTTCATATTGATTATAAATGTTTCATATTAATTGATTTCGTTGCGAGGTTTTGACCTCTATATGAGACGTTTTTCAAAGACTGCATTCAATTTTTAAAACAAACCATAACCTTTATTTTATCGATAAAGTTTTAAAAACATTACGACAATTATCAAATACTGATAATCTAAAATATAGCGTTTTCACACGAACATTACATAATGGTTTACAATAATGTTACACATCAACTTAAGTCTTCGAATGCAGTTTTAAAACAATATTATACAAACATGCAGACTCCAATCTTGTCTTTATTTAACATGCAACAGCGAAAGCTCTTAATAATCACCCGAGAATAAACATGCTTTAAACGTCAACAAAAATGTTGGTGAGTTATAGGTTTAACCTATATATTTATTAGAACATAATAATAGACCACAAGATTTCATATTTCCATTTCTCATAAACAACATACAATCTGCATAAAAATTATTTATATGATGAACACCTGGTAACCGACCTTAACAAGATGCATATAGAATATCCCCATCATTCCGGGACTCTCATCGGACATGATAAATCGAAGTACTAAAGCATTCGTAACTCGGATGAGGCTTGTTGGGCCAAATAGATCTATCTTTAGGATTCACGTTAATTGGTGGCAATTATAATAAACACCAATTCTTAGGCTACCAAGCTAAAAAGGGGCATATTCGGTTCGATAATTCAACATAGAATGTAATTTCGATCACTTGTGTCTATTTTGTAAAACATTTAAAAAAAACTGCATGTATTCTCATCCCAAAAATAATAGATTTTAAAAGTGGGACTATAACTCACTTTCACGTATTTTCACTTCGTCGGAAAATAAGACTTGGCCACGGGTTGATTCACGAACCTATAACAAATATATATATATATATATATATATATATATATATATATATATATATATATATATATATATATATATATATATATATATATATATATATATATATATATATCAAAGTATGATCGAAATATAATTATACCGTATTTTATTACATTTTAACGATTTAAGTTTGTTAAGTTGACAGTCCAACGTTTGTAGTCCACAAATAATTGTCCACAGTTAGTAGTACAGAAATAAATCAATATATATTATCTCGAATCAATCCACGACCCAGTGCATACAAATCTCAGACTCTATCACAACTCAAAGTATATATATTATTTTGGAATCAACCTCAACCCTGTATAGCTAACTCGATCATTACCGCATATATAGTGTCTATGGTTGTTCCAAATAATATATATAGATGACGTCGATATGATATGTCAAAATATTGTATACGTGTCTATGGTCTATCAAGATTACATAATATATGTTAGAATACATGTATAATACAATATAAGTTAGTTAAGTTATGATTAGTATAGATTTGTTACAAAGTTCACGTAGCTACGACAAGCAAAAATATCCAATTTTGTTTTACCCATAACCTCTTCGTTTTAAATCTGTTGTGAGCGAATCCAATTACTATGGTTTCATAATGAACTGAAATTTATGAAACTAAACAGAAAAAGTATAAGTTTATAGTTGGAAATACAAGTTACAAGTCGTTTTTGTAAGAGGTAGTCATTTCAGTCGAAAGAACGACGTCTTGATGACCATTTTGAAAAAATATACTTCCACTTTGAGTTTAACCATGATTTTTGGATATAGTTTCATGTTCATAAGAAAAATTATTTTCCCAGAAGGACAAATTTTAAATCAAAGTTTATCATAGTTTTTAATTATCTAACCCAAAACAGCCCCCGGTTTCACTACGACGGCGTATGTCTGGTTTTACGGTATTCTTCGTGTTTCCAGGTTTTTAAATCATTAAGTTAGCATATCATATAGGTATAGAACATGTGTTTAGTTAATTTTAAAAGTTAAGTTAGAAGGATTAACTTTGTTTGCGAACAAGTTTAGAATTAACTAAACTATGTTCTAGTGATTACAAGTTATAATCTTCGAATAAGATAGTTTAATATATATGAATCGAATGATGTTATGAACACCATTACTACCTCAAGTATAGTAGGTAAACCTACTGGAAATAACAAAAAAGGATCTAGAGCTTCAAAGGATCTTGGATGGCTTGGAAGTTCTTGAAGTAGAATCATGACACAAAAACAAGTTCAAGTAAGATTTTCTACTAGAATTAAGATAGTTATAGTTATAGAAATTGAATCAAAGTTTGAATATGAGTATTACCTTGAATTAGAATGATAACCTACTGTAAGTAACAAAGGTTTCTTGATCTTAGATGATTACTTGGAATTGATTAGAAAGCTTGGAAGTATACTTGCAAACTTGAAAGTATTCTTGATTTTAAGAAACTAGAACTTATAGAATTTATGAAGAACACTTAGAACTTGAAGATAGAACTTGAGAGAGTTCAATTAGATGAAGAAAATTGAAGAATGAAGGTGTTTGTATGTGATTTAGGTCATGATATATGGATTAGATATAAAGAATATGTAAGTTTATTTTCCTGTAAATAAGTCATGAATGATTAATAATATTTTTGTAATCTTGCTAAATAATTGATACCTAGATTACAAAGAATGGTTCCCACATGTTTGATGACTCATTAAGGGCTGCTAAGACCTGATAATTGAAGTGTATATACCAATAGTATGTACATCCAGGAGTTGTGTATTGTACGAGTACGAATACGGGTGCATACGAGTAGAATTGTTGATGAAAATGAATGAGAATGTAATTGTAAGCATTTTTGTTAAGTAGAAGTACTTTGATATGTTTCATGAAGTCTTTTAAAAGTGTAACAATACATCTTAATACATTACATGTATAAACATTTTAACTGAGTCGTTAAGTCATAGTTAGTCGTTACATGTACATGTTGTTTCGGAACCTATAAGTTAACGATTTCGTTAAATGTAATTAATCCCATTGTTATTATATCTAATGAGATATTAAATTATTACATTATTATGATAACATGATGTACTAATATATCTTAATATGATATATAAATATTAAGACGTTATTACAACGATAATCGTTACGTCTAGATATCGTTTTGAATTTCTTAGGTTAGTAGTCTTGTTTTATGTATAAGATTCATTGTTAATATACATAATAAGATACTTACTTATCATTTCATCATGTTAAACATATATATATGTTCATATATATAATATCATGGCATATACAAGTTATAACGTTCGTGAATCATTGGACAAACTGGGTGGTCAAATGTTAACACAAAATCCGTTTCAATTAATCAAGTCTTAACAAGTTTGATTGCTTAACATGTTGGAAACATTTAATCATGTAAATATAGTTTTCATTTAATATATAATCATGGAAAAGTTCGGGTCACTACATTTCAGTTTGTATAGAGGTCGTAGCAGCTGTCCGAAGTCAGCCTTTTGTTTCGATCTCTATTCTTGTTGAAAACTTACTTTAGCTTTTACGAATGATGATGATGATGACGATGATGATACTTAAGACTTAATTTATTAACTTTTAAACTTTTAGGGACAATATACTGACTTAGTGACCTTTGACTTCGGTTGACGACCTTTCGGACCGACTTACTACTTGCATATTTTTCATATCGACTTTTACCGCATTGTTCACTGTGAGTTATAGCTTCCCTTTTTACTTTAACTATTTTTGGGACTAAGAATACATGTGCTTTTTATGTTTTACATACTAGACACGAGTACTTAAACTTTATATATGTGTGGGTGACATAACGGCACAAAGATTCCCCTTAGCTCGGTAACGTTTAGTCATTGGTTTATGAACCGGTGAACGCGAATATTAGATATGGATCCATAGGGTTTGACATCCCCACTCGGGCTAGTCGCGCTAGCATTCAACGGGTGTTTAATACTTCGTAAACAGACGCACTCGCCACGGATAAGCATATACTTTTCATACTGTTTTGAATACGAAATCTGGTGGTCTACATTACATTACTGATTACAAACAAACTATAGCTCACCAACATTCGTGTTGACCTTTAAGCGTGTATTTCTCAGGTGCTTAGATGTTGTTGCTTCCGCTGTTAGACTTGCTGTCTTGGTATTATAGACTTGCTGTTACAGACTTGCTGTGTTAGATTTCTGCTGCATTACTTAGAGATGTCTCAATCATGGAACTTTTATTTTGCATTAGCAACTTATGTTATTCTCAAATAATGGCTTTGTAATGACCTTTGTGTCACGTACTTATGTTAATGCTTTTTATTCGTAGAAGCACGTTACCTTTTGTAAAACATTTGACGTTGGTAAAGACGTTACCTTTTCATGAATGCAAAACTTGTTTTAAAACAGCATGTAGTATTATACCGTGTAATGGACCTGTTGTTGACGATTCGTACATGATGGTTTTGTACGGGGCGTCACAAAATGAATCTAGGTATGTAATGTTGGACTATATCTTTTGAGACGCTTCAGATATTGACCCTCTGCGATTGCACACCTTACACACACTAACATCCGACATTGCAAACCATTACTCATAACAAAGTCTTCAACGATCTTCCTCATCCTCAGTGACTTAGTGTAGTGACCCGAACTTTTCCATGTTTATATATATTAATTGAGATTGATATTTACATGATTAAATGTTTCCAACATGTTAAGCAATCAAACTTGTTAAGACTTGATTAATTGAAATATGTTTCATATAGACAATTGACCACCCAAGTTGACCGGCGATTCACGAACGTTAAAACTTGTAAAAATGACATGACGATATATATATGGATATACATATGGTTAACATGAGATTATGATAAGTAAGTATCTCCATAAGTATATTAACAATGAGTTATATACATATAAACAAGACTACTAACTTAAGGATTTCGAAACGAGACATATATGTAACGATTATCGTTGTAACGACATTTAAATGTATATATATCATATTAAGATATATTAATATATCATAATATCATGATAATATAATAATTTAACATCTCATTAGATATAATAAACAATGGGTTAACAACATTAATTGAGATCGTTAACTTAAAGGTTTCAAAACAACACTTACATGTAACGACTAACGATGACTTAACGACTCAGTTAAAATGTATATACATGTAGTGTATTTAGATGTATTAAAATACTTTTAGAAGACTTCAAGACATATATCAAAATACTCATACTTAACGAAAATGGTTACAGTTACTTTCCCATTCTTTTCTTTCATCAAGAATTCTAGTCGTATTCTTACCCGTATTATACACAGCTTCAAAACGTACTTACTATGGGTATATACCAATAGGAACTAGCAAGGGATTCTACTCTTGATTATGTCATGTATGACTAATTAATTTTAACTTCTACCATGAGCTAGTCAACTAACTAGAACTCCTTTTAACCCCACTCACCACTCACCAATTACCACTCATCATTCACTCCATTTCACTTCCAATTCTCTTTCTAATTCTCTCTCAACACACACACACTATTATGAACGTATTTTTCCAGTAGTTAATCATCATCTTCATCAAAAATCACTTCAAGAATCAAGCTATAATCATCATAGGAAGAACACTTCAAAAATCCCTTCAAGTTTACTAATTTACTTCCAAGCTTTCTAATCCATTCCAAGTAATCATCTAAGATCAAGAAACCTTTGTTATATACAGTAGGTTATCTTTCTTATTCAAGGTAATATTCATATTCAAACTTTGATTCCATTTCTATAACTATAAACTATCTTAATTCGAGTAAAAATCTTACTTGAACTTGTTTTTGTGTCATGATCCTACTTCAAGAACTTTCAAGCCATCCAAGATCCTTTGAAGCTAGATCATTTCTTGTCACTTCCAGTAGGTTTACCTACTAAACTTGAGATAGTAATGATGTTCATAACATCATTCGATTCATATATATAAAATTATCTTATTCGAAGGTTTAAACTCGTAATCACTAGAACATAGTTTAGTTAATTCTAAACTTGTTCGCAAACAAAAGTTAATCCTTCTAACTTGACTTTTAAAATTAACTACACACATGTTCTATATCTATATGATATGCTAACTTAATGATTTAAAACCTGGAAACACGAAAAACACCGTAAAACCGGATTTACGCCGTCGTAGTAACACCGCGGGCTGTTTTGGGTTAGTTAATTAAAAACTATGATAAACTTTGATTTAAAAGTTGTTATTCTGAGAAAATGATTTTTATTATGAACATGAAACTATATCCAAAAATTATGGTTAAACTCAAAGTGGAAGTATGTTTTCTAAAATGGTCATCTAGACGTCGTTCTTTCGACTGGAATGACTACCTTTACAAAAATGACTTGTAACTTATTTTTCCGACTATAAACCTATACTTTTCTGTTTAGATTCATAAAATAGAGTTCAATATGAAACCATAGCAATTTGATTCACTCAAAACGGATTTAAAATGAAGAAGCTATGGGTAAAACAAGATTGGATAATTTTTCTCATTTTAGCTACGTGAAAATTGGTAACAAATCTATTCCAACCATAACTTAATCAACTTGTATTGTATATTATGTAATCTTGAGATACCATAGACACGTATACAATGTTTCGACCTATCATGTCGACACATCTATATATATTTCGGAACAACCATAGACACTCTATATGTGAATGTTGGAGTTAGCTATACAGGGTTGAGGTTGATTCCAAAATATATATAGTTTGAGTTGTGATCAATACTGAGATACGTATACACTGGGTCGTGGATTGATTCAAGATAATATTTATCGATTTATTTCTGTACATCTAACTGTGGACAACTAGTTGTAGGTTATTAACGAGGACAGCTGACTTAATAAACTTAAAACATCAAAATATATTAAAAGTGTTGTAAATATATTTTAAACATACTTTGATATATATGTATATATTGTTATAGGTTCGTGAATCAACCAGTGGCCAAGTCTTACTTCCCGACGAAGTAAAAATCTGTGAAAGTGAGTTATAGTCCCACTTTTAAAATCTAATATTTTGGGATTAGAATACATGCAGGTTTTATAAATGATTTACAAAATAGACACAAGTACGTGAAACTACATTCTATGGTTGAATTATCGAAATCGAATATGCCCCTTTTTATTAAGTCTGGTAATCTAAGAATTAGGGAACAGACACCCTATTTGACGCGAATCCTAAAGATAGATCTATTGGGCCTAACAAACCCCATCCAAAGTACCGGATGCTTTAGTACTTCGAAATTTATATCATATCCGAAGGGTGTCCCGGAATGATGGGGATATTCTTATATATGCATCTTGTTAATGTCGGTTACCAGGTGTTCACCATATGAATGATTTTTATCTCTATGTATGGGATGTGTATTGAAATATGAAATCTTGTGGTCTATTGTTACGATTTGATATATATAGGTTAAACCTATAACTCACCAACATTTTTGTTGACGTTTAAAGCATGTTTATTCTCAGGTGAATATTAAGAGCTTCCGCTGTTGCATACTAAAATAAGGACAAGATTTGGAGTCAATGTTTGTATGATATTGTGTAAAAATTGCATTCAAGAAACTGATTTCGATGTAACATATTTGTATTATAAACCATTATGTAATGGTCGTGTGTAAACATGATATTTTAGATTATCATTATTTGATAATCTACGTAAAGCTTTTTAAACCTTTATTTATGAAATAAAGGTTATGGTTTGTTTTAAAAATGAATGTAGTCTTTGAAAAACGTCTCATATAGAGGTCAAAACCTCGCAACGAAATCAATTAATATGGAACGTTTTTAATCAATAAGAACGGGACATTTCAGTTGGTATCCGAGCGTTGGTCTTAGAGAACCAGAATTTTGCATTAGTGTGTCTTATCGAGTTTGTTAGGATGCATTAGTGAGTTTGGACTTCGACCGTGTTTACTTGAAAAATGTTTGCTTAACAAATTTTGTTGGAAACTATATATTTTTAACATGTGAATATTATGTGATATATTAATCTCATAACGCGTTTGATATTATGTGATAGATGTCTACCTCTAGAACAAGTCCCATTGACTCACCTAATAATAATGAAGAGTCAAATGTAAATTGGAATGATTCGTGGACTGATTCACAAGTTCCCGAAGAGGAACCGGAAGAAGAGTCGGAACCGAAAGAAGAATCGGAACCGGAAGAAGAATCGGAACCGGAAGAAGAAATAGAACCGGTGGGGGAAATAATAAAACGGTTAAGTAAAAGAGAATCCTCAACCAACCGACCAAGGTTAATTATGGTCAATAGTGTTTCGGCCAAGGAAGCAAAATATTGGGAGGATTACCAATTCTCCGATGAATCGGATTCCGACGAGAATTCTGATGATGTTATAGAAATTACCCCAACTGAATTTAAAAAGGCAAAAGAAAATAATAAGGGAAAGGGCATAAAAATAGGGAAATCTAATTCCAACCCCGATGAACTTTATATGTATCGTCAACCCCCGAAGTCCTTAAGTTGTAACAATGACCCGGGAACCTCTAAACCACCAGGTTTTTCTAAACCAATGTGGACAACGACGGCTCGTATTAGGGGAACATCATATATCCCTAGAAACTTGGCAAAACGAACCAAAACCGAACAAGAAGAAATGAGCGAGTCGGAATAAGATAGTTGTATTCGTGTGGTGTAATATATGTAATATAGTGTGCTTATGCTTTATGATATATGTAAAAATTGCTTGTATTAATAAGTATTTTTTTTATGAATCTAACTCTTGTCTATTTTACAGTATAAAAACACAAAATGGATAGACAACCCAATATTTTAAGAGACCTACCCGGAGACATGATTGATGAAATCTTGTCTAGAGTCGGTCAGAATTCCTCGGCACAACTATTTAAGGCGAGATCAGTTTGTAAGACATTCGAAGAACGTTCCAAGAATGCCTTGGTTTATAAAAGGCTTTCGTTCGAAAGATGGGGGATATCACATTGGGAAATCCATAAGTTACGATGTGTTTACTTTGACGCATATATTGCGGGGAACCCAAATGCTATTTTACGCAACGGGTTAAGAAATTATTTTGACTCAGTATATCCGAATATAGGACTTCGTGATTTAGAAAAAGCGGCTAACATGCAACATAAAGAAGCATGTTATGCTTACGGGTTAGTAATGTTCGCTTCTCACCAAAGTGAGAACAAGAACATCGTGCTACAACTATTAAACAAAACGTTCCCACAAGTGACGGAGTCGGTAATTGGGGTAAGAAATGAGGTTTTTAGGTTATTACGAGACTGTTGGTCATTACGTAACCCTCGTCCCTTTGACGACGTTACAACACGCTGTCTTATCAACGGCCATAACGGTTATGTTCCACAAGACCAAGGATGGGAAGTAGTCCTAGTAAAACCAGAATGCATGACTTGTTTCTGGACGTATGAATTACGTGTCTTTATTGCCTTTGCTGAACGACTTGTGTACTAGCTAGAATTATCTTCACAACTATCTTGTATCAAAGTTATTGTGTGCTATATTTCATACTTTATGTAAAATAAGCGGTATTGTAAGTTTGTAAAATATTGTATAAAAGTTTGAACGCGAAATATTATTACAATCAGTTTTTCATATAGAATTGTAGTAGTTGAATTGTATATTAGCTACTAAGTATGAACTTAACGGGTAGGTACTACCCGAATTTAAACTTATAAAACGCTAATATGAAGAAAAAGCTTTTATAAATGAGTTCATATTATGCTACGAAATACTATTAACTACTCTTAATATTCTGTATGATTAACTTGTTCCATTTGACTATTTTGAAGGAAATGGCACCGACTACTCGACACACCGTGAATATGAATGAAGAGGAATTCCATACTTTTCTAGCTTCAAACATTGTAGCGACCCAACAAAATCGTCATTGACGGCGCCGTCTACTTAGGTCCCGTTACGTGGTCATAAGTCCTTAAGATGACGTTTGACTAAAAATATGTCGCATTCATTTCAAATGTAAAGGACGTTTCAAGTTTACAAAAGTAGTTCAACGACTAGTTACATTACAATGTTTAACGTACAATTGAAACCTATGCGACACAGTTTAAAAGCAAGTCAAGGGCTCCAAATATGCATGTATACTCGACATCCAAGCAAGTATCAAGAAGAGTGCGGAAGCATGTATCATATAGCATTCAGGGACCTGAGAAAACATAGAGAATCTGTCAACGAAAACGTTGGTGAAATCATAGGTTTAGTAAATGAGTATGTAAGTAAAATAAGTTGAACCACAAGTTATAGTATAAGTCGATTTTCCGAATCGTTTGAATTCCATAAGTATTGTTGTTTACCGAGCACCCAATTATCAAAGCTTAACCGTATCATTTACCTCAGCATAAAAGTGTTAGAACATACACCGTACCAGAATATATTTCATTCGCTTAACGGTAGCGAACCGTCCGAATGAGGGTTAGTCAAACCCGTATGGATCCACACAACATAGTCTCGCTTACACCATCTGATGTAATTAATGATAATTGAATTGAGGGTTTTCGTTCAAACTCGTCCGTATCTTTGTGTTCGTATTCGTGTTCGATGTATAAAAGTATGAAAGGTATATATGCATATGAAATGTATATAAGTATGTAACGTATATGTTTCTCAGCCCACGTTTTAAAAATATAAAAGTTGTTGAAAAAGTGGGACTATGATCTCACCTCGAGTGCACGAGTATAAAAGTACTTCACAAAGTAAACGTGTGCATGAAAGTTGCTTAGCCTTGACCTAAACAAGTAAGTTGTATCAATTTACCGGTTACGACACAAGGTCGGGTGAAATGTGTTCAATTAGTCCTATGGCTCGTTACGACTCGATTATATAGCATGTGAATCAAATTGTCAAGTTTCATGCAAGAATCAAATATAAAATAAGATTAGAGCGATTGCATAAGTGTTTTGTTAAGTTTGACTAAAAGTCAAACTTGGTCAAAGTCAACGAAAAAGTCAATGGGGTCGGGTCGGGTCCCGAACTATTTTCATGAGCTTAGAAATCATATATGAGCATGTTGTCCAAGTTTCATGTTGATCGGGGGTGTGTAGCATAGCAAACATTATTCAAAAATCGACAAAGTTGGACAGACCACTTTGGCGCGCCGCGCGGGTATATGGCGCGCCGCGCCATTACCTGTGCAGAGAATTCTGGCAGTTTTCACACTCAAGCACGAATCCAACTTTAAATACCCATAAATCCTAAACCGTAAACATCCAAAACAAGTATCTTATATCGTTGGAAAGGTATTTTGACAAGGAATACAACTAACTACTTTTCACCAAGCAAAAACATCAATTACAATAACCGAAAACTCGTCAATTGATCAATAAAGGTTTATTTTCAAAGTTCAAGTTCATCAAATGCATTTTAAGTTTCGGGAATCCAATTCACACATATGATATGCCGTTTTGAAGGTAATGAAACGTGCGTTACAACTAAACACTTACTAACAACATTTCATGGCATCCAAAGTATCAAAAGTTCATTTCAAGTTCATCAAACCCTAATCAAAATTCACAAACATCACAAATCATGTATTTGAAGTTTTCTTAATCAACCTACGCATCATAACGAAGCTAGTGATACTAGTAACACAATTAAAACATGAACTTTAACAATTTAACAACATTTAATCTTCCAAAATCAAAGATTAAGCACACCTATTTCAAGTTCATTCTAGTTACTCCAAAAACAACAAATCGAGCAAACAAAACATATATTCATGCTAGACACGAGCCATAGACACTAACTAACACCATTTCAAGTATATAAAACGAATTTAGAGAAATCTAGTGTTTTAGAAATGTTACCCAAATGTGATGAAATTGGTACCAAAATGTAGAGGATGAAGAGAGGATCACGAATATGTAATTTGTTTTAATGTTGGCCTCCTAGATCGAATTTAGATGATGATTGAATGAATTGGGTGTTATGGTTGTTCTTGCAACTAGAGAGAAAAGAAGGAGAAAGGAGGTGGAAGGTGAATGGAAATGAATGGATGAGAATGGTGGGTTGACTAGTTGACCTAGTCAACTAGTTTGCCCACTTGACAACTTCGGTCCCTCAAGTTTCAAAGCGGGTGCGTGAATTAACCGAACGAATATTTTAAAAACGCTAAAGTAACCGAGAGATGTTATAATTAAATAACAGAAATATTAAGAACGTTAGTTAACGAAAACTACGAATTTGAATAACGAAATATATTATTTAAAAAAAAAGATAGTGTTAAAAATAAATTTTAACGGAAAAATGCGGGATGTTACATTACCTACACCTTAAAGGAAATTTCGTCCCGAAATTTAGTTGGAAGTAATAGTCGATGTCTCTTACTCGAGACTTTACGTTGTCAATGCTATGAATAAGTGAAGATACATCCTTGGGCATTCTCATGAACTTTGACATTCGGGATTTCACGTTGTATTAAGGCTTTTTTACGATCCACAACTTCAACCGATTTTTCTACGAAGGGGAGTTTGTCATCGATAGTAAGTTTATCTAGAATGGCAGCACGTTCCTGTTCTGCAGGACACGTCTCTAAGTTTGTTACATGGAACGTAAGGTAAACGGAAACTTAATTGAGTCGGAAGTTCTAAACGGTAGGAAACGGTTCCAATACGCCTCAAGACTTCAAAAGGACCAATATTGCGGATATAAATTTCCTCAATTTCCTGAAACGGATTACACCTTTCCAAGGTGTGGTTTTCAATATTACACGGTTACTGACTTTAAATTTGAGAGATTTTCATCTAACATTGGTATAACTCCTTTGGCGACCACGGGACGTCTTGAGCCCTTCTCGGACTTGAACTATCTCAAAGGTTATTTCTTGAATGATTTCGGATCTGATGATTTGCTTGTCACCTACTTCGGTCCAACGAATAGGAGAACAACATTTGTGGTTATATAAAGTTTCGAAAAGTGCGCGTTAACACACGAGTGGTAACTACTGTTGTAAGAGGGATCAACTAAAGGCGACAATACAAGTTTGTAACATGTCTTTCCAAGATGTAAATTGTTCGTTTGCTTAGCTCGTCTGTTTGTGGAAGATACGCAGTACTCACGTCTAAACGTGTTCCGAAGGCTTCTTGTAAACAAGATGTGTAACGAGTATTTTCGATCCGGGATAATTGACAATGATACACCGTGTTGGAATATAATTTCTTAAGATATGCTTGGACAAGTTAGTTAGGGTTCGAAAGTGTTTGTTGGAACAGGTTTCTTGTCGGCTACTGAAAAATGTTCGTAAGGGCTAGTCACCCTCGTGGCGAATACTAGTAACACGTGAAGAGTCTCTCTCTCCATTGAGAAATTATATAAAAAGGTTTCCGTATACGGAAGTACGAGCGAAAAGATAGGAGTGAAATGAGAACTTAGAACAGGATGAGTTTATGTCTTGAGGTAGCCACATCGCGCATCTAGTGGTCAAATGTTGAGACGGGGTGGGAAACGAGATAGTACACGTAGTTGTATAGTTCGGAGTTGAGTAGTAATACTAGACGGTAACGGTGAAATAACAGAGTTATGTAATGTGGTACGTGATGACGAGAAGGTTGATTGAATCCATAATTAAGTACTCAAATTCTTCGTGTAAAATGACGAATTTCAGTTTACTTGATTTCGAGTCGAGAGAGTATGCCTTTCCGGCGTTCAAGTAGAAATATTTCCTTTTTTGATTCCATCTTGTGCTATACGAATTTAGCTAGCAAAGTTGGTGTGAATAATCACGGTCAAGGTTCGGGAATGGAGAGGTTTAAATTTCTCTTAGTGAGTTAACGAGGTTAAAGATCGTACAACGCGAGAAGAAGTCGGAAATGAATCTTCGGTAATAACCAGCGAGATCTAAGATTTTACGAATACAAGTCAGAGTTGTGAGGGTTTCCCGATTACGTGTGGCTTCGATTGCGAGATTTTATTGTAATACCCTGACCACTAACAACATGGTCTAGAAATTGGACTTTGTTTAACCAAAGTTCACACTTGGAGATTTTGGTATAGAGTTGCTCTTTCCTCAAGAGTTCAAGCGTAAGACAAAGATGTTGTTCGTTTTCTTCTTTGCTTGAATTGAATAGGTTAAAACATCACCTATGAATATGATGACAGATCTGTCTAGATAAGTTTACATATGCGACCCATCAGGCCCATGAATACGGAGGAAGCCTTTGTTAAACTGAACGACACTATAAGAAATTCATAACTATCGTAACGAATTTTGAAAACTGTTTTGGAGATAACCGGAATGGGGGTCGATTTTGGAATACACACGGAATTCTTGTGATTGATCAAGAGGTCATCGGTACGGGAAAGAGAATATCGGTTCTTAACCGGAAATTATTTAGTTCACGATAATCTATACACATGTAAGGGATCATTTTCTTCTTAACGAATAGGTTTTGAGTTCCCTAGTTCTATAGGTGTCAAGTCTTCAAATTCTCCACCCAAAAAGTTTAACGTAATAGTTTTCCGTCGGTCACTTGAATGGCATAGGTAGTGTCTAGGGGATATGGTGGTGTGCAAAGAGTACGAGTCAAGGCCTTGGTTATAAAACGTCTAACGGTACCCGAATTGAATAAACATGAAATATAAGGGTTGTTGAGAAGGAACGTACCCGTGACTAGTTGTCATCTCGGGCTTCCTCGGTGTTAATGTTGAAAGCTCGGCCGCGTGTATTGGGGTTTGTCTTCTTCTCCGGGCACGCATTCTTAAAATGACCCGGTTGGCCACATTCGAAACAAACGCCCGTCCTGTGTGCATTGGGCGCCTTTTGGGCGACGGGGGCGACACTCCTACAATCGTTGGCCGTATGACCACTTCCTTGGCACCGGTGGCAAGTTAACTTACCACATTCACCATAATGACGGTTGCGGCATTTGTTGCAAAATGGTTTGCTACATTCGCCATAATGATGTTTGTGGCACTTGTTGCAAGATGGTAGACTTCCGGCATAGCCTTTCTTGTCGTTGGAGGTGAAAGGCTTCTTGGCGGGGTTGTTGTTGTAGTTGCTCAATTCGGGGGCTTCCCATTTTCTTTTTGTCATAACCCGTCCTTAACCATAAGAACGTGTTAGATAACGTATGATTTCATTGCGAGGTATTGACCTCTATATGCGACATTTTTTTAAAGAAAAACTGCATATATTATACATTACAAACCATGATCCTTATTTTTGATACAAGCTTTGGACAAAATAAAGATGATTATCGTTTAGCGATAATCTTCGACTTACAAACTTTACAAATGATAATAACAACCCGATTTCTAGCATATTTTACAACACAAGTTCTTGGATATGCAGTCTTATTTTTGACACAAATATGCGTACGCAAGATCCTGCTTAGATTCAACATGATGCAGCGGAAGCTTCTAATTATCACCTGAGAATAGACATGTTTAAAACGTCAACATAAAGTTGGTGAGATATAGGTTTAATGCCGGCAGCGATATAAATATAGACCACAAGATTTCATATATAAACATTTTAATAAAAATATTCTAAGTGGTTGAGCACTTGGTAACCATACTTAACATTTAATCACGTCGCATATTCCCTTTATTATGAAATCTTACTACACCGTACCAAGTGTAGTCACAAAACGAAGTACTGTGCAACCGTTGAATACTGGTCGTCCAGTCCGGTTGGGGTTGTCAGGCCCGATAGATCTATCAACAGGATTCGCGTTTACAATACCGCTGTAAATAACAGTTACCAAGCTACAGGGAAGTATGCCAGTGGTACAACTCAACGTAGAATATATTTTTCAGTTACTTGTGTCCATAACGTAAAACATAAAATACATGTATTCTCATCCCGAAATATTTAGAGTTTAAAAGTGGGACTATATACTCACGTTCGTCTTGAAGATATATATATTTTTGACTTGGTCTTCCGGTTGATATCACGAACCTATCCATATATAATATATCAATACCTTCTTTTTAAACAAACGTCTCATATATATACTTGTTATACTTTTAATACTTTGAATAATTTCTTAGTCCGTAGTTAGCATTTCGTTGTTAGTAATTCAATTTTAATGGTTCATTTGTAGATGTTTAATATACCCGCAATGAAATAAATAAAACCCCCAACGAAATAAATAAAACCCCATCGTATATGTATTGGTCGAGATTAATCTTGACCCACGGTACCGGTGTTGTCAAATGACGTGTTGCGTACATAAAGTACCGGTGTTGTCAAATGACGTGTTGCGTACAAACATGGGATCTTATGATTAATCTTCTCGTATTGTTTACGGGTGATCCTGAACCATATAAAATTGAATTATAAGTACATATATATAAAATATCATGTTATCTTAGAAAGATGTGATTTTATTTAATTTTTCCCAATTAATCCCGAAGTTAAACAAGTCTTGGATAACCAATTTTGTTTCGGTCATAGTTTCTTCGTCACAAATCCGTTTTAGTTGATTCAACTTGCCATCTCCTTGGATCGAGTTCCTATTTAAGACTATGAACTGAAAATACCTTGGTTTGTATTCAAAATCACACGGCATAGGTGAAACTTTAGTGAAACTTATGAAGTTAAACATTTTCCTTTATGTAAACAACCTTAAATGATTATTTTTCTAAAAATACTTATACTTTGAATTAAATCATGAAATTTTTATGTGTTATCATATTCATATTAAAAATCATTTTTCCAGAAGATAAACTTCCAATTCAAAGTTTAAGATGGTTTTTAATTATCCAACCCAAAACAGTCCCCGGTTGCACTCCGACGTCGTAAAAACAGTTTTTAAGGTGTTCTTTGAAAAACCAAGTTATACCTTGTTAAATTAGCATGTAATTAAGTTATATTACAGGTCTTGAAGTATTTTAAAAGTTAAGTTAGAAGGATCTATTTAGTTTGCAAACAAGTTTGAAAACTTTCAAACTATGTTCTTGTTGTTAAAATTTTATACCACAAAATAAGATAGCTATATATATATGAATCGAATAAGGTTATGAACATAGTTACTACCTCAAGTTCCTTGGACAAGGTTGCTGTAAAAGAGGAGTAAGAACCTAGAACTAAAAGGGTGATGGAATTGGATGAAAGATTGGAAGTAAGTTTGTGTTCTTGGAAGGATTCTTGAAGTGTTTTTGTAAAGGTTTTCTTATGGTGATTAAGTGATGTTTTTGAAGCTAAATGATGGGGAAAATGCTTGGAGATGATCAAGTATGAAGTTAAGAGTATTTTGAGAGAGAAATGGGAGTGTAAGTATGAGAAAATGGGGTGAAGAAATGGTGTGCATGCATAAAAACGTTTTTAGGTTATAAAGGAAAAAAAAGATACCTAACTTTGTTTTCTTGCTAAATAATTCATGCTACTTGACAAATGGTTGGTTCCACATGTTTCTTAATCATTTAAGGCTGCTAAGGAGCAGATTTGTATTGGTATATACCAATAGTAAATACATCTAGAAGCTGCGTATGATACGGGTACATATACCCTAGATATACGTGTAGAAATCTTTGAGAAAACGGAACGAGGATTCAAATATAGCTATCTTTTGTAAATATACTTATATTGTTTTATGTATGTAAGCCCTTTAAAAGTGATAAAATACATATCTATACGATGCATGTATAAGTATTATAGGTTATAAGTATTTATGTCGAAGAACGTTACGTATAGTTATCGTTTTGAAAACTTAAGTTAGTAGTTTCAAAATATACTTATAACTCATTGTTATTAGTACCCAATGAGATGTTAAACATCCTTAGATCATGTTAAATATATATAAATACATATATATACATAAACGTATAATTATCGTATGTTATATAGTTCGTGATATCATCGGTCAAATTGAACGGTCAAACGTTGTGTAAAACTCTTTTCGAAGACATAAGTCTCAACAATTTGGATTGCTTGTCATGTTGGTAAGGTTTAATTTATGTAAATATTAATCTTATAAATATAGAATGATCGAAAAAGTGCGGGTCATTACAGTACCTACCCGTTAAATAAATTTCGTCCCGAAATTTTAAAATTGTACCTATTTTGCGTCATCGGGAAACAAGTGTGGATACTTTTGTTTCATTTGATCCTCTCGTTCCCAAGTAAACTCGGGACCCCTTCGAGCATTCCAACGAACCTTAACGATCGGTATGTTGCTCTGCTTGAGCCGTTTAACTTCACGATCCATGATTTCGATTGGTTCTTCGATGAATTGTAGTTTCTCGTCGACATGGATTTCTTCAAGAGGAATGGTGAGGTCTTCCTTTGCAAGACACTTCTTAAGGTTCGAGACGTGAAAGGTATTATGTACTCCGGCGAGTTGTTGCGGTAACTCGAGTCGATAAGCTACCGGTCCAATGCGTTCGATGATCTTGAACGGGCCTACATATCATGGGTTCAGTTTACCTCTTTTACCGAAACGTATTACACCTTTCCAAGGTGACACCTTTAGCATAACCATGTCACCGATCTGAAACTCTAATGGTTTCCTTCGGACATCGGCGTAGCTCTTTTGGTGACTACGGGCTGTTTTCAATCTCTCTTTGATTTGTACTATCTTTTCAGTAGTTTCATGTATGATCTCGGGACCAGTTAATTGTCGATCTCCTACTTCATTCCAACAGATAGGAGATCTACACTTCCTTCCATACAATGCTTTGAATGGTGCAGCTTTAATGCTCGCATGATAACTATTATTATACGAGAATTCTGCTAACGGTAAATACTTATCCCATCCGTTTCCAAAATCGATCACACATGCCCTGAGCATGTCTTCAAGAGTCTGAATTGTTCTTTCACTCTGCCCGTCGGTTTGCGGATGATATGCGGTACTCATATCCAGACGAGTTCCTAGTGCCTCCTGTAGTGATTGCCAGAACTTTGAGGTAAATCTACTATCACGATCAGATATAATGGAAATAGGTATTCCATGCCTTGAAACAACTTCCTTTATATACAATCGTAATAGTTTCTCCATTCTATCCGTTTCCTTTATAGGCAAGAAATGTGCAGACTTGGTGAGACGATCAACAATCACCCAAATGGTGTCGTAACCCCAGGCAGTCTTTGGTAACTTCGTGATGAAATCCACGGTAATACCATCCCATTTCCATTCTGGGATTTCTGGTTGTTGAAGTAACCCTGACGGCTTCTGGTGTTCTGCTTTGACCTTGGAACAAGTTAAACACTCCCCAACATATGTTGCTACGTCTGTCTTTAAATTAGGCCACCAATAACGTGTCTTAAGATCTTGATACATCTTTCCAACTCCAGGATGTATCGAGTATCTTGTCTTATGTGCCTCGTTCAATATCAACTTCCTTAATCCACCCAACTTCGGTACCCAAATACGATTTGCAAAATATCGAATTCCGTCTTCCCGTATAACGAGTTGCTTCTCATACTTCTTCATTATTTCATTTCTTATGTTTTCTTTATTGAGTGCTTCTTGTTGAACCTCTTTGATTTGTGAGTTGAGATTCATGCAAATTTTTATGTTCATCGCTCGTACTCGAATTGGTTCTCGTTCCTTTCTGCTTAATGCGTCAGCCACTACATTCGCTTTCCCGGGATGATAGCGAATCTCACAATCGTAGTCGTTTATCAGCTCGATCCACCTACGTTGCCTCATGTTCAGCTGTTTCTGATCGAAAATATGTTGAAGACTTTTATGATCAGTAAACACAGTGCATCTAACCCCATATAAGTAGTGTCTCCATATCTTTAACGCAAACACGACTGCTCCCAGTTCTAGATCATGCGTCGTATAATTCCGCTCGTGAATCTTCAATTGTCGAGATGCGTATGCAATAACTTTCTTCCGTTGCATAAGAACGCAACCAAAACCTTGTCGTGAAGCGTCACAATATATTTCAAAATCATCGTTCCCTTCTGGTAACGATAAAATAGGCGCCGTAGTTAACTCCTTCTTTAGTATTTGAAATGCGTTCTCCTACTCAGAGGTCCATTCATATTTCTTCCCTTTTTGCGTTAACGCTGTCAACGGCTTAGCTATTCGGGAAAAATCTTGAATAAACCTTCTATAATAACTGGCTAAACCCAAAAATTGGCGTATCTGCGTTGGTGTCTTAGGAGTCTCCCATTTTTCAATGGCTTCAATTTTTGCTGGATCAACCTGAATTCCTTTGCTACTAACAACGTGGCCAAGAAATTGCACTTCTTTCAACCAGAAAGCACATTTAGAAAATTTAGCATATAGCTGTTCTTTTCTTAACAACTCTAATATCAACCTTAAATGCTGCTCATGCTCTTGCTCACTCTTGGAATAGATAAGAATATCATCAATGAAAACGATAACAAACTTATCTAAATATGGACTACAAACTCGATTCATGAGGTCCATGAATACAGCTGGCGCATTTGTCAACCCAAACTGCATGACCAAAAATTCGTAATGACCATAACGTGTCCGAAAAGCAGTTTTTGGTATATCTTCTTCTTTGACACGTAATTGATGATAGCCCGATCTTAGGTCAATTTTCGAGTACACACATGATCCTTGGAGTTGATCAAATAAGTCGTCAATTCTCGGTAGTGGATACCGATTCTTGATAGTTAACTTATTTAATTCACGATAATCTATACACATTCGGAAAGATCCGTCTTTCTTCTTGACGAATAAAATTGGAGCTCCCCACGGTGAAGTACTTGGTCGTATGAATCCACGATCCAGTAATTCTTTTAACTGACTCTGAAGTTCTTTTAACTCGGACGGTGCAAGTCTATATGGAGCACGGGCAACCGGTGCAGCTCCTGGTACAAGATCTATTTGAAATTCTACAGATCTAAATGGAGGTAATCCCGGCAACTCTTCCGGAAATACTTCAGGAAAATCTCTTGCCACAGGCACGTCATTGATGCACTTCTCTTTTTCTTTCTTTTCGACTTTATTAACATGTGCTAAGATAGCATAGCACCCTTTCTTCAAGCACTTTTGAGCTTTCAAATAACTAATGAGTTTTAGCTTTGAGTTACCCTTCTCTCCATAAATCATTACTGGCGTTTTATTCTTACGAGGAATGCGAATTGCCTTCTTGGCGCACACAACTTCGGCTCCTATTTTGGACATCCAGTCCATGCCGACTATTACATCAAAACTTCCTAATTCTACGGGTATCAAATCAATCTTAAATGTTTCTCCGGCTAAATTTATTTTACAATCACGGCAAATTTTATCGGCTTTAATTAGTTTACCATTAGCTAACTCAATCATGTACTTAGCATCTAGAGGTAATGATGAACAATTCAATTTAGCATGAAAGTCTCTACACACGTAACTTCTATCAGTACCAGTATCAAATATAATAGATGCGGATAAGTTATTAATGGTAAACGTACCCGTAACAAGCTCCGGGTCTTCACACGCCTCTCTAGCATTAATAACAAATGCTCTCCCTCGTGCAGGTCCGATATTTTTCTCTGGATTCGGGCACTGGTGTCATACCCCGTCCTAGTCCGTCCGGACGAAGTCACCAACATCTGGTTTCATTGCGATGATCGACTCCAAATAATGTCTTTAAAATGAGCAAGTGCACAGCGGAAGATTTCTTTCGTATCTGAGAATAAACATGCTTTAAAGTGTCAACCAAAAGGTTGGTGAGTTCATTAGTTTAACATAAATAATCATTTCATAATTTTAATAGACCACAAGATTTTCATTTTTTTTTCATTTCTCATAAACATACGTCCCATGCATAGAGACAAAAATATCATTCATATGGATTGAACACCTGGTAACCGACATTCACAATATACATATAAGAATATCCCCATCATTCCGGGATCCTCCTTCGGACATGATATAAATTTCGAAGTACTAAAGCATCCGGTACTTTGGATGGGGCTTGTTGGGCCCGATAGATCTATCTTTAGAGTTCGCGTCAATTAGGGCGTCTGTTCCCTAATTCTTAGATTACCAGACTAAAAAGGGCCATATTCGGTTTAATAATCCAACCATAGAATGTAGTTCCGATCATTTGTGTCTATTTCGTAAAGCATTTATAAAAGCAGCGCATGTATTCTCAGTCCCAAAAGTATATATTGCAAAAGCATTTAAAAAGGGAGCAAATGAAACTCACACATATAATTATTGTAAAATAGTTAATAAAGCATTTGCATGTATTCTCAGCACAAAAACGTAAAGAGTAAAAGGGAGCAAATGAAACTCACACTTATAATTATTGTAACACAGTTAATAAAGCATTTGCATGTATTCTCAGCCCAAAAACGTAAAGAGTAAAAGGGAGCAAATGAAACTCGCACTTATAATTATTGTAAAACAGTTAATAAAGCATTTGCATATATTCTCAGCCCAAAAACGTAAAGAGTAAAAGGGAGCAAATGAAACTCACCTAATGTATTTTGTAGTAAAAATACATATGACAATATTGAACAAAAGCAGGGTTGGCCTCGGATTCACGAACCTATATAATTCATTTATATATTAAAACGTATAATGGAAATCTCATAATTTCATTCATTAATATATGTTATTTATGTAATTGTAATCATAATATTCATACTAAATTTCATTTAAAAATCATATATTTTTATTATATCTTAAATTATGTGTTATATATATTTGTTTTGTATATATATATCAAAAATGATTATTGTAGTTATTTCAGTATCTATATATATTTAGTATTATGTTAATATACCTAATTTTGTCATATGTAGTCATATGTATAATGATAATATGTTTTTCATATAGTTATTTGGAATATCAATATATTTATAGTATATATAATAAATGTGTTTTTATGTACAAAATATTTATTTGTCAAAATGATAGTTTTTAATATTAAAGTTTTACTAATGAACATAATAATAACTTTATTAATAATGAAAATATTAATGCTAATAATGACTTTGTTAATAACGATACTTATGTTAATAATATTCATAATAATCTTAATAACTATAACAATGTTATTAATACAAATATTAATTAAAATAATAATGATAATGTTAATAAAAACCACTTATATTAATACTAATACTAAAAATCATAAAATTATCCTAATACAAATATTAATGGGAATTATATCATTTTTATACTAATAATGATAATAATAATCATAATCTTAATGATAATAGTAATATAATTGTATTTATTATTTATGATAATAATTAAAGGTAACTAATACTTATTAGTAACACTAACAATAATAATAACTATAATACTTAGAAATAATACCAAAAATTAATAACAACAATAATAATAATAACAATAATAATAACAATTAGTAAGAAAACTACCTCTCAAGAAAAAGTTCCAAAAACAAATGCCTATGCCCAGGCTCGAACTCAAGACCTTTCGCACACCCGTTTAACACCCTAACCATCCCTCCATTAATTCTTTTAGATTTTTAAAATCTCATAAAATATTTATAACCCGTTACACCGTTTCCATTTTCTTATTCTTAATCTCTTTGGCCCAGCTTCATTTTCGGCCCAATAGACAATAAGATTTCGGCCCAACAGTGTTTACTCACGGCCCAGCAGTAAGGAGGTATCGGCCCAGCAGAAATATTTAACTCCACGGCCCAAATTTTGGCCCAACCAACCTGCACCTCTTTAAGCAGCTTTTAATAATTTAAAAAAAAAACTGCAGGTCCCTGGGTTCGAACTCAGGACCTTCTGTTCTCTAATCAAACGCCCAAACCACTGATCTATATGATTCTTTTCGAAATATTGCATACCTAAATTCTTTTAATCCCTTTTATTCAGTTTTCTTTTTCTTCTCAACTTAAAACCCACTTGACTTCTGTTTCAATTTTTTTTTTCTTCTGCATCTTTCATCATCATCTTCAATGCCACGATCATCATCATATTCGCTGCAAATTCATCATGTATCATCATCTATCATCATCGACACCATTTATCATCATCATTTAATCACCTCATCATCATCCTCATCAAGCATCGTCATCATCATATCGTTATCTCCATCATTACGATACCATAAACTCATCAACATACTCGACGTTATCACATCGAATTCAAGACTTCATGTATCACAATCATTTCCAACGAAAATAATAGTAAAAAAAATAGAACATGAAATAAACCCAGCAATATTATGTATCATCAATATCACGTGTTCCTTTCACCATCGAATCACTAATCATCGTCTTCTTAATATTATCACTATTTTTATGTAACCTTCTTCTTCTTCTACCATCATTAACATAACCGTCTTCATCCTTCTTCGATGTTGTAATATATATAATACATAATAACTAGTAACAGTAGTACATGGTAACGAATTTCAAGGGAAACAAAAACAGAAGCAAGTGAGTATAAATGGCAACTAATCACGATGATGGTGGTGGTTACATGGTGATCTCCATTGGTTATCAAGGTAGGTGATGATAGTTACGGTGGTTAGCTGTAAATAAAATAAAAATGGTGGATGATGGAAGTGGGTGTTTCACGGCTGTAAAACGTAGCAGCAGTTGGTGATGGATTTAAGGTGGTGTAAGGTCATGGTGATGATGGGAGATCGATTAACAGAAAAAGATTTAAAGGTGGTGATGGCGGATGGTTGTAATTTTTGTGCTTGTGGTGTTTTGGCTCGTTTGGTGGTGACCGGCGGTGGTGGTTCTCCGGTGATTGAGGGATGGTTGTATGGTGGTGATGTCCAAGGATGGTGAAGGTGGCTGTGGAGTAGAGTTGTACAAGAAACGAAAAAGAAAAAAAATCAAGTGGTTATATATATATATCTCTATCTCTCGGTGTATATGTACGTTTATGTGTTCGTGTAGTGAAGAGAATGAGAATTCATAGGTTTTAGTTTTTAGGATGGTACTCCATAAAAGTAAAGATAGAAGATGGATAATTTAAGTGCTGAGTGAGATAGAGGAAATGTGGGTGTGGTGATCATCCTCTAACAATCATTCATATAATTATTACTATAAAGTAAATTTAATAAATAATAATAATAATTAATAATAATAATATAATGAAAATGGATCACATGATGCACATAAATCATATGATTATTGTAATAGTTTAGCAGCCGGATAGTGTAGTTTAGTTACCGACAGTTTTCAGGGAGCGTGTCCATTGCTAAACAGTTAACGTATAAAAAAGTTCCTAAAAATCCCAAATTTTTAGAGTAAATGTAATTAATTATTTCACATTACCTGTTTGAAACCTGATCAAAAAGGCTCGAAAATTATTTATTTTCTGTTCCAATTTATATGTACGGAATGCTAATGTTGAAACTTAAAAATGTAAAAAAAAATATTTTTGACAAATCTAAAATCTTGGTAATCAATTTACAGTCCAACTTTTATTTTAGTCCATCATGAACATGTAATATATCTATATTAAAATTAACGAAACGTCAACCGGGTGTTAATGACGTTTACTAATTAGGCTCGAAATCATTAATTTTCAATATACACATTCTATATATATATATATATATCAAATCTTAATTAATAAGTTTAAGTAAATAAATATATTAATTATATTCTTTTAAACAACTAAATATAATATTATATATTTACAAGTAATATTCATGTATATATATATATATATATATATATACATACTTAAATATATATGAATCTATTTACTATTAGTTGTTCGTGAATCGTTGGAAACAGTCGAAGGTCAATTGAATATATAAACATAGTTTCAAAATTTTCGAGACTCAACATTACAGACTTTGCTTATCGTAATGGAATCATATAAAGATTAAGGTTAAATTTGGTCGAAAATTCCCGGGTCATCACAGTACCTACCCGTTAAAGAAATTTCGTCCCGAAATTTGAGTGAGGTCGTCATGGCTAACAATAAAAATGTTTTCATGACGAATATGAATTGATAAATAAATTTCATCATCATTGAGTACTATAGCCAAAACGATTCGATTATGCGAAGCGTACGAGTGAAGTTATTACAAAAGAGTGAAATGCGAAAGACAAGTTTCATCATATCTTTTGACTAGTCATGGTTGAATTCCGGAATTCAAGGGATTTAAAGAAAATCTTCGAAATCTAAAAGATTTGAATCTTCGGCGAGTAAGGAAATTAAGATCTCTATAATTAAATATGGTGATCTGCCTCGATTACTATGTCTGATATTTCCATTATAAATTAAACTCCTCTGCTCCATTATTCTCACCATTCCTATACTTTCTTTCTTAGTTCATATATCCAAAAGATTGTGAAAATGCTTAGTCCAGTTCTAATCCCTAATATTTTCCTAATTATCATTTCTGTCATCCTTCTTTTCAATTTTCCATCAGAAAAATCTGTTTACTTTTAATATAACCTTGGGGTGATACAACTCTTAATTATGCCGTGTCTTTATATTGCTATTCCTATTAATATTCACGGTTTGTAACCTCCGTATTGTTATTGGGCTTTATATTTTCTCTTATATTTTTGGAGTTCTTTGCCTTTTTATTATCCTCCCGACCTCTAATAAAGCAAGTAATGGTCCATAATAGTATGGAATTTTAGATAAACATCGTGTTCTAAATAAGAACTAATGTATTAGCACGATTTGATTTGTCAAATTACCAGAATCACTGAGAATAGAACTATCTAGAATATATTTTCTGGATATGTTCAGAAGTTAATCAAAATAAAAGAGTTATGTAACATGGCACATGATGATGGTATAATCTACTGTGAACCATCATCACGTTTCATTAGAAACTCAGCATGACTTACTATAATATAATCACGTTGATCAAGTGTCATTATATTATACTAACTCATGCATCAGTTCCCAACATTACTTCAATAACATTTGTATTTTAAGCTTGAAAGTTTACAGAATATAGAAACTAACAGTTTCTATATGATGTAACACTGATAGCACAAAGAGATAAATGATTTCAGGTAAGAATAGTTATGAAAATATCTTCAGAAATATGGAGGATATTTATAAATGGATATACGATGATATCTTGGAATTTCTAATATCGATGGATGATGAAGAAGATTTATCTGTAAGGGTTTAGATTCGGAAGCAAGGTATTCGCTAAAGATTTCATCAGAAACAGAATCATTTGGATTTTTTGAAGTCAAACTTATTCCTTGTGATTTGTCCACGGCTTCCTTCATAGTTTCGCATAATTCGCTTTTCGGTACTAAATTTTCTATTGAATGTTTCCAATATAATGATACACAGGAAGCACGAAGAGGTATATAATTTCGGACGAGAATATTTATGAAAATATCCTCAGAAATATCGAAGATATTGATGATGATATTTTGGAATTTCTAAGTTCGATAGTTGATGGAGAAAAATTTTCCGTAAGATTTTAACATGACTTCGGAGCAAGATATTCTCTAAAGATTTCAATGGATCTAGAATTATCTGGATTCTTTGAATATAGGGTATGGTCCTTGTATTTGTCCTTGGTCTCCTTCGTGGTTAGCTCAATCCGTTTTTCAGTTCCAACTTTTCTGAGCTTTTCCAACATACTATTCTTTATCATTAAACTTCCGACGATTTAGGTCGTTTACGGTTGTCTACAGTTTCTGCTGCTTCATTCAGCTTTTTCAACATTCAGAGTATTGGTTTGTAGACTGGGTGCTGTTCAGAATTTTCAGAATGAAAGACCATAATTCTAAAAAAAGTAATTATTATACATATAACTGTTGATGTAGATATGTTGTGCGTTTTCAATGTACTGATTGTTGATTCCCGATAATTGGTATGGCAGTTCTCGTTACAAGATGCGAATGAGTATATGATAGGGTTTCAATGAATAAATATAATAATTTGTCAGATAGATTTAAGCCTAGGAGCAACGAGGTTGCTGGTACGTCTACTGGTAATATGGTGGAATATAAAAGAATTCTCCGGTATCAACAGGGTAATTGCATATGTATCAGGATTATAGTAAGACTACTTCGAATGAAAAGCCAAAGTTGACTTGCTGGAGCTGTGACAAAATAGGCTAATTTGGAGAGAGATTGTAAAGTTATTTTCGGTAATAATAATGCTAAAGGAATCAGTACATCTACGTGTTAAACGTTTACTCAGTTTCTGAGAGTTTTCAGGTGCATAACTATACGCATCAATCTCTTCTTTCGTAAATGAAGTGCGGTTGGTTCTTCTTCTCGATTGAGGTGTTTTCAAGAATCATGAAAGATTTGAACGTAAATTGGAATCGTCAAGATACAAACGAGGTTTAAGATGAAATCAAGTGGCAAACTTGAAGAATTGTTTAGTTTCATATGTTATAGTCAATATTTTAATTCATTTTAATTGTCCAATGTTGGTAGTCCACAGTTGATAGTCTACAGTTAGCAATTCAATAATTCATATATAGTTTAATATATAATATTCGAATTAATTAATACGTATCGTGACCCGTATTCGTCTCAGACTCGATCACAACTCAAAGTATATATATTATTATAGAATCAACCTCAACCCTGTATAGAGAACTCGATCATTACTGCATATAGAGTGTCTATGGTGATTCCAAATAATATATATAGATGCGTCGATATGATATGTCAAAACTTTGTATACGTGTCCCGATATTTAAAGTGCGTAAAATAAATAACAGAAATTAAATGACGATAAATAAAGTGCGTAAAGTAAATAACATAAATTAAATGACGATAAAATAAATTGTGATAATTAAATTGCGATAAATAAAATGTAATATGGAATTAACAGTTAGCTAGGAACAGTTAGCTAGGATTTTGTTAGCGTGGTTTCTTAACATAATTACATATTGTTAATTAGTATGTTTCTAATCAATTTTTATTGTGTCCATTATTTCTTCATTATGCCACTTGTTGGATTCTGATAGGCCAAAATCCAAATATGAAATTGAATTTAAATGAAAATAGTTATTCTTTGGTGAACGGATACGTATATCGGTGGTTGTAAGTAGAATAGTAAATGACTATTGAATCAGCTTCGTCAAATGTATAGTGTAACTTATTAATGCGAAATCTAAATATTCCTCGGGTATTACCTACCCGTTAAAATATTTTCACCATTAACAGTTTGTACAATAAAAATGTTAATTACAATCTTTATGAAAACATATATACATATATATTTTCTTTAGACGTAATCATGGATTTAATGAGTCAATGTGATATTAAACTCATCAGATTTACGGCTAGAACTAGAGTACATAATCTCTAAAACATTAGAGATTACATAATCATCACTAAGGACTAAGATAGTTTACGTAGAATGATTCGTAGAATGATGATTATGCTTGAGGTACAGATTGCGATGTTGAGGCATGGATTGTTGATGGTACTGGTGCTGTTACTGATGGTACTGTTGGTGTCGGTGATGTTGGTGAAGCTGGTAAATTTTGCACCATATTCTCCAAATTGATTACTCGAGCGCAAAGTTCGCTAACTTCTTCTATTATTCCGGGATGATTGTCGGTCAGAACGAGCGGATGAAAAAGGTTTAGAATTTTAGATAGTACATAATCATAGCGAGCTATTCAGGAAATGATGGTGAAAATGGTGTTTCGGATTAGTTTGTCGGTAAGTACTTCAGATTCTTTGCCAAGAGTGCAGGTTGTTGAGTGGAAAGGATCGCCTTCTTCTCGTCTCCATCGGTTAAGTCAACTACGAACCCATCAGATGAATTGGTTGATTCATTCTGGTGACACCGCTTTCAGAGCTTAGGTGAAACTCCATATCGGAATAGCTGTCAGAATAACTATCGGAATAGCTATCGAAATCTGAGGGACTCGAACTGGTTGAGGGATTTATCTCATACGATCAGATGAAGGATTTTCGATAAGAAATAGATTATAGGATGTAGATTAGTACCCTACAATACATAATTTACATATGCATATATAATACTAAAATCCCATAAGTTACGGAGGAATCTACGGAAGTTGTCAGGCAAAGTTATAGTAACAGATACGCTAAGATATGAAGTAGCAGATACGCTAAGATATGAATTTTGTCTATACACTATTCATGCAGTCAATGCAGTAAAACGTGTCTAGACTAAGAATGATAAGCAAGTGATTCTCTAAGAATGATAAGCAGGTAATTTTTGACACAAAATGATAAGCAAAGCTTTTGACATGCAGACACGGTCGAAGTCCAGACTCACTAATGCATCCTAACGACTTATCAGTTAGACACACTAATGCAGACATGGTTCGCTAAGACCACCGCTCTGATACCACATGTCATACCCCGTCCTAGTCCGTCCGGACGAAGTCACCAACATCTGGTTTCATTGCGATGATCGACTCCAAATAATGTCTTTAAAATGAGCAAGTGCACAGCGGAAGATTTCTTTCGTATCTGAGAATAAACATGCTTTAAAGTGTCAACCAAAAGGTTGGTGAGTTCATTAGTTTAACATAAATAATCATTTCATAATTTTAATAGACCACAAGATTTTCATTTTTTTTTTCATTTCTCATAAACATACGTCCCATGCATAGAGACAAAAATATCATTCATATGGATTGAACACCTGGTAACCGACATTCACAATATACATATAAGAATATCCCCATCATTCCGGGATCCTCCTTCGGACATGATATAAATTTCGAAGTACTAAAGCATCCGGTACTTTGGATGGGGCTTGTTGGGCCCGATAGATCTATCTTTAGAGTTCGCGTCAATTAGGGCGTCTGTTCCCTAATTCTTAGATTACCAGACTAAAAAGGGGCATATTCGGTTTAATAATCCAACCATAGAATGTAGTTCCGATCATTTGTGTCTATTTCGTAAAGCATTTATAAAAGCAGCGCATGTATTCTCAGTCCCAAAAGTATATATTGCAAAAGCATTTAAAAAGGGAGCAAATGAAACTCACACATATAATTATTGTAAAATAGTTAATAAAGCATTTGCATGTATTCTCAGCACAAAAACGTAAAGAGTAAAAGGGAGCAAATGAAACTCACACTTATAATTATTGTAACACAGTTAATAAAGCATTTGCATGTATTCTCAGCCCAAAAACGTAAAGAGTAAAAGGGAGCAAATGAAACTCGCACTTATAATTATTGTAAAACAGTTAATAAAGCATTTGCATGTATTCTCAGCCCAAAAACGTAAAGAGTAAAAGGGAGCAAATGAAACTCACCTAATGTATTTTGTAGTAAAAATACATATGACAATATTGAACAAAAGCAGGGTTGGCCTCGGATTCACGAACCTATATAATTCATTTATATATTAAAACGTATAATGGAAATCTCATAATTTCATTCATTAATATATGTTATTTATGTAATTGTAATCATAATATTCATACTAAATTTCATTTAAAAATCATATATTTTTATTATATCTTAAATTATGTGTTATATATATTTGTTTTGTATATATATATCAAAAATGATTATTGTAGTTATTTCAGTATCTATATATATTTAGTATTATGTTAATATACCTAATTTTGTCATATGTAGTCATATGTATAATGATAATATGTTTTTCATATAGTTATTTGGAATATCAATATATTTATAGTATATATAATAAATGTGTTTTTATGTACAAAATATTTATTTGTCAAAATGATAGTTTTTAATATTAAAGTTTTACTAATGAACATAATAATAACTTTATTAATAATGAAAATATTAATGCTAATAATGACTTTGTTAATAACGATACTTATGTTAATAATATTCATAATAATCTTAATAACTATAACAATGTTATTAATACAAATATTAATTAAAATAATAATGATAATGTTAATAAAAACCACTTATATTAATACTAATACTAAAAATCATAAAATTATCCTAATACAAATATTAATGGGAATTATATCATTTTTATACTAATAATGATAATAATAATCATAATCTTAATGATAATAGTAATATAATTGTATTTATTATTTATGATAATAATTAAAGGTAACTAATACTTATTAGTAACACTAACAATAATAATAACTATAATACTTAGAAATAATACCAAAAATTAATAACAACAATAATAATAATAACAATAATAATAACAATTAGTAAGAAAACTACCTCTCAAGAAAAAGTTCCAAAAACAAATGCCTATGCCCAGGCTCGAACTCAAGACCTTTCGCACACCCGTTTAACACCCTAACCATCCCTCCATTAATTCTTTTAGATTTTTAAAATCTCGGAAAATATTTATAACCCGTTACACCGTTTCCATTTTCTTATTCTTAATCTCTTTGGCCCAGCTTCATTTTCGGCCCAATAGACAATAAGATTTCGGCCCAACAGTGTTTACTCACGGCCCAGCAGTAAGGAGGTATCGGCCCAGCAGAAATATTTAACTCCACGGCCCAAATTTTGGCCCAACAAACCTGCACCTCTTTAAGCAGCTTTTAATAATTTAAAAAAAAAACTGCAGGTCCCTGGGTTTGAACTCAGGACCTTCTGTTCTCTAATCAAACGCCCAAACCACTGATCTATATGATTCTTTTCGAAATATTGCATACCTAAATTCTTTTAATCCCTTTTATTCAGTTTTCTTTTTCTTCTCAACTTAAAACCCACTTGACTTCTGTTTCAATTTTTTTTTTCTTCTGCATCTTTCATCATCATCTTCAATGCCACGATCATCATCATATTCGCTGTAAATTCATCATGTATCATCATCTATCATCATCGACACCATTTATCATCATCATTTAATCACCTCATCATCATCCTCATCAAGCATCGTCATCATCATATCGTTATCTCCATCATTACGATACCATAAACTCATCAACATACTCGACGTTATCACATCGAATTCAAGACTTCATGTATCACAATCATTTCCAACGAAAATAATAGTAAAAAAAATAGAACATGAAATAAACCCAGCAATATTATGTATCATCAATATCACGTGTTCCTTTCACCATCGAATCACTAATCATCGTCTTCTTAATATTATCACTATTTTTATGTAACCTTCTTCTTCTTCTACCATCATTAACATAACCGTCTTCATCCTTCTTCGATGTTGTAATATATATAATACATAATAACTAGTAACAGTAGTACATGGTAACGAATTTCAAGGGAAACAAAAACAGAAGCAAGTGAGTATAAATGGCAACTAATCACGATGATGGTGGTGGTTACATGGTGATCTCCATTGGTTATCAAGGTAGGTGATGATAGTTACGGTGGTTAGCTGTAAATAAAATAAAAATGGTGGATGATGGAAGTGGGTGTTTCACGGCTGTAAAACGTAGCAGCAGTTGGTGATGGATTTAAGGTGGTGTAAGGTCATGGTGACGATGGGAGATCGATTAACAGAAAAAGATTTAAAGGTGGTGATGGCGGATGGTTGTAATTTTTGTGCTTGTGGTGTTTTGGCTCGTTTGGTGGTGACCGGCGGTGGTGGTTCTCCGGTGATTGAGGGATGGTTGTATGGTGGTGATGTCCAAGGATGGTGAAGGTGGCTGTGGAGTAGAGTTGTACAAGAAACGAAAAAGAAAAAAAATCAAGTGGTTATATATATATATCTCTATCTCTCGGTGTATATGTACGTTTATGTGTTCGTGTAGTGAAGAGAATGAAAATTCATAGGTTTTAGTTTTTAGGATGGTACTCCATAAAAGTAAAGATAGAAGATGGATAATTTAAGTGCTGAGTGAGATAGAGGAAATGTGGGTGTGGTGATCATCCTCTAACAATCATTCATATAATTATTACTATAAAGTAAATTTAATAAATAATAATAATAATTAATAATAATAATATAATGAAAATGGATCACATGATGTACATAAATCATATGATTATTGTAATAGTTTAGCAGCCGGATAGTGTAGTTTAGTTACCGACAGTTTTCAGGGAGCGTGTCCATTGCTAAACAGTTAACGTATAAAAAAGTTCCTAAAAATCCCAAATTTTTAGAGTAAATGTAATTAATTATTTCACATTACCTGTTTGAAACCTGATCAAAAAGGCTCGAAAATTATTTATTTTCTGTTCCAATTTATATGTACGGAATGCTAATGTTGAAACTTAAAAATGTAAAAAAAATATTTTTGACAAATCTAAAATCTTCGTAATCAATTTACAGTCCAACTTTTATTTTAGTCCATCATGAACATGTAATATATCTATATTAAAATTAACGAAACGTCAACCGGGTGTTAATGACGTTTACTAATTAGGCTCGAAATCATTAATTTTCAATATACACATTCTATATATATATATATCAAATCTTAATTAATAAGTTTAAGTAAATAAATATATTAATTATATTCTTTTAAACAACTAAATATAATATTATATATTTACAAGTAATATTCATGTATATATATATATATATATATATATATATATATATATATATATATATATATATATATATATATATATATACATACTTAAATATATATGAATCTATTTACTATTAGTTGTTCGTGAATCGTTGGAAACAGTCGAAGGTCAATTGAATATATAAACATAGTTTCAAAATTTTCGAGACTCAACATTACAGACTTTGCTTATCGTAATGGAATCATATAAAGATTAAGGTTAAATTTGGTCGAAAATTCCCGGGTCATCACAACTGGCTCTTATAGTGACCTTGTTTTCCACACCCATAACAAGTAATGGTAGCCAAAGCAGTTCTATTTGCATTGGTGGCAGGAGTCTTGGTACCATTTGTATTTATAACGAGAGCCCTACAATCTTCAGCAAGATGACCCTTTCGATTACATTTGTTGCATACCACATTACAGTAACCAGAGTGATGTTTGTGGCATCGGTTGCATAAAGGATTTTGTCCTTTATAACCAAAGCTTAAACCACTACCCGCACCTTGCGTGATTTCTTGTTTCTTAAAAGATTGTTGTTGGTTACCTCGATCATAATTTCCATTCCACTTTCTTTTGTTACCTGATACCTTCACATCAGTATTGGATACTTTCTTATCCATGATGACCTGATCCATTAGCTCGTTTGCCATGGTTATAGCTTCATGAATTGTCTTAGGTTTCGATGCTGTAACGTTTGCCTTGACCTTTTTGGGCAAACCATCTTTGTACATTTCAATCTTCCGTTCTTCGGTTGGAACCAATTCAGGACATAGCAAAACTAATTCCATGAATCGCTGATTGTAGTTGGTGATTTCAGTACCAACAACCTTCAGACTTCGTAATTCATCTTCCAACTTCCTAACCTCGTTCCTTGGACAATATTCGTTGATTAACATTGTTTTGAATTCTTCCCATGGAGTATCATAAGCTACATCTCCTCCTACAGCCTTCACATAATTTTTCCACCACGTGAGTGCACTATCTTGTAAAGTGCATGATGCATACTTGGTCATGTCCTTTTCAACACAACCACTGATTTTAAACACAGTCTCCATCTTTTCTATCCATCGGGTTAAACCGATCGGTCCTTCTGTTCCACTGAATGATGAGGGCTTGCAAGCTTGAAAAGTTTTGTAAGTGCACCCCACACGAGGATTTGGGTTAACTGCAGCACCTCTTGCAGCCTCGACCCATAACATTCTGTCGTTCACTCGTTGATTGATGAGTTCCTGGATTTCTTGTTCCGTCATTCGGTTCAATCGCGCCATATTCTTCTATAAGAATGAAAAGAAAATAATTATTCACATGGAATATTATAGATGTAGTGTATATTTACAGTACATTATAGCTTATTAATAATATGAACCAGGTATTATTATAAAAGCCTTTTCTTCTTATTAGCGTTTTATAATTATATCTAGGGTAGTACCTACCCGTTAATGTCCATACTTAATAGCTTAGTACAGAATCAATTACTACCATCTAAATAATACTTAACCATGGAAAATTATTGCATTTCACACTTCACTATTTTACATATGCTTATCTTACATCGAACATTAAGCAAACCACACTAATAATATTATACAAAACATTATATGATCCCATGGTTTAATACGGCAGCGCATCGTTTGGTCTATTTTCTAGGACGTTTAGGTTCAAAGAATCGCTTAACGCTTATCCTGGCTGTCTGCCTATATTTTGGCTGTGGGACTGAAGAACTGGATGCCGGGATAGAACGAATAGGAATAGCGGGAATAGGGGTGGTAGTGTCTAGTGGAGTTGGTGCCACATCATCTTTATTAAACTCAGGATTTGAATTTTCTAATTCATTAGCCTTTCGTTTCTTTCCTAGTTCGAACTCGTCTTTTGTAATTTCCTGTATTTCTTCCTCGGGTTCACTTTCCTCCTCGGGTTCACTTTCCTCCTCGGGTTCACTTTCCGGGTTCTCTATAGTTGGTTCATCCGGAATTTGTGAGTCTTCCCCAAAGATATCATTTTCGTCATCGGATAGGTTAATGACTGGAACACCATCTGAAGATTCTGGTTCGGAGTCGCTGAATGTGATAACAAGTTTTGAGCCCGACATCTATCATACAACAACTAACCCATTAGTACTACATAATATTTACATATAAATTTTAACCAACAATGATAAGCAATGGTTTTTAAATCAGACCCGGTCAAAGTCCAGACTTACTAATGTATCCTAACGACTTATCGGTTAGACACACTAATGCAAACCTGGTTCGCTAAGACCACCGCTCTGATACCACATGTCATAACCCGTCCTTAACCATAAGAACGTGTTAGATAACGTATGATTTCATTGCGAGGTATTGACCTCTATATGCGACATTTTTTTAAAGAAAAACTGCATATATTATACATTACAAACCATGATCCTTATTTTTGATACAAGCTTTGGACAAAATAAAGATGATTATCGTTTAGCGATAATCTTCGACTTACAAACTTTACAAATGATAATAACAACCCGATTTCTAGCATATTTTACAACACAAGTTCTTGGATATGCAGTCTTATTTTTGACACAAATATGCGTACGCAAGATCCTGCTTAGATTCAACATGATGCAGCGGAAGCTTCTAATTATCACCTGAGAATAGACATGTTTAAAACGTCAACATAAAGTTGGTGAGATATAGGTTTAATGCCGGCAGCGATATAAATATAGACCACAAGATTTCATATATAAACATTTTAATAAAAATATTCTAAGTGGTTGAGCACTTGGTAACCATACTTAACATTTAATCACGTCGCATATTCCCTTTATTATGAAATCTTACTACACCGTACCAAGTGTAGTCACAAAACGAAGTACTGTGCAACCGTTGAATACTGGTCGTCCAGTCCGGTTGGGGTTGTCAGGCCCGATAGATCTATCAACAGGATTCGCGTTTACAATACCGCTGTAAATAACAGTTACCAAGCTACAGGGAAGTATGCCAGTGGTACAACTCAATGTAGAATATATTTTTCAGTTACTTGTGTCCATAACGTAAAACATAAAATACATGTATTCTCATCCCGAAATATTTAGAGTTTAAAAGTGGGACTATATACTCACGTTCGTCTTGAAGATATATATATTTTTGACTTGGTCTTCCGGTTGATATCACGAACCTATCCATATATAATATATCAATACCTTTTCTTTTTAAACAAACGTCTCATATATATACTTGTTATACTTTTAATACTTTGAATAATTCCTTAGTCCGTAGTTAGCATTTCGTTGTTAGTAATTCAATTTTAATGGTTCATTTGTAGATGTTTAATATACCCGCAATGAAATAAATAAAACCCCCAACGAAATAAATAAAACCCCATCGTATATGTATTGGTCGAGATTAATCTTGACCCACGGTACCGGTGTTGTCAAATGACGTGTTGCGTACATAAAGTACCGGTGTTGTCAAATGACGTGTTGCGTACAAACATGGGATCTTATGATTAATCTTCTCGTATTGTTTACGGGTGATCCTGAACCATATAAAATTGAATTATAAGTACATATATATAAAATATCATGTTATCTTAGAAAGATGTGATTTTATTTAATTTTTCCCAATTAATCCCGAAGTTAAACAAGTCTTGGATAACCAATTTTGTTTCGGTCATAGTTTCTTCGTTACAAATCCGTTTTCGTTGATTCAACTTGCCATCTCCTTGGATCGAGTTCCTCTTTAAGACTATGAACTGAAAATACCTTGGTTTGTATTCAAAATCACACGGCATAGGTGAAACTTTAGTGAAACTTATGAAGTTAAACATTTTCCTTTATGTAAACAACCTTAAATGATTATTTTTCTAAAAATACTTATACTTTGAATTAAATCATGAAATTTTTATGTGTTATCATATTCATATTAAAAATCATTTTTCCAGAAGATAAACTTCCAATTCAAAGTTTAAGATGGTTTTTAATTATCCAACCCAAAACAGTCCCCGGTTGCACTCCGACGTCGTAAAAACAGTTTTTAAGGTGTTCTTTGAAAAACCAAGTTATACCTTGTTAAATTAGCATGTAATTAAGTTATATTACAGGTCTTGAAGTATTTTAAAAGTTAAGTTAGAAGGATCTATTTAGTTTGCAAACAAGTTTGAAAACTTTCAAACTATGTTCTTGTTGTTAAAATTTTATACCACAAAATAAGATAGCTATATATATATGAATCGAATAAGGTTATGAACATAGTTACTACCTCAAGTTCCTTGGACAAGGTTGCTGTAAAAGCGGAGTAAGAACCTAGAACTAAAAGGGTGATGGAATTAGATGAAAGATTGGAAGTAAGTTTGTGTTCTTGGAAGGATTCTTGAAGTGTTTTTGTAAAGGTTTTCTTATGGTGATTAAGTGATGTTTTTGAAGCTAAATGATGGGGAAAATGCTTGGAGATGATCAAGTATGAAGTTAAGAGTATTTTGAGAGAGAAATGGGAGTGTAAGTATGAGAAAATGGGGTGAAGAAATGGTGTGCATGCATAAAAACATTTTTAGGTTATAAAGGAAAAAAAAGATACCTAACTTTATTTTCTTGCTAAATAATTCATGCTACTTGACAAATGGTTGGTTCCACATGTTTCTTAATCATTTAAGGCTGCTAAGGAGCAGATTTTTATTGGTATATACCAATAGTAAATACATCTAGAAGCTGCGTATGATACGGGTACATATACCCTAGATATACGTGTAGAAATCTTTGAGAAAACAGAACGAGGATTCAAATATAGCTATCTTTTGTAAATATACTTATATTGTTTTATGTATGTAAGCCCTTTAAAAGTGATAAAATACATATCTATACGATGCATGTATAAGTATTATAGGTTATAAGTATTTATGTCGAAGAACGTTACGTATAGTTATCGTTTTGAAAACTTAAGTTAGTAGTTTCAAAATATACTTATAACTCATTGTTATTAGTACCCAATGAGATGTTAAACATCCTTAGATCATGTTAAATATATATAAATACATATATATACATAAACGTATAATTATCGTATGTTATATAGTTCGTGATATCATCGGTCAAATTGAACGGTCAAACGTTGTGTAAAACTCTTTTCGAAGACATAAGTCTCAACAATTTGGATTGCTTGTCATGTTGGTAAGGTTTAATTTATGTAAATATTAATCTTATAAATATAGAATGATCGAAAAAGTGCGGGTCATTACACTTTTGTTGCCACCCGACTTATCCTCGGCTTTATATGCCGACACCTCAATTTCGTCCACCGTTTCGATCAATTGGCGGGCCATATTCAAAGCCTCTTGGTGATTAGCGGGTTTGGATGACATTACTCCTTGTTTGATGCTCTTAGGAAGACCATCCATGTAAAGCTCAACCCTTAGAGACTCGGTACTCACGAGATTTGGGCACATCAAGGCTAGCTCAGAAAATCGTTGATTATAGGCCTTTAGGTCATTCCCGACCGCTTTTAAAGTTCTTAGCTCGTGTTCAAGCTTACGGGTCTCTTCGCGCGGGAAGTATTCGGTGATCATCTTTCCTCTTAAGTCGACCCAAGAGAGAGTGTGGGCTTCATGGATACCCACCGATTGTACATACGTATTCCACCATGTGAGAGCGATACCAGCGAAGGTGTGAGTGGAAAATCTGACCTTGTCTTGGTCCCGACAACCGCTTATGCTAAAGACGGCTTCCGTTTGCTCAAACCATCGGGTGAGCACGACCGGTCCCCTGGTTCCATCAAAAGTGTGAGGTTTGCACCCCATGAAGTTCTTATAGGAGCACCCTTCGTTTGAATTACCGGCTCCATTGTTGTTGTTGTTGTGATTGTTGTTATTGTTATTGTTGTTGGAAGAGTGACCGGCCATGGCCGCATCCACGGCGGTGGCTATCATTCGTTGTAGAGCTTGTTCGGGAGTTTCGAGAGGAGCGCGTCGACGAGCCATTGTTCCTTCAAGACACAAGAATATCGTTGGTTAGTATTCTCAATAATACCAACCGTGATATGGAATAAGGATAAAGAGGAAATTTCCTTAACCCGCCTTAAATTCTTTATGTCATAATGTCGGAACGTCCATGTGAACCACCGTAATATAATCCCGGAAATTATATTACCCTGATTCACATGTGCATTTAACATTACTTCATAAAGTCAAGGTGGCGTGTCAATCAAATTTAACAACGTGATATCAAGATCGAATAAGAGTTAGATATGATAGGAGAGTTCGAGTATAATGCACAAATAGTCAAGTAGTTCCTACTTCAGTCTATATGCCGGTTGTAGTCTAGATTCACTAATGTACCCTATGACTCGGGGTCGACACCAATGAACTCTAAATCCCTACAACCAACGCTCTGATACCATCTGTAGCGACCCGACAAAATCGTCATTGACGGCGCCGTCTACTTAGGTCCCGTTACGTGGTCATAAGTCCTTAAGATGATGTTTGACTAAAAATATGTCGCATTCATTTCAAATGTAAAGGACGTTTCAAGTTTACAAAAGTAGTTCAACGACTAGTTACATTACAATGTTTAACGTACAATTGAAACCTATGCGACACAATTTAAAAGCAAGTCAAGGGCTCCAAATATGCATGTATACTCGACATCCAAGCAAGTATCAAGAAGAGTGCGGAAGCATGTATCATATAGCATTCAGGGACCTGAGAAAACATAGAGAATCTGTCAACGAAAACGTTGGTGAAATCATAGGTTTAGTAAATGAGTATGTAAGTAAAATAAGTTGAACCACAAGTTATATTATAAGTCGATTTTCCGAATCGTTTGAATTCCATAAGTATTGTTGTTTACCGAGCACCCAATTATCAAAGCTTAACCGTATCATTTACCTCAGCATAAAAGTGTTAGAACATACACCGTACCAGAATATATTTCATTCGCTTAACGGTAGCGAACCGTCCGAATGAGGGTTAGTCAAACCCGTATGGATCCACACAACATAGTCTCGCTTACACCATCTGATGTAATTAATGATAATTGAATTGAGGGTTTTCGTTCAAACTCTTCCGTATCTTTGTATTCGTATTCGTGTTCGATGTATAAAAGTATGAAAGGTATATATGCATATGAAATGTATATAAGTATGTAACGTATATGTTTCTCAGCCCACGTTTTAAAAATATAAAAGTTGTTGAAAAAGTGGGACTATGATCTCACCTCGAGTGCACGAGTATAAAAGTACTTCACAAAGTAAACGTGTGCATGAAAGTTGCTTAGCCTTGACCTAAACAAGTAAGTTGTATCAATTTACCGGTTACGCACAAGGTCGGGTGAAATGTGTTCAATTAGTCCTATGGCTCGTTACGACTCGATTATATAGCATGTGAATCAAATTGTCAAGTTTCATGCAAGAATCAAATATAAAATAAGATTAGAGCGATTGCATAAGTGTTTTGTTAAGTTTGACTAAAAGTCAAACTTGGTCAAAGTCAACGAAAAAGTCAATGGGGTCGGGTCGGGTCCCGAACTATTTTCATGAGCTTAGAAATCATATATGAGCATGTTGTCTAAGTTTCATGTTGATCGGGGGTGTGTAGCATAGCAAACATTATTCAAAAATCGACAAAGTTGGACAGACCACTCTGGCGCGCCGCGCGGGTATATGGCGCGCCGCGCCATTACCTGTGCAGAGAATTCTGGCAGTTTTCACACTCAAGCACGAATCCAACTTTAAATACCCATAAATCCTAAACCGTAAACATCCAAAACAAGTATCTTATATCGTTGGAAAGGTATTTTGACAAGGAATACAACTAACTACTTTTTACCAAGCAAAAACATCAATTACAATAACCGAAAACTCGTCAATTGATCAATAAAGGTTTATTTTCAAAGTTCAAGTTCATCAAATGCATTTTAAGTTTCGGGAATCCAATTCACACATATGATATGCCGTTTTGAAGGTAATGAAACGTGCGTTACAACTAAACACTTACTAACAACATTTCATGGCATCCAAAGTATCAAAAGTTCATTTCAAGTTCATCAAACCCTAATCAAAATTCACAAACATCACAAATCATGTATTTGAAGTTTTCTTAATCAACCTACGCATCATAACGAAGCTAGTGATACTAGTAACACAATTAAAACATGAACTTTAACAATTTAACAACATTTAATCTTCCAAAATCAAAGATTAAGCACACCTATTTCAAGTTCATTCTAGTTACTCCAAAAACAACAAATCGAGCAAACAAAACATATATTCATGCTAGACACGAGCCATAGACACTAACTAACACCATTTCAAGTATATAAAACGAATTTAGAGAAATCTAGTGTTTTAGAAATGTTACCCAAATGTGATGAAATTGGTACCAAAATGTAGAGGATGAAGAGAGGATCACGAATATGTAATTTGTTTTGATGTTGGCCTCCTAGATCGAATTTAGATGATGATTGAATGAATTGGGTGTTATGGTTGTTCTTGCAACTAGAGAGAAAAGAAGGAGAAAGGAGGTGGAAGGTGAATGGAAATGAATGGATGAGAATGGTGGGTTGACTAGTTGACCTAGTCAACTAGTTTGCCCACTTGACAACTTCGGTCCCTCAAGTTTCAAAGCGGGTGCGTGAATTAACCGAACGAATATTTTAAAAATGCTAAAGTAACCGAGAGATGTTATAATTAAATAACAGAAATATTAAGAACGTTAGTTAACGAAAACTACAAATTTGAATAACGAAAGATATTATTTAAAAAAAAAGATAGTGTTAAAAATAAATTTTAACGGAAAAACGCGGGATGTTACAAACATAGCCGCAGTACAGGCTGCGCTACATACCAACAATAACCTTGGATCTGGCAGTACAGGAAATCGTGTAGGATGCACCTACAAAGAATTCACTGCCTGCAAACCTTTGGAATTTGATGGAACCGAATGACCGATCGGATTGAAACGGTGGACCGAGAAGGTCGAATCGGTGTTTGCCATAAGTAAGTGTACTGAAGAGGACAAAGTGAAGTACGCTACGCATACCTTCATAGGTTCTGCGTTAACATGGTGGAATACCTATCTAGAGCAAGTGGGACAAGATGATGCGTACGCACTACCGTGGTCAGCATTCAAGCACTTGATGAACGAGAAGTACCGTCCCAGAATCGAGGTCAATAAGCTCAAGACAGAACTTAGAGGGTTACGAACCCAAGGATTTGATATTACCACGTACGAAAGACGATTCACAGAATTGTGCCTATTGTGTCCGGGAGCATTCGAAGATGAGGAAGAGAAGATCGACGCGTTTGTGAAAGGATTACCGGAAAGAATCCAAGAAGATATAAGTTCACACGAGCCCGCCTCCATACAACAGGCATGTAGAATGGCTCACAAACTAGTGAACCAGATTGAAGAAAGAATTAAAGAACAGACTGTTGAAGAGGCCAATGTGAAGCAAGTTAAAAGAAAGTGGGAGGAAAACGGTGATAAGAATCACCAATACAACAAGAACAGCAATTACAACAATAATCGCAACAATTATCCCAACAATCGTAACATCAATTGCAACTACAACAAACGGCCCAACAACAACAACAACAACAACAACAACTACAACAATCATCCCAACAACAATAATAACCGCAACAACAACAACAATCAGAAGCAGCTATGCCAAAGGTGTGAAAAGTATCACTCGGGGTTCTGCACCAAATTTTGCAACAAGTGTAAAAGAAATGGTCATAGCGCGGCAAAGTGTGAGGTCTACGAACCAGGGGTTAATAGAACGAAAGGAACAAATGGTGTTGGAACGAGTAATGGCGGAGCAAGTAGTGTCAGAGCAAGTTATGCCAATGTAGTTTGTTATAAATGTGGAAAACCGGGCCACATTATTAGAAATTGCCCGAACCAGGAGAACACGAATGGACAAGGCCGCGGAAGAGTTTTCAATATTAATGCGGCAGAGGCACAGGAAGACCCGGAGCTTGTTACGGGTACGTTTCTTATTGACAATAAATCTGCTTACGTTTTATTTGATTCGGGTGCGGATAGAAGCTATATGAGTAGAGATTTTTGTGCTAAATTAAGTTGTCCATTGACGCCTTTGGATAGTAAATTTTTACTCAAATTAGCAAATGGTAAATTAATTTCAGCAGATAATATATGTCGGAATCGAGAAATTAAACTGGTTAGCTAAACATTTAAGATTGATTTGATACCAGTAGAGTTAGGGAGTTTTGATGTGATAATCGGTATGGACTGATTGAAAGAAGTGAAAGCAGAGATCGTTTGTTACAAAAATGCAATTCGCATTATACGAGAAAAAGGAAAACCCTTAATGGTGTACGGAGAAAAGGGCAACACGAAGCTACATATTATTAGTAATTTGAAGGCACAAAAACTAATAAGAAAAGGTTGCTATGCTGTTCTAGCACACGTCGAGAAAGTACAAACTGAAGAAAAGAGCATCAATGATGTTCCCATTGCAAAAGAATTTCCCGATGTATTTCCGAAAGAATTACCGGGATTACCCCCACAGCGATCCGTTGAATTTCAAATAGATCTTGTACCAGGAGCTGCACCAATAGCTCGTGCTCCTTACAGACTCGCACCCAGCGAGATGAAAGAACTGCAAAGCCAATTACAAGAACTTTTAGAGCGTGGTTTCATTCGACCAAGCACATCACCGTGGGGAGCTCCTGTTTTGTTTGTCAAGAAGAAAGATGGTACATTCAGGTTGTGTATCGACTATCGAGAGTTGAACAAACTTACCATCAAGAACCGCTACCCACTACCGAGAATCGATGACTTATTTGATCAACTACAAGGCTCGTCTATTTATTCAAAGATTGACTTACGTTCCGGGTATCATCAAATGCGGGTGAAAGAAGATGATATTCCAAAGACTGCTTTCAGAACACGTTACGGTCATTACGAGTTTATGGTCATGCCGTTCGGTTTAACTAATGCACCAGCTGTGTTCATGGACCTTATGAACCGAGTGTGTGGACCATACCTTGACAAGTTTGTCATTGTTTTCATTGATGACATACTTATTTACTCAAAGAATGACCAAGAACACGGTGAACATTTGAGAAAGGTGTTAGAAGTATTGAGGAAGGAAGAATTGTACGCTAAGTTTTCAAAGTGTGCATTTTGGTTGGAAGAAGTTCAATTCCTCGGTCACATAGTGAACAAAGAAGGTATTAAGGTGGATCCGGCAAAGATAGAAACTGTTGAAAAGTGGGAAACCCCGAAAACTCCGAAACACATACGCCAGTTTTTAGGACTAGCTGGTTACTACAGAAGGTTCATCCAAGACTTTTCCAGAATAGCAAAACCCTTGACTGCATTAACGCATAAAGGGAAGAAATTTGAATGGAATGATGAACAAGAGAAAGCGTTTCAGTTATTGAAGAAAAAGCTAACTACGGCACCTATATTGTCATTGCCTGAAGGGAATGATGATTTTGTGATTTATTGTGACGCATCAAAGCAAGGTCTCGGTTGTGTATTAATGCAACGAACGAAGGTGATTGCTTATGCGTCTAGACAATTGAAGATTCACGAACAAAATTATACGACGCATGATTTGGAATTAGGCGCGGTTGTTTTTGCATTAAAGACTTGGAGGCACTACTTATATGGGGTCAAAAGTATTATATATACCGACCACAAAAGTCTTCAACACATATTTAATCATAAACAACTGAATATGAGGCAGCGTAGGTGGATTGAATTATTGAATGATTACGACTTTGAGATTCGTTACCACCCGGGGAAGGCAAATGTGGTAGCCGATGCCTTGAGCAGGAAGGACAGAGAACCCATTCGAGTAAAATCTATGAATATAATGATTCATAATAACCTTACTACTCAAATAAAGGAGGCGCAACAAGGAGTTTTAAAAAAGGGAAATTTAAAGGATGAAATACCCAAAGGATCAGAGAAGCATCTTAATATTCGGGAAGACGGAACCTGGTATAGGGCTGAAAGGATTTGGGTACCAAAATTTGGAGATATGAGAGAAATGGTACTTAGAGAAGCTCATAAAACCAGATACTCAATACATCCTGGAACGGGGAAGATGTACAAGGATCTCAAGAAACATTTTTGGTGGCCGGGTATGAAAGCCGATGTTGCTAAATACGTAGGAGAATGTTTGACGTGTTCTAAGGTCAAAGCTGAGCATCAGAAACCATCAGGTCTACTTCAACAACCCGAAATCCCGGAATGGAAATGGGAAAACATTACCATGGATTTCATCACTAAATTGCCAAGGACTGCAAGTGGTTTTGATACTATTTGGATAATAGTTGATCATCTCACCAAATCAGCACATTTCCTGCCAATAAGAGAAGATGACAAGATGGAGAAGTTAGCACGACTGTATTTGAAGGAAGTCGTCTCCAGACATGGAATACCAATCTCTATTATCTCTGATAGGGATGGCAGATTTATTTCAAGATTCTGGCAGACATTACAGCAAGCATTAGGAACTCGTCTAGACATGAGTACTGCCTATCATCCACAAACTGATGGGCAGAGCGAAAGGACGATACAAACGCTTGAAGACATGCTACGAGCATGTGTTATTGATTTCGGAAACAGTTGGGATCGACATCTACCGTTAGCAGAATTTTCCTACAACAACAGCTACCATTCAAGCATTGAGATGGCGCCGTTTGAAGCACTTTATGGTAGAAAGTGCAGGTCTCCGATTTTGTTGGAGTGAAGTGGGGGATAGACAGATTACGGGTCCGGAGATTATACAAGAAACTACCGAGAAGATCATCCAAATTCAACAACGGTTGAAAACCGCCCAAAGTCGACAAAAGAGCTACGCTGACATTAAAAGAAAAGATATAGAATTTGAAATTGGAGAGATGGTCATGCTTAAAGTTGCACCTTGGAAAGGCGTTGTTCGATTTGGTAAACGAGGGAAATTAAATCCAAGGTATATTGGACCATTCAAGATTATTGATCGTGTCGGACCAGTAGCTTACCGACTTGAGTTACCTCAACAACTCGCGGCTGTACATAACACTTTCCACGTCTCGAATTTGAAGAAATGTTTTGCTAAAGAATATCTCACTATTCCGTTAGATGAAATCCAAATCAACGAAAAACTCCAATTCATCGAAGAACCCGTCGAAATAATGGATCGTGAGGTTAAAAGACTTAAGCAAAACAAGATACCAATTGTTAAGGTTCGATGGAATGCTCGTAGAGGACCCGAGTTCACCTGGGAGCGTGAAGATCAGATGAAGAAGAAATACCCGCATCTATTTCCAGAAGATTCGTCAACACCTTCAACAGCTTAAAATTTCGGGACGAAATTTATTTAACGGGTAGGTACTGTAGTGACCCGAACTTTTCCATGTTTATATATATTAATTGAGATTGATATTTACATGATTAAATGTTTCCAACATGTTAAGCAATCAAACTTGTTAAGACTTGATTAATTGAAATATGTTTCATATAGACAATTGACCACCCAAGTTGACCGGCGATTCACGAACGTTAAAACTTGTAAAAACGACATGACGATATATATATGGATATACATATGGTTAACATGAGATTATGATAAGTAAGTATCTCCATAAGTATATTAACAATGAGTTATATACATATAAACAAGACTACTAACTTAAGGATTTCGAAACGAGACATATATGTAACGATTATCGTTGTAACGACATTTAAATGTATATATATCATATTAAGATATATTAATATATCATAATATCATGATAATATAATAATTTAACATCTCATTAGATATAATAAACAATGGGTTAACAACATTAATTGAGATCGTTAACTTAAAGGTTTCAAAACAACACTTACATGTAACGACTAACGATGACTTAACGACTCAGTTAAAATGTATATACATGTAGTGTATTTAGATGTATTAAAATACTTTTAGAAGACTTCAAGACATATATCAAAATACTCATACTTAACGAAAATGGTTACAGTTACTTTCCCATTCTTTTCTTTCATCAAGAATTCTAGTCGTATTCTTACCCGTATTATACACAGCTTCAAAACGTACTTACTATGGGTATATACCAATAGGAACTAGCAAGGGATTCCACTCTTGATTATGTCATGTATGACTAATTAATTTTAACTTCTACCATGAGCTAGTCAACTAACTAGAACTCCTTTTAACCCCACTCACCACTCACCAATTACCACTCATCATTCACTCCATTTCACTTCCAATTCTCTTTCTAATTCTCTCTCAACACACACACACACTATTATGAACGTATTTTTCCAGTAGTTAATCATCATCTTCATCAAAAATCACTTCAAGAATCAAGCTATAATCATCATAGGAAGAACACTTCAAAAATCCCTTCAAGTTTACTAATTTACTTCCAAGCTTTCTAATCCATTCCAAGTAATCATCTAAGATCAAGAAACCTTTGTTATATACAGTAGGTTATCTTTCTTATTTAAGGTAATATTCATATTCAAACTTTGATTCCATTTCTATAACTATAAACTATCTTAATTCGAGTAAAAATCTTACTTGAACTTGTTTTTGTGTCATGATCCTACTTCAAGAACTTTCAAGCCATCCAAGATCCTTTGAAGCTAGATCATTTATTGTCACTTCCAGTAGGTTTACCTACTAAACTTGAGGTAGTAATGATGTTTATAACATCATTCGATTCATATATATAAAACTATCTTATTCGAAGGTTTAAACTCGTAATCACTAGAACATAGTTTAGTTAATTCTAAACTTGTTCGCAAACAAAAGTTAATCCTTCTAACTTGACTTTTAAAATTAACTACACACATGTTCTATATCTATATGATATGCTAACTTAATGATTTAAAACCTGGAAACACGAAAAACACCGTAAAACCGGATTTACGCCGTCGTAGTAACACCGCGGGCTGTTTTGGGTTAGTTAATTAAAAACTATGATAAACTTTGATTTAAAAGTTGTTATTCTGAGAAAATGATTTTTATTATGAACATGAAACTATATCCAAAAATTATGGTTAAACTCAAAGTGGAAGTATGTTTTCTAAAATGGTCATCTAGACGTCGTTCTTTCGACTGAAATGACTACCTTTACAAAAACGACTTGTAACTTATTTTTCCGACTATAAACCTATACTTTTCTGTTTAGATTCATAAAATAGAGTTCAATATGAAACCATAGCAATTTGATTCACTCAAAACGGATTTAAAATGAAGAAGTTATGGGTAAAACAAGATTGGATAATTTTTCTCATTTTAGCTACGTGAAAATTGGTATTAAATCTATTCCAACCATAACTTAATCAACTTGTATTGTATATTATGTAATCTTGAGATACCATAGACACGTATACAATGTTTCGACCTATCATGTCGACACATCTATATATATTTCGGAACAACCATAGACACTCTATATATGAATGTTGGAGTTAGCTATACAGGGTTGAGGTTGATTCCAAAATATATATAGTTTGAGTTGTGATCAATACTGAGATACGTATACACTGGGTCGTGGATTGATTCAAGATAATATTTATCGATTTATTTCTGTACATCTAACTGTGGACAACTAGTTGTAGGTTACTAACGAGGACAGCTGACTTAATAAACTTAAAACATCAAAATATATTAAAAGTGTTGTAAATATATTTTAAACATACTTTGATATATAT